>NC_059147.1:24635987-24939017 GCF_020740605.2 Lemur catta | reverse complement strand
GTCTCACTCTGTTGCCCAGGCTAGAGTGCCGTGGCATCAGCCTAGCTCACAGCAACCTCAAACTCCTGGGCTCAAGCGATCCTCCTGCCTCAGCCTCCCAGGTAGCTGGGACTACAGGCATGCGCCACCATGCCCGGCTAATTTTTCTACATATATTTTTAGCTGTCCATATAATTTCTATTTTTAGTAGAGGTGAGGTCTCGCTCTTGCTCAGGCTGGTCTCGAACTCCTGAGCTCAAACAATCCACCCACCTCGGCCTCCCAGAGTGCTAGGATTACAGGCGTGAGCCACCGTGCCCAGCCCACTTTGCAATGTCTAAAACCCCGTTATTATGCTCTGCAATTTGGTGAACAAGCCCTGACTTCTCTCTGGCAGATCAGACTTTCTCTCTCTTTCTCTCTCTCTCTCTCTCTCCTCCCCACCCTCCACTCCCTCTCTCTTTCACTCTCTTGCTCTCTCTTTTTCACGCCTTCATCTCCTGCTATTCAGTCCCTCTTAAAAGGCCTCAAGCCCTGCTGAGTACAAGAGGGCGTATTTAATGCTAGGAGCACAGGCATCGGGGACCACTTCCCAGACCTCAGCTTCTCCCTTCATAATTGAAGTGGAGGCTTTGAAATGTTCAGTGCGGCTTTCTCTGAAGTTGCAGCTGACCAGTTTCTCCTGCTGCCTCCCAAACCTTTAATTTGTCAGTAAAATTGTTCGTTTTTCTTATGACTACTTGGGATTTTTCATCCTCCCGCGGCTGTAGAAATGGACCCTGGTGAGCAATGCCTATTTTTATGAGAACTCCCTTGCACAACATTCCGGCTATCTCTGAAAGCTGCTTCAAAGGGAAATAGATGAGTGATTTCCTTCAAGGGCACCTCCGTACCTGGGGAATTTGAGTTTCAGTTTTTATTTCCTTGAGGGCTAAGGATATATGCTGCTTTCTCCTCAACAGCCACAGCTAAAGCTCAATGCCAAGAAATGCATTTTTCTCTGGGCCATTGTTAAATCCCAACTTTGCCCTTGACCGGCTGTTTAATTCGGGGAAAGTATCTGAATTCTTTGCAAGCCTTGGTGTCCTCATTTGTATAATGGGCATTAAAAGGTGACCTCATCGGGATGATGTGAGAATGAAAATCACCAGCACACTCTATTGGGATCATCAACATGGCTCTGATACCAATGTTGGCACTTTCCTTGCCTTCACGGGGAATGCAATCTAGTGCGATTGAGAAGATAATACTTCTCTAGTCAGAGAAACTAGAGAATTTGGGTGGGATTTTGGTGCCCAAATCCCCTCTTCCATTCTGGATTTGTGGATCTAAGGAGCAACACACACACTGAAGCAGTAATCAGGGACAAAATATAGTATCCATTGTATATTTAGCTCAGGCATTACTCCATAACTTCCAGTTTAGAACTTCTTAGGAAACGTCACTGGAGTTATGGTTGTGTTCCTAATCTCTCTTCTCTGAATCTCTAACAGTTGGGCTTGCAGGGTGGATGCTCAGTCCTCTTCCTGCATCAGCTGCACAGGTGCGGCAGGCTGGGCTGGTCCCTCATTCTGAAGAGTGCACTAATAGACAGATGCTCATTACTCTTTAGCGTAGTGAGACCCGTCCACTATGGGTGAGGAATCTTGACCCATTGCATGTCAAACAGCTTTATTCTTTGCTCTTGAAAAGAAGATAATAACGTGGTAGGTGGGGAGGGGCAGGGCCACAGAGAGATAAAGCTGTTGTTCTGTTTGCTTGCTTTTCCCATCACTTCTATGCAAGGCTGAAATACAAGGCAAGGGCCTCCATGTATGTAAGACCCCATCCTCGGCCAAGCAGGGGAGATGTATAGATCAAAATAGACACTTGTTTTGCATGCAGCTGGCTACATTGTGTAATCAGGGCTAGAAAAGGACTTGTTACCAACTTGGTCACAGACACTATGCATAAGACAAAAATCAAGAAAAAAAAAAATACTGAAGCAGCTTTAGGAATCAACCAGCTCTTAGAGACATTGCTCTCTGCTCCATGGGCTCATATTCCCGCGCACGTGCACAAATCTATTGCCAGAGAACAGCCCTGCGGGACTTTCTTTGCATGTTCACCTTTCAAAAATTCAATTTGGCTGAGCTTACTTGAGCACCTGCTGTATACAGGGCTATGGTAGGTACAGTAGGAAAGATAATGCCAAGTCCCTCATCATTTGATGGTTACATGCTACAGAGGAGAGAGAAAGATCTCTGGAGGAAGATTCCCTGGGAAGGGTTTATCTTGTCTCTGGTACTGAGTATTCTTAGGCAAGTCACTTCTCCTCTCTAAGCCTCAGTTTTCTCTTCTGAAAAATGGGATTGATGAAACCTGTTTCTCAGGGCTATTGATATGATTTCACGTAAGCAACTGACACACAGAAGCTGCTCAGTAAATGTTAGTTTCCTCTTCCTACGCTACCCACAGGAGAACGCAGATACTGGGCACCGTCCTTGGGGGAATGGGAAATGGGAAACGTGGAGATAATAAATTTCAACATCTGCCTGTTGGGCCTTTTATCTGTGCTCGGAGACGGGGTGTTTATTGAGACAAGGTAGATTTGCAGTGATGCATTATTAATAGTTTGTGATACGTTCCGGGTGATGGATATCTACCCCCCAGACACGCAGTGACAGCTGCATTCTCTCTTGGGGAAAATGACAGCATCAAGCCAGAGCAGAGAGCTCCAAGGGAAAAAAAAAACAGAACAAAAAACTTCAGATGCCAATTATAGTCCATGTTGTTTGACTTGGGATTACCAGAAGAATCTCTCCCACCTCCCGTTACACCAACACCATGAATCTTTTGCCTTGAAATCACAACACTTCTGTTTAGAAGTTCTTGCTGGCGTAGACACTGTACTGACAAGATTTGCAAAATATCCCCTTCTTTTTCACTGCTTTATGATAAAGTTTAGAGACTCACAGTACATTGCTATCTACTGTCTTTTCTGTGTAATGTGATAAAATACTTGTTCTGAGTAAAAAATTGGTTGTCTCTGCAGCAATTCAGGCAATGGTGAGCCCAGAAGACAAAAATGTGTAGTTTGCCGTCGAATCGAAACTTTTAAAAGTGAACTAAAGAGATGAAACTTCCCTAAGAGATTGAAGAGATCCTCTTGATTCCCAAATTTTGTGGCTGGGGAAAAGGTGAAGGTTTGTGCTAAAGGTCACATTGGAAATTAGAGGCTTGAGGAAAAAATAAGTTTTGGGGTTCAAGACCATGCACTCATATTTATTACAGCTGGACCAAGATCTGATTTTATGAATATGCAAAGTATGTATGATCTTGAGAGTGTAAGCAAGGACGCATAGCTGTCCCATTCCACACTAACTCTTCTTTACTTGTTCTCTGATTCTTGCAACATCAATTACAGGTAAGATGCCTCAGATGGACCCATGCTGTAGAAATAACCCTGCACTTGAAGCCTCACCGTAATCGTGGAAAATACACCTAACCTCTTTGAGCTTTGATTTCTTCACCACTAAAACATTTAATAATCATAGTTTCTCCTAACCTAAGAGTTAATTTTATCTCTGTGATTCATTTAACTGCTATTTACAGGGCACCCGCCAAATGCCTAGTGATACCTCTGTGCTGCAACATATGCAAAGTGGAATAAAACATTGTCCCTTCGTTTTAGAGCTTTGAATTCTAATGCTGGCTCTGCTATGACCAGATTCCAGGATGCTGCTATTTTTCTTTTTTTTTTTTTTTCCAATGAGCTGAGTTGCTGTCAGTGTGGTAAAGAAGAGTTTATCACCTTTTGAGATGTCTCTAGTAAAGGGTGCTATGCTCATGCACCTCAAAGAGTTAAATGTCACCAGCAGGCCTAGGCTTGGCTTTTTAGCAGGTATTACTACAATTGAGTTTATTGGGGAGCTATGCCTGGTGGTATATTTGCAATTATTAGGGTCAAGGAATTCAGGCTTCTAGCTCCACAAATCGTCCTCTCTCCTTCCTCCATCCTTTCCCTAACTCCTACTCTCAAACACTCACTGTGTATGGCCATGATCTCAGCATTACAAGAGCTACAAAAATGAATTGGTTGCTTTACTTACGAAGCTCATGATCTGTATGGGGAAAGACAGGATTTATCCCAGGCATAGCTGGGGAGGGAGAGACACGGAGAGCATGGATCTTATCTCCAACGTTGGCATCTTCAACAGCACGATAGGAGGGATATCACCCTTTGTACAATAATACAACAATCCAAGGCAGACGCTTATAACTGACTTGGTGGAGCTAGCTTGTGATGGTCGAGGACATTTCTTATCCATGGAGGTACTTAACTGTACAAGTGAAATTTACTCGTCTGGAAGCCCATGCCTTTATGTAAGCTTTCTTTTAAAAGGTTCAGGCTTAGATGATAAGCACTTCCTGCATGCATGTGTACATATGTGTATAGACGTAGGCTGCGGAGGTGTGGATTCATGGGCCATTACTGTTCCATCTGGGGCACGTTTCTAAGACTCCTCCCACCCATCTTACACTGTCAATCAGAACATTGTGCTCTCTTGTGAGGTAGCACATTGTATGTTTACCCGTGACAGGGCCAATGTCCTCTGGGAAAGATGTGTTGAATATTTAGAAAGTGAAGTTCATAAAGAGTTTGGATAAAACATCCCTTGGTGGTTTTGATGATGGTCATTCTGAGAAGAGAATGGTCTGGCATCTTTATTTGAGGAACTCATATCACTGTTGGGGGCACATGTAGGGTCTTGTGTCATCTTGCTACAGGGTCAGGCTTAGGGATCTCTTCTCTGTCTGATGGGGTCTTCCTCATCCTCTCTGCTTCCGTATTACAGGTGCAGAGAACCAGACCTGGGTCCTCTCCACTCTGAAGTTGCCCCTTCCCACATTTCCCAGTTTTTCATAGCCAACCGCACTACCACTACAGCCTTATTTTCCCACTTCTGGGTAAGCTCATTGAACTCGAAGGAAAAAAGACATTAACTATAATTCATTGGTCTTAATTTTTTTTAAATATGACTTTAAAACAGACTCATTGTTCAGTCCTTTTATGAATTATCTTATTTACTACTTGTAATAACTCTATAAGTAAACATGATTTTATCCCCAAGTTATAAATAAAGAAACTGAGGCATCAAAAGATTAAGTGACTTGCCTAACACGATGTGGCCAGCAAGAAGTCCAGACTACATAGATCTGATTACTAACATGCATGGTGAAATAGAGAGGAAGTAGAAAAAATTACGAAATCCAAAATCTATAAAAGTTACTGAATTCTCAAAATTATTTGAACTTGAAAGAAATCGAACCTTTTTTTTGTGAGTTCCTTTGGTATAAAGCTCTTTCATGCTTTTTTTCTTTATTGTTTTTATGTCCCCACCCTTTACCCAAGAAAGGTCAAATTATGTCATTCTTTGGCAAAGGCTATGGTACCATAATTGTTTAAAAATGCATGATATAGTTAACTTCTCAAAATAGTTCGAAGTTTTGAAAATGAATCATGTTTCCAACAGGCATCAACTGCAGGCCAACTTCCCTGGCATTAAGTGGTTTCCTAGATGCAGAATTTACCTAAGGATTTCACTTTATTCCATCATTTATTCCTGGTAGCATGTAAAAATCACAAAGAAACTGAATACGTCTTGAGGAATTCATAATGCTAACGGTCATGGTTGTCATTTAGGAAGCCTATTTTTGCGACAGGCCCCCTGTTAAGCTCTTTGTACACACTATGTAATTTGACCACCACGGCAACTCTTTGAGGGAGGGATCACTATCGCAAGCTTCCCCAGTGAGGATGATAAGGTTCAGGAAAGGTTGCAAAGCCAGCAATGAGCAGAGTTGGAATAAGATCAGAAACGTCCATGCCCATAAAGACCACGCTGATGGAAGCAGCTGAACTACGCTTCCAAGTCGTGGCTAGATCTTCCTGGGTAAAACAGGAAGATGTCACAGGTTCAAGAAGACAGGGGACCTTTGATGACGCCCCAGCTATAATTCAGACAATATCTCATCATATATAAAAGTCTTAAGGGGAGACTTTTATTCTAAAACTCTGGTGAGGATAGCACGACCTTGGCCAACTGGGATGATTTCCCATCTTCATACACAGGGAGATGCCAATCAACACATGGATGGCTCAGGCAGCACCATGCTGACTAACGGGACTGTACCTTGGGGACAGTTTCCAAGAAGACCAGCAGAAACACACTCACATTAGACACACAACAGTAGTATAACTCTTGTAAAGTTGCCTCATTTAGCAAAAGGGGCAATTGACTGAGTGTTTCTGGAAATAGTCATTAGTTTTCTTGATGACCCACGCAGGTTACTTTTCTTTTTTGTACCTCCCCTTATACCTCTGTAAAAATAGATATGTGATTCAAGGAGGTGTTTGGAACATGTAGATTTTTAGGAGGTTGTTTTGTATCTTAAATCTAAAATAAGACTTATGCCCCCCACACAATTTTTAAATATAAAATCAATTTTAAAATTGTGTATATGTTTGGGTGTGTGTGGGGGGTGAGGAATTAAATTGAGTATATGGCAAAGAATGTTGGAGGGCTCTCAAAACTTAGAATATTTGCCATTGAAATATTTGTAATAGTCACGTACTGAGGGCTTATTATGAGTGTTAAATTTTGCCTACATTATTTCTGATAAGAATGTGTCACAGAATAACATCTCCACTTTAGAGATGAGCAAACGGAGATAAGGCTGAATTCAGTAAGGCTGAATACCTTGCTCTGGATCACCCCGTTCGTAAGCCCTTAGCGATCTGATTCTAAACTACTCCCTTTCTCACTGATCAGAACTGCTTCTCCAACCTACCCTGAAGGGCACATATCTAGTGCTCGCCCACATGAAAGAAAGGTCACCATCCTGGGGTGATGTGATCCAACATCAGCCATGTGCTCCATCTGGTTTAAAGAAGCCGGACACAGCCTGTGTCTGAGTCAAACCAAGTTGCAGCAAATACAAAACCAAGAGACTTAATTAGATGAAGGCACTCTCTTCAGAAAGGCTCTCTACATAGAGAAGTCCTGGAGGACCGGAGACCACGTTAGAACATAGGTCAGTCTCTCCACCCAAGGCAAGGACCTACACTCTGATTCTTTCTGTCCCCTAACTGACCCACATCATGCTCTGAAGATTCTGATTAAATAGGAATGTCCTTTGACCGGCTCCAGGCAGCCTCTTGGTCCCTCTGAGTGGGCAGCCTTTGCATTCTAGGAAGAGATATCATAAAGGAGACGTTTCTACTCTCCAACCAGAGGGTGGGGAGTGCTGGCATTTACTGGCCTCCTTACACAGGTGTCAGACACGTCCCAGAGCAAATTAATAAGGCAAACAGACCGTCCATTTTAAAGATGAGCAAAGTGAGGATTGGAAGAGATCGTGCCTTCCCTGTGGTTCCAAGCCAAATGGGAGATTCTGAACCTGCCTTGCTGGGCTTCAAAGCCAGTCTTCTCTTCCTAACCCTGTTCCTTCCTCACTGTGTTCTTTGAGCATTCAAGATCTTTTTGGTGTCAAGCCAGTACAGAATGGCTGTCCCCTTGCAAGCTGAGCATAAACTCCGAAGAGCTCAGTTTAGCCCCCTGGGAGCAGTTCTCTCTTGGATCTCTGATGCGGTTTGGTTGTGAAGCTGGATCCATGCATGTAGGCAAGGACGCTGCTTGGGAGTGGCGGGGAGTTCAATGGTCAGATGCCAGCTGGCTCAAGGGACTGTCTCTCTTCCCTTTCCTGGAGCAAGCAATGTTGCGTCTGGCCATGCTTGTCTGCTTTGGTGCCCAATTCCGCAGTCATTTCAAGTCTTCCCTCCCCTCAAAATGAACATTTGCATTCCCATGGATCACCCCTTTGATATTTCTAGCCACGCAGCTCCCCCTCAGAAAACAAATCAGGAGTGACATTCTGTTACTCCATTTTCAGCTATAGCTCATAATTTGGTGGAAAGCTTGTCATTGTCTTAGAAACATATCCCTGTGCGGGGAACCCACTGGACACCCGAATGAAATTGACTAAATAAAAGCAGTTCCACTGAACAATTTGCAAATATCACTGCTTCTTGCCAAGCTTTTTTGGCAAAACCATCTTCAGTGACTCGAGAGCTTTTCCAGCCAGAAGGAGATTTAGGTTACCTTATGCTTTCCTCTCTACACTTTTCTGATGTAAATACTTCCATTAAAGTCATATAAGTCTCAGACAATGGAAATGTCACTTAGTGAAACATTTGCATTCAATGCTTTTCAGGAAACGTTATTCAGTTTTTCCTTTTCATAGGAAGATGGACCGTAGCTTAGAATCAAAAGTGACGTTTATTAAAGACAGCTCTGCACTGTAAAGTCAAGGCGTGTGTACGTGTTGTTTGTGTGTTTGTGTGAGTGCACACGTGTGTGTGAGTGCATACATGCGTGGTGATGCACAGGAAGTTGTGACTGGAGCCATGTCTTCTGGGGAAAAAATGATGAGAGATTCTCTACCTCATTGAGCTTGAGAGTGCAGGAAGGGTCTTTGGGATAGGAAAGAAATATGGTATGAATGTGAAACCCCTGGCATGGAAATTAACAGCCATGGATTCTACTCCAAATCTAACTACCGACGGGTAGCGTGAGCTTATAAATAACTATAACATCATATTTTATATAAATGCATATGCATACATATAGATATATATCTATATATATGAATATACATTAAACAAAATTAAGGTCAAACATAAGTAAGAGTGGATTAAAAAAAGGAGAAAGGCAAAAATCAGCCCTCATAGAGCTACATTCTTTCTTAGACATGTCACTTAGCTTGCTTAAGCCTTGGAATTTTCATCTATAAAATTAGGTAAAAAGGAAGCAACATAACCCAAATTGGTACTTGTGGGAGCATGTGCCAGGATCCACATGAAACTTAGGACAATATGTCATTAGCCCAACTTTCCACTTGACAGAAATCATATCTCCTTCTCTTAATCATTCTTTTGAGACATGTTTTAGTGGCACTTACTAAGGGAAGATGCCATTGTGAATAGAACAATCCCTTTTCCTTTCTTTACAGAGCTGAGAGCCTAGTGACAGATCACACAGCCACATGTCAACAGATAGACTAGGGAGTCTGGACTCTTCCTGGTGCCCTGCTGTGCTCAGGACAGTCCTCATTGACAAGTGATCTTCAGCTATGGTGATGAATGGCCAGTGTGCTAGTTCAGGTGATCGGTTCAATCCTTACCCTACCCATAATCCACAGGGCTTCTTCTAGGACTTATAGCTAGACAATTTTTTAGGATGCTCAGGTGAAACCAGGGCAGGACAACAGCCAAAAGTTTCAGTCCAGCAGATCCTTTAAAAGGTTCTGGAATAAACAATTTGCTGGCCCATAAAGTTGGAATAGGAGATATAGAAGGTGAGAGCTTTTAAAGGGCTCTTGTGAGACAATCTAAGCCAGAACTGTCTGTTTACGGATGAGCAGAGAGGCCCAGAAAGGGGACCTCGAGGAAAGCCCTGTTCAACATGAGTAAACAGCAGATTCAGGGCAATAACCAAGCTTTTCCAGACTCCTGTCCCCTCTTCCCTCAATTTTTAATGTCTCTATTTGAGTGTGGTCATCAAACGGATGAATAATAAAGGAAGGAAAAATAAGACCGAGTAATGGGGTATAAGAATCTTCCAAGATGGAGCTGTCGATGCTTTGAAGGCATTTGTGCAAGGAGAGAAAGAACCAAACCTTCCTACCGAAGAACAGTCTACAAGACTATCCTGCTTTCTTTCATTCTTTCAATTTACTTTTATTATTTTTTTCCTTTTACAAAAGCACAGTGAGATTTTCTAATAGGATATATGCAAATATATAATTATATAAATACACAGCATATAGCAGAACGTTAATTCTACCTCAAACAGATAAGCCTGATTAAACTCCCAGGGATATATTCTTCCAGACATTATCTCTGCTTACATCCGTCTTTTTTATGACTATAATAAGGTAACACTGTTTATATTATCAGGTGGTTCGGTTTATTTGATATTTTTAATTTGTTGATTTGTTTCAACCCACTTGACCATTCATCTCACCTTACTGGTAAAATTCTTTGAGTCTCTGAAAGGTGATTTGAGAAGGACAGGAAAGGCTTTCTTCCCATCCCCCATGCCTGGATTATCCCTTCCCCATCTCCTCCTGATGCCAGGAATTCCATTAGAGACGGGGGTGGGGGGGTGGTATGCGTTGATGCATGGATTAGCATGCAAATGCGCACAAGACAGCCCTGACTTGAGGTCCTTATCAGTAATTGAAATCATTGCCCGAGCTAGCTGAGCGATCCCACCCAGCCTGCAGCCAGGAAGGAGGCTTTTGGCAGGAGGGAGAAGGGACTGGGAAGGAGGGTGCGATGGTTTGTGTATCCCTGGGAGGACGGTGAGGAGGGAGCTCCAGACACTTTCCCTCTGGTGGCCTCTCAAGGAGCTACAGGAAAAGCCTGAGTTTAGAGACTCCCAAAGGAGAAACCCAAATGAATGGAGAGTAGAGAGAAAAGAGACAACTTGCCCTGCCAAGAGTATGCCCTTCAAGAGTGTCCTCATCCTCCATATTAAAATTGTAGTGATAATCATATTGCTGTTTATATCACTCATTCATTCACTCATTCACTCGTTTACTCACCCGTTATTAAAAGCCTGCTAGGTGCCAAGCACTTCCCTACGTGTTGCCTTGTGACAGTGAGCACAGCAGACGTCGTCCTGCCCCTGCTATGCTGACAGCCCAGGGACAGCGTCAGACTTTTAACACGCAGACACACAGATAATTATATAATTAAAGCTCGTTAAAAGTGCTAAGTGTAGAGGAGGAAAATAATAGTGTTCTAGAAAAGAAAACAACAGAACAGGACATAAATTAGACTGCAGGGTCAGGATGGCCCCTTGACCCAGTGATATTTAAAGGCCATCTGAAGAAGGAGAAGGAATCAGACAGTCAAATTCACAAGGAAAGGGCTCTCCAGGGGGCAGAGCCTGAAAGGAGACCTGGTGGCAGGAGAGAGCGGAGCTCACTGGAAGGTCAGAAAGTCTGTTCAAGGTGGTTGGAGCTTCGCTAACAGTTAGAGAGGTAGGCAGGGGTCAAGGCCCTATACGATCTCTGTTAAGGATTTTAGATGTTTTAAAAATTTTCTGCAGAAAAGTGACATTTCTCAATTTATTTATTTTTTATTTTTGTTTGTTTGTTTGTTTGTTTATTTCAGCTCATCATGGGGGTACAAAAGCTCAGGTTATATACATCGTCCATGTCCTGCCCATCCCCCTGAGTCAGAGCCTCAAGCGTGTCCATTCTCCAGACAGTGCACCTGGCACTCACCGTATTTATTTTTAAGATGATTACGGCTATTCTGTGGAGAATGTTTATCCAATATTTTTTTATCTCTTTTTTTTTTCCCGTTCATTATCATTCTATAAACAAGATGAGAAAATAAATACCCATTTAAAAGAATGACTAGAATGTGGGTGTTGTTTCTCTGAGTTTAACCTTTACTCCATGGAAATTTCTGAAATTCTAAAGAAGTAGATCTAGCTAGAACAAGGCCAAAGCTGTGTTTCTGCCTAAATAATGGATCATGTTTTTAAAGCATTTATTATTTGCTAGATACGTGGTTAAGAAATTTGTAAAGATGTTTCTTTTTTAAATTTTTAAAAATATTAAATCTTTACAGCCACCTGAGGCAGAAAATGTTGTGATTATTCCTATCTGACAAATTAGGGTCTTTAACAGACCCACTAAATCCCCACAATAAATCCGAATTGGATCCTCTTGCCCAACCGTGCTGCTAATTGTGCCTCAGGCTCCAGGGGTCTGTTGGCCCCAAAGGTCTCTCTCATTCCCTAAAATCGTTTAAATCTGGACTCAAAATGATTAGGGTCACAGGTCAGATTGTGGACCTTCAAAACAGCTTTCTTGGCCGGGCGCGGTGGCTCACGCCTGTAATCCTAGCTCTGGGAGGCCGAGGCGGGTGGATCGCTCGAGGTCAGGAGTTCGAGACCAGCCTGAGCAAGAGCGAGACCCCGTCTCTACTAAAAATAGAAAGAAATTATCTGGCCAACTAAAAATATATATACAAAAAAATTAGCCGGGCATGGTGGCTCATGCCTGTAGTCCCAGCTACTTGGGAGGCTGAGGCAGTAGGATCGCTTAAGCCCAGGAGTTTGAGGTTGCTGTGAGCTAGGCTGATGCCACGGCACTCACTCTAGCCCGGGCAACAAAGTGAGGCTCTGTCTCAAAAAAAAAAAAAAAAAAAACAGCTTTCTTTTCTATCTAGAGACAGTACTTCTGTGTGTGAGGAGAAGTTTCTGGGTGTCTAGCAGACCTTGTCAGGAAGATGGGGTGGGAATTATCAGCTGCTTCTGTCTGCTGCTGCCTGCGCTCCTGTGACAAGTGACGTCTTACAAAGGGATAACAGTGACTGGTGAGGCCGGCTGACAGCATCGAGATTGGCGGTCAGTCTCAACCGGTAGAGCTGCAGGGCCCGCCCAGGAGCATCAGGGCAAGCCCTTTGCTTTCAGACCGGGGCAGACCTAATCGATCAACCCACCCATCAATGTGTAGGTACCTGTTAAGAGCAGGATCTAGTCGCGGGGTAATATTCATGCTCAAGAAACAATTGGAAAACACTTATCATTTACTAGATTGCAAGGAGAATGTTCTTACAAGGTAAAAAAAAATCAATTTATAATGTGAAATTTTATAATAACTAGAAAAAATACAAACTGCCAACAGTGCATTACAAAACAACCTAAGAGCTTCTAAAAATACCCAGTAGTAGGGTTGCTGGATCCAAGGGTAGTTCTACTTTTAGTTCTTTGAGGAATCTCCATATTGCTTTCCACAGAGGTTGTACTCGTTTGCAGTCCCACCAGCAGTGTATGTGTGTTCCTATCTCTTCACATCTGTGCCAACCTCTGTCGTTTTGGGACTTTTTGATAAAAGCCATTCTCACTGGGGTTAGGTGATACCTCACTGTGGTTTTGATTTGCATTCCCCTCGTGATTAGAAATGTTGAGCATTTTTTCGTATGTTTCTTGGCCATTAGTCCATCTTCTAAAAGTTTCTGTTCATGTCCTTTGCCCACTTTTCAATGGAGTTGTTTGAGTTTTTTTTTTTTTTTTTTTTTTGCTGATTTTCCTGAGTTGTTTATAGATTCCAGTTGTCAGAATTTTATCAGATATGTAGCATGCAAATATTTTCTCCCATTCTGTAGGCTATTTGTTCTGTTGATTGTTTCCTTGGCTGTGCAGAAGCTTTTTAATTTTATCAGGTTCCATTTATTTATTTTTGTGTTTACTATGATTGCCCTTGGGGTCTTCTTCATAAATTCTTTGCCTAGGATGATATTTAGAAGAGCTTTTCCAACATTTTCTTCTATAATCCTTATAGTTTCGTGTCTTAGATTTAAATCTGTTCTCCATTTTGAATTAATGTTTGTGAGCGATGACAGATATGGATCCTGTTTCAATCTTCTACATGTGGCTATCCAATTTTCCCAGCACCATTTACTGAATAGGGAATCTTTTCCCCAGTATATTTTGCTGTCTACTTTGTCAGAGATTAGATGGAAGTATGTGGATGGTTTTATATTTGGGTTCTCTGTTCTCTTCCATTGATCCATGTCTCTAGTTTTGTGCCAGTACTATGCTGTTTTAGTTACTATAGCCTTGTACTATAGCTTAAAGTCTAGTAAAGTGATGCCACCAGATTTGTTCCTTTTGCTTAAGGTTGCTTTGGCTATTTGAGCTCTTTTCTGGTTCCAAATGAAGCATAGGATTATTATTTATTCAAAGGAAAAAAAGTCATTTTATCAAAAAGACACTTGCACTAGAATGTTTATTGCAGCACAATTCACAATTGCAAAGATGTGGAATCAACCCAAGTGCCCATCAGTTCATGAGTGGATTAATGAAATGTGGTATATGTACACCATGGAGTACTATTCGGCCATAAAAAATGAATTAATACCTTTTGAAACAATCTGAATGGAATTGGAGAGCATCCTCCTAAGTGAAGTATTGCAAGAATGGAAAAACAAAAACCATGTGTACTCATTATTAAATTGGAACAATTAGTACTCATGTGCACAGATGGAAGTAAAACTCAACAGAAATCACGCAGGTGGGAGGACGGAGGAGGGAATGGGTGAAATCATACCTAACGGGTATAATGTACACTATCTGGGCAATGGGTATACTTATAACTTTAACTCAAGCAGTACAAAAGCAATCCATGTAACCAAAACATTTGTACCCCTGTAATATTCTGAAATAAAAGCAAAAATAAATTATTATAGATTGTGATAGGTTCTTAGCAGGACATAAACAGGGAGGAAAGAGAGGGGATAACTGGGGGAAACTACAAAAAAAATCTTCTAAAAAGACAATTTTAAGGAAGTTCTCCAGAGAGAAATAAACTATAAAAATATAACTAAATGGGAATTTTAGAATTGAAAAATACAATATCTTAAGTAAAAAATTCATTGATTGATAGAGTCAATAGCAGACTGGAGATGACAGAGGAAAAGGTCAGTGAGCTTAAAGATATGTCAATAAAATTATTCCAACTACAGAACAGAGAGGAAAAGATGAAAGGTAAAAAAAAAAAACGAACAGAAATTCAGAAACCTATGAGACAATACAAAAAGATCTAATATTCAACTCATTGGAGTCCCAGAGGAAAGGAGAAGGAGATTGGGTTAGGAAAAAAATATTTGAAGACTCAAGAATTTTCTGCCAAATTTGGTGAAAGACATAAATTTACAGATTCAAGTAGCTCAGGAAGGTCTAAACAGGATAAACTCCAATAAAATTATGCCCAGACACACCACAATGAAATTCATGAAAACAAAGATAAAAGGCAGATGTGGAACCAAATAGTTACTAAAAACTCAATGAAGTCTACAGAAGAGTGATAAAGAGATTAGTCAGAGAGAGGAATTTGAAATAAACATAGACATTTATGGTTGTAAGAAACTTTAAATATTTTGGCATCTTAAACCCTTGCACATGACATTTTTACCTAAGGAAAATCTAGGCCAGCAATGTTGAATGACTTGGCCAAAGTAACTCTCAGGCAAGTGGAAAGGAAGGAAGGAAGGAAGGGAGGGAGGGAGGGAGGAAGGGAGGGAAGGAGAGAGGGAAGGAAGAAGGAAGAAATAAAAATCTTTGTTGAGCAGATAAGGTTAGCAGGGACCTTAACACTGACTCTTATCAGCATGTTTTTCCTTATGGGGTAAAAAGAAAATGGTGATGTTTATGAGATGAAGCATTTTAGGAGAAGGCAACGCTCACTGATGCAGCTCGGTCAGGGGGTTGGGACATCCAGGCTTGCACTGGGCAGTGGTGACGATCACAGTGACATGGTGAACGCTTGAATGGAAATCCGGAAAGAAGCCAGTGCAACATTTTGCTTACTTGGAGATTTTTGCTGAAGTCATGTTTAAAAGGGTGGGGATGGGGAACAGTGCCTTTTTTACACAAGGACAAAACCATTAGAAAATTCAATCGTGAAAGATAGCACTCATTTTGGTGCCAAGAAAAATTAGACAAATTGTCTGTTGATATTATGTAGCCAGAAAAAGAAAAGTGGGACAATAGATTCTTGGCTACACTCACGAATGCTTTGGCAGAGTATGGCTTCTGTTTCTCTTCCACATCCTCCTCCTCTTTCTCCTCCTCTTCTTCCTCCTTTTTCTCTTCCTCTTCCAAGGGGTGGGTTTCAATTTTCCTCCCTGCCTTGGGAATTCTAACCTTCCAGAGTGGCCCAAATGAAGACCCCATTTCATGAGGACCTACTAGGTCTCCCTGAGGAAATGGCAAAGAAGCTCTTACAACTAACATTTGCAACCTACAACTTTAGGGATTCAGATAATTAAACAAAGGGAGAGGAGAGATTCTGTGCAGGAGAAGTGCACTGAGCTCCTGAGATTCAGTCTAGGACACAGAGAGTTGAAATCTTGTCGAGGTCCCTGGCCATGTGTCAGTGTACAGGGGCTCAAGTGACTTTCAATTAAGACACAGAGCAGCTTTTCTAAATATCTTAGGAAGAGTCAGCAGGAAATCGGGATGAGCACTGTCACTTGTTGACGATCCCAACTTCTGATTGTGTGAGTAGGAAAGCGACCCTTCAAACACAGCCCAGGGCGGCATTAGAAACCATCCACGCGGGCATCGGAAGCCCCTGCTATTACGACTTGCACCTGAATGGTCAGGTGGCCACCACCACTCTGAGTAGAGGGAACAGGACTGGAATGGATAGCCGGTAAAGGACACCTGTAAATTCAGTCAAATAGGACTCTCCAGGGTACTCAGACTTCCTCCAGGACAACAGACAGGGCTTGGCATCCTTGAAGGGCCTGTGACTTGTCTTTAAGCAGAGGTGGTACGCACTACCACCCGTAGCCCTGCTATAAATCGTAGACATGTCTTGGATGTTGCTGTTTTCTGGAAAAGAATGGATCGTATTTGTGTCACTGTTCCTTGCAAAGAATAACTACCACAAAATGCCTTATAGTTTGTAAAGATATTTTGAAAAATACCAGTATTTTGGAAAAATCTCTAAAACCCTTAGATTTTCTCCAAGCCTCCGTCAGTCAATCTGGCCTAATCTTTCTGCATCTGACATTTTCCTTTGTTCTGTCTTTTTTGGCTCCAGACTCAATATATTAAAAAAATATTGTTTTAAAAAATGAAATGGATGGCTGACATCGAAAGGAAGGACCTCAGGGGGTTTCTTGCAAAGGAAGGTAGAGGTCCAAGAATTGTTTTGAAAGCTCCACTGCTCTGGCCCTTCCGGACACAAATTGGGAGGGGGAGAGGTGGAGAGGTGATATAAAACAGATTAGAATTTGGCAGGAGGAAAAAAAAAAAAAAAAAACTTCTGGAAGACAGTTAGGCACATTCTATCTGCATAGCCTTGGCTGAAATGCCTTGTTTCTTCAGTTTTGTTCGGAGCTCCAATTTAATTTTATCTTATTTATTGTCACTATTATTATTATTAATATTGCAGAAAGCTGAGCTAGAAGGACTTGCCTTGAGTAATAATTACAAGAACATAACAAGATACTCCTCTAGTGACTCCCAGGGAGAAGAGTCTAGATAATCGTTCTCCTGACAATGTTTTGAGAGATATAACTGAAGAATAAACAAATCTAAAAATTATTAGGCATGATGTCTTGCATATTAGATGTTAATTCATTCTAAATGGAACGATCAGCTTCAAAGGAAGTCTGCAGACACACATTGCCATTTCCTGGTTTTGTGCTCAGTATTGATTAAGGAGGACTGGGCTCAACGCCTTATGAGGAAAGATACATCCAGCACCAGCTTAGTGGCCATTGGGGATGGAGAGGCCCCAGCTGATGGCTTAAGAAAGGCAAAAGGATGACACGAGGGAACCAACTGTGGCAACAGGTCCACAGGCTGCAAAGCTGGTGCCAGGTGGAGGGACAGCATGAAGCCTATTTTGAGTCTGAACTCATAAAAAATATGAGTATCAGTAGCCCTTTTTGTAAAATAAATGAGGTAGCAGGGCTCACGTGTTGATAAATTATGAAATGTATTCCTCTCTCCTTCTGTCTTCATATGCTCCTCCTCTCTTCTTTGTTCCCATTAACTCGTGAACTTGTTTCTGCCAGAGGAGTCAGTAGAGACGAGAATGTTAATTTATTTAAGGTTGTTCCAATGAAGGGTGTTTGTAAGCTGTTGGTGTGCTGGGGAGCTGAGCAGGTGTACATAGTACAGGTAACCTTCCAGAGTGTGGAAGCATCACCAGTGGGAGTTTTTCAGAGGTTTGTCTTAATTCATTTTGGCAGAAGATTCCTTTTTTTCTTTCCTTCATTAGTAAATGGAATCCCAAACTCCTGACATCTTTCCTTTCAATGTAAACCAATTTAATAAATATTAATCAGTTACTACTCTAGGCCAGGTAATAGTTGTTCCTAAAAAAGAAGCAAATAAGGTAGGATGTGCTCTCAGGAAATAGATAAGATGGAAAACAGACACACAGCAAAGACATTGTAATAAGTATTATCCTCAAAGAATATGTAAGCACAGAAACAAGAAAAACTAGCTGTTTATGGTAGTGGGATTGCTTAAGGAAAGCTTTATTAAATGCTTAAGATTTGAGTCATTTTTTCGAGAGGGGAATAAAATGGGTTTGCATTTTAAACAAGGGGAGAGGCAGAAGCAAGAAATAGAGGAACTGAGGAGCTCCTACATGAACCACAGTGTAGACTTCCCCAGGGCGTGGGAATAGGTCAAGGTCACTACAGAGAAAGATGGACAAGCAGGCTATGATGGTAAATCTCATCAGAGGGAGAGGATGGGTGTATGCATGAAACACCTGGAAGGGCCCAGGGTTGTGGAACAGTTACCAAGAAGGGATATTTTTTCCCACATATAAATCTGGCCAAAGTATGCCTTTTTCTGTTTGAACAGGAAGGGCCCTGCTCCCAGAAAAGGATATGAGGCTGGATCTAACACTCCATCTCAAGGTCTGGAAGCATCAACAGGCATGTGATTCTTGGCTTTTGGTGATAAATAATACTGACTTGGGAATCTTGTCTAAGGATGGTATGGATCTAGTTATTTTGATAGTCAGGAGAATCAACCATTTTGGAAGCAAAGTAAAAATATACAACTTATTTTTTGGAAGCAAAATGGAAAACGCTTCCAGAAAAAAAAAAAAAAAAAAGGAGGGAACACAATATAAAACCATATCCTCAGAATCATTAGGTTCTGGAGAGGAAATACAATATAGAGATCAGAATCCAATGCTGCTCAAAAGTGGAATTCTCTAAGCAGAGCGCAGTGGTGCACCTGTAGTTCCAGTTACTCAGGAGGCTGAAGCGGGACGATCACTTGAGCCCAGGAGTTTGAGGCTATAGTGCACGATGATCACGCCTGTGAATAGCCCCTGCACTCCAGCCTGGGCAAAACAGTGACACTGTATCTCTTAAAAACTATAATAAAAAAAAGTAAAAAGAAATGGAATTCTCTCCAATATCCCCCTCCTGAATAGAGACAGTAGTCTGGTGGGTACACATATGGATGGGAAGCTGGAATGCTTTTTTTATGAAATGGTATAAGAATGCGATCTACCATATGGGAACCTGTCTACTGAAAAGGTCTTCCTTCTCAAATATCTCACATCCAGTAACTTCTTCCTATTTATGCCCTCTGAGTAACAGCTGAAGAATGTACAATGGCTCATGAGCTCCCCATGAGGGGCTAGAGAGATCAAATTTTTAACATTGTTTTCTATTTACTTAAACTCACAGTGTTGGAATTAATCATTTAATTTCAGCATGATGTTTTGGAGATGTGGGATGTTGAATGTCTGTTGAATGGTGACCGTGTTCCAAAAACAGTGCAGAGGACTCAGTAAGGAGATTCTTACCTCTTCTTACATCAGCATTGTGATGCAGGTCTAGCAGTAGCCTCACACGTGAGGAAGCTGAGATTGTTCAAGCCCCTACTGCTACCAAATGGAGAAGAAAAAAATCAATACCCAGGACTGTCTTGCGTCAAAAATCATGCTCTTTTCAGCAAAGGTGAAAGGCCAACTGGATGTGCACATGCAAGAGAATGAAATTGCACCCTGACTTCACACTGTGCACAAAAATTAACTCAAAATGATCAACTGAAATGTAAGAGCTAAAACTATAAAGATATCAGAAGAAAACATAAGGGTAACTCTTGGTGATCTTGGGCTAGGTCATGGTTTCCCAGATATGATACTAAAAGCACAAGTGACAAAAGAAAAAAATAGATAAATGGAATACCATGAAAATTAAATAATGTGCTGCAAAAGATACAATTAAGTAAATGGAAAGACTACTTACCACTCAACAATTAAGAAACAACACGAAGAAAAAATGGGCAAAATATTTGGAATAGACATTTCTCCCAAAAGGTATACAAATGATACTTCAAATGGTTTGTGTGTGGCAAATGAATTATGTCAATAAAGGTGCTTAAAATATAGGGAAACAAACAAATAAACAGAAACCCATATTCTTTCACTATATATAGTATTTAAAGAGAATACTATGCTCTAGGGGTGGGTTTTGAATTCATGCAACCTAGGTCTAATCACAGTTGTACACCACTCGCAATCTCTATGGCTTTTGGTAGCGTACCTCTTGGAGCCTAGTTTTTTCCATCTGTAAATAGAAGTAACAGTGCCCAGGTCATGGGATTGTAATGAGGATTAAATAGCATAGGTAAAATGCTTAGCAGAGTGCCCGATACACCCAAACACTTCCTTAATTGTTGCTTTTTTCCCCATTCTTCTTCCATTTTGCAGAAGGGATTCAGGCTCAGGCATGACTGCTATTTGCTAACACCTGCAACCAAGCCTCCTACCTGAACGGCAGTCACGGTGTTTTATGACTTTGTGTTTATTGTTGATGCTTTGTGTTAGCGAGTAATCACACTGACACAAAGCAGCAGAGTGTAGTGAGAATAGCATGGAGTTGTTCAAGATAGACCAGGTTGAAAATGTGGTTCTCCCATGATGTCCTATTAGTTAATCCCTTCAAGCTTCAGTTTTATTAATCAATAAATGAGTCAATAGTGTCTGCCTGGAAAAGCTGTTATGAGGATTAAGTGCCATGCACTGTGGTGAGATGGAAAACACCAAGCACAGACCTTGGCACTGAATGGACACTCCACTAATATGAGCTTCTTTCTCTTTCCCTACCTTCCTTGCTTTCAGCCTCAATAAAATAAAATGAGCTAATAAGAGAACAAAAATACACTTGACATGAGGGAGAGAAAACCACCTTGGCTGATTGTTTTCTCTGCCAAAAGCATCTTACCCAGAGCTTCCTAAATGACTCCAATTAAGAGGTATTTTTTGAAGTCACACACATGTGTCCCCCCCCTACCCCCGCCGCCGCCTCTTTTTACAGTGATGGGGTTAGACAGAAAGAAATAGACAGACTACTTCAATTTCACATAGAAATTGATGAAAAATTTAGAACTCTAACCACGCCTGCTCCCCAAATTGGCATTTATTCGAGTTATGAGGAGAGTTTGCAAGAGAAAACTACATCAAAAATATGCATAGGGCTTTTGGAGAGTTACTTTCTGGAAGTGATGATGTCTTACTGTCAGTCTTTGAAAGAAATATCAAAAAGGTAATGTGAGCTGAAGCTTAAGATTTCTCAATATGTCCATTTGAGTTACAAAGGATTTTTATGCTCCATTTCAGACATTATTTAAACATTGTTATTCCTGCAAACATGCCACACAGAGATAAGGTTTTGCTCTGAACCACATCGAAATGCAGATTGGTCTAGAAAGTCAGTTTCAAAGTGCCTTCTTGGAGGTAACTGTTTATTAAGCCTTGGAGGAATTTCAATTGCAAACCTTTAGTGGAAGAGGGGAGGTGGTGAGGTGTAAGATTTGTAATATTCTTCTGAATCATGTGATTTGCACAATACTGGTACAGTTATAATCTAAATAAAGTTCCTGGAGCCATCAGGGCATTATACAATAGCTGCTTCATTTAATCTAATGGTCCACATTTAGGTAATTTCCATGCATTTTAATCTATTTAATGATCACCTTTCTTGGGTGATTTACAGCAGCTGGGTGGCTGGGGCTCTAGTACCTAGGAACCATGCACTGCACAATAAACTGGTAGGAATTGCTACTGGAAAATGCATGTTTTGTGCAGATCTTCCCTCATTAAACAACACAATAATATTCATTGAGGATGCCCGTGTATTTCACAAGATTTAGTAATGGATATTTTATAGGCACCCAAAGGACAGATTTGATCTTAGGTTATTTTGCTAAATAATATAGCATGTATCAAACTACTGGGTCCTTTAGTAGAACATACGGACACTTACCTTACAGACCATCTCCCTAGATCAGAGTTTCCCAGAATGTTCTATGGGAGATGAACAAATACAGTATCTACCTATACTCTAGGAGATTTCGAGTGAACTATATTCCCTCGCTCAAGGTTCTGAGAAGTCCTGCAAAGAAAGGGTATTTTTGTTTGTGTATTCGAATGTTTCCCAAAGCAAGTTAATCACAGAAACTATCTTTGCCTTGTAACCCTTTTTAACATCCTATAGAACATATTTTAGGAAAGAGAGTCTTAGTCTCTACCCAATATCAGATTTTCTTTGGAGTAATAAAACATAGATTTGGAGACAGACACGTCTGGGCTTCCGTCTGGCACTTATAAGCATTGAGATCTCACATATAAGCTATTTCAGCTCTGAGAGCCTTGCTTTTACCTTTTGAAAAATGAAGATAACAGCTACCTTGTGGAATTACAGTGAAGTTCAAGTGAGAAAACAAATGCAAAAGGATTAGTAAATTACCTGGCACATAGTAGGTTTAAATCCACCCCAGCTCCTTTCTTCTCTCTACTCTGTGCTATAAAATCTCTAAAAGGCTGGAAATAGAACCATGAATAAGATGCTGCCTGCTTTGCAGAATCTTATATTTATTCAAATGAAAGTCTGGTCTCTGTTTTAGACGGCCCTCTGGACAGACATTTTGGGAAACCTATAAGAGAGATCTCACCGTAAATGAGCACTTACCATATGCCAGGTGTTGAGCTTTGCAGTGGTTCATTTCAACATCACAGCAATCCCATGAAGTGAGTATTTCAGATAAGATAACTGCGTTCACTATACATATGTGACATTTCTAAGATCATGTAGCCAGGGCTGGACACGTAGGAAATCAACCCAGCTTTCTCATTGAGAAGAATGTGTTCTTAATAGCCACTAGGTTGTGACTTATCACTAAGAACTTGTTCTTAATCCTCCCAGTCTGGAATAGATAACCAGTCATGAATAACATGAAGGGAAAGAAGGGGTGAAAAAAGAAAGATGGGTAGAAAGAAAACAATTAAAAGGAAAGAACATCACAGAGCCGGAATGTGAATGAGACCCGGATGAACTGGGTTATGGGTACCAGCTGAGACGGGGACTGAGCGGACGCTGCTGTGTCATTGTTTGGCAAAAGTCTGCAAAATATTGTGAATTTTTCAGAGCCTGGCAAATGACATACCACATCAGCCAAAGTAAAGTTCAGAGTCATTAATATAGATTAAAATACCATTTCATTTGCCAAGACTTTGTCCAGCAAATGTATAAAAGAAACGGCAGAAATTTCCCAAGACGTCCACCCCCATGGCCTCAAATGGTCCAATCCTTTTCTAGGAGTTTTTTGGCTATCATTTAGACATCTGTGAAACCTATCAGTAAAGGTGAGAGGCATCATGAGAGCTTAATTAACTTTGAAGGAATAGCAGAGTGGTGATGAGCTAATAATGTTTTGGTGGCGTAAGTTTGAAATTGAGGACGATTTTGAGTAGATACAGAAAAGCCCTTAAGGACCTTGAATTCAAATCATTTTAAAAAGCAATGAAAGAGTTATCTTTGACTATTTAGACTGGTGTCACCTCAAACAGGCAAGAAGTCTGTAGTTTTGAACATCTTTATCCAAAACTATAATGATTAAAAAGAAATTTGGAAGGTTGGTTTATATTAGTATAAATATAACTATGTTCATCTTATTTATTTAATGAATTAACATGTATTCATTCAAGTTATATCTGTCGTGGATTTACTGATGTCTGGAATTGGGATGGGCAAAGACATAAAGACGAAAGAGGCCTGGACGCTTGCTGCGTGGAGCTCGCTGAGGAAGTAATACTAACTTGGTGACATGCACTCCAAGAGAAGACCAAAGGGTTGGAAGCCTAAAGAGTGAAAGACCTCACCTTTATAGAGGAAGACTATTTGGATTAAAGGGGGTGTCCAAAAAGAGGTGATGCTCAAGTTCAATGTTGAGGAAGGAAAGGATTTTGACGGGGAAATGGTGGGCACAGAGAATCCAAAGCCTGGGGGGGAAATTGAGGGAAAAATCAAGAAGGTGTGAGGTAGCAGGACGTGCTCCTGGAGTGCAGCTGGCTTGGAATGCTGAAGCTCATGGGCCAGAAGGGGACATTGCATGAGCGGAAACTACTGGGTAAACGAGAAGGGTCCTGGTCCTCATGAACTTTGAAAGCCATCTGTAGGACTTGGGGTATTATCCCATGGGGAACAGAAAGCCACAAAAGGACTTCAGCAACACAGGGACAGATGCCCATTCTGCAGAGGACTACCCAGCACCTCCATGGAGGGGACTCTGGGATTAGGTGAAGCATCTTGTGAGGTGTGAAGACATTGTGGAATCATCAGAAAGGTCCCTGAGGCATCTTGTTAGATATACAGCCAACCTCGCTGAAAATATGCACTCTGGAAAGAATGATTTAGTGCGTCCATTCACTGAGGGACAAAATCCTCCTATATAACCTTTGCATGAAATCTCAGATCTCCTAGCAGACTTCTGAATCATATTGTATAAAATAGCATGGCCGAGGCAAACTTTGACTTCTACGTATCTTATGCGGTATATCTTCTATAGTCAGAAGTTCAGGATTGAAAGAGGCATTAAAGATAATTTAATATGACCCATCAGTTGATGCTTGAATCACTTCTATAAAATTGCTGTCGCAGGTTGCCCAGTCTCTGTCTGATTACATCCAGCGACCAGGAACTCATCATTTGCCCAAATAAAAGTACTAATCAGAGCAGGTCAGAGGAACAGGATGGACTGAGACAGGGAAATGTGTAAACAGGAATTCAGCTCTTAGAGGCAATTAGATGTAGGAGTCAGAGCTGGAGAGGGCAGAGCATGTGCTGGGTGAGTTCAGTGGCTACATCCAGGTGGCTGAGTGACCACTTGGAGCTTGGGAAACTGTTGGAAACCTCCGTTTATGGGGAAGGGTTGTGTCTGCATAGCAGGAGCCACATTCTGAGCAGAAGTCAGCTTTCCCATGACTGGGATCCACCCCGAAATGCTGGAAAAGGAAGTGGCGGGGCTAAGTGTTAGGAGTGAGGGGCTGGTTAAATCAAAATATCTGAAGCTGCAGGCAGAGGTTGGGGGACCGTGATTCTAGATTGATTGCGGGTTGAGATTGCAAGTCCAGGGCCGGCTAAGGAAAAGGCTCAGGGAAAAGGCTCAGGGAAAAGGCCATAAAGTATGAAAATCGTCAGAGCCTGGTTTTACGAATGAGGTCTATAGTGATAAGGTAGAGGATTTAAAAGAAGCAGGAGAGCCCCGACGAAGCCTGGATGAATCAGGGACAGGAATGAGTATTTGGGACCACTCAGGATTCAACTTTTGGTGATCGGCTAATATGCAACGCCTTGTGCTAGCAGCCCCTGCTACAGAGGTGTGTGCAGGAGCGACTCCGCCTTGACCTACAGGGAGTTTCTAGTGTACCTTGTCTATTAATAGCACCCATGGCTGAGACATGGCTACATGCGGCCTTGGTTTGACTTTAAATCCCATTGTGAATTCTTTCACCTCTCCAATCTCCTGCTGCTGCTTTAATTTTAAACACGTAAACATGCTGCACAAAAGCAAGCTGTCTGATAATATGAAGGAGGTGCATTTTAACGGTGGGAGGAGTAGGCTACATGTGCTGCAGGGGGGAGCGGGGGGGGCATAGAACCCTCCTGCACTGATCTTCTTAGGAAATTGCAGAATAAAAAACAAAAGACAGATATTCAAACTAGATTTCCTCTCTGAGAGAACATCCTGAGACATCGCTATTAGTCATAGATTCATAATTTAAGGGTTCAAAAGAAGTGTCAGAAAACAATTTTCATGCCTATTTTTCAAACTCAAAATGGAGGGATGAAAAATATAGAAGGCGCCCGGGTCATGAACACGCGTATTTTTCAGGCTTAATCCCTTGATTATAAAAGTCCGGTAATTGGGCAGTTACTTTATCAGGATACTTGATGTTAAATCAACTTGGCAAGTGAGGGTCTAGGAGCTTAGTTTTGAGCATAAATTTATTAAATAAGAATTTTTAAGGCAGAGCAAATACAGGAAAAACAGGTTCTTATGTTCTGCTTATAGGACAACTTCACAAAAGAAAATCTCAGAGAAAACCAAGATAGAAACAAATTAACTTATATTCTCTCTCTCTCTCTCTCTTTTGTCTCCCTTTCTTTCTTTCTTTCTCTCTCTCCCTCTCTCACTTTTGCTATCTTGCCACACACACACAAACACACACACATGAACACTAATTATTAGAAGAGCCATTTTAGCTTTGCTAGCATAACTGGTCATTGAGGGTTGCGATCTGGGATGAGACACAGGTAGTCAGTCATGTATTTGAAGATAAAAGGAAACTATAAAAAGTAATAAACATCCACCCCTAAGTTTCCACTTGGATGGCTAATGAGTACTTCAAACTCAACACCTCTCAAACTTAACTCTTGCTTTCCCACAGCAACTCTTTCTACCTCTTGTTTTCCCAGATTTGGTAAATAGTACTAACATCCACCCATATGTTGCAAATCAGCAACATGGGTACCACCCTCTCTACCTGTTTTCCCTCTCCCCTCTTTTCCAATTAATGTCTGTATTCTACGTAGTCCAGTTCCCAGATGGCCCTCAAGATCTATCCACTTCTCTCTCTCTCCATCACCACCACTGATGTCCAAAGTACCATGATCACTCCGGACTGATGCTGCGATCATGAGTTAGTACATGCCCTTCTTGTTCCCACTTGAATCCATTTTTTCACACTACAGCTGCCTAAATTATCCTTTCCAAAATGTAAATCTAATCATACCCCCCCACCACCCTGCCCCATGGCTTAAAAATCTCATTTGCAGCAACATGGATGGAACTGGAGATCATTATGTTATGCGAAATAAGCCAGGCGGAGAAAGACAAATGCTGCATGTTCTCACTCTCATGTGGGAGCTAAAATACTTGACCTCATGGACGTAGAGACTCATTCGTGCCACACCACGGCTCCATAAAATAAATATATACTTTTGTAATCCTGTCTTGCAGAAGAGGAAAGTGAGGCTCAGCAAAGTTAAGGGACTAAATCAAAATGGCATAGCTGGTAAGAGATCCTTCCCAGATCCTTTTAAAAAAAAATTCCACAATTTTATGTTGCTTTTTCAAATGGACACTTAAAGGCCCTCTCAGGGTTCATGTTCTCTAATTCTGCCACGCTGAGCTTGACACTGAACGTCTCCAGCCTGCTTAGAACCTTAACCCCAGTGCCCAAACCTTTTCACAACTGAACAAAAAGACAAGGGTCTTCACACTGGGTCATTTCTAATTGCCAAATGTAGCTAAGATTGCAGAGAAAAGAGGAGGGAGGGACTGGCAGAATATTTGTGAAAGAGGGCAAAATGGCTTTCTAATTTCATATTTTATTTACATTTCTAAGGAGTAAAAGTACCAGACTTGGCAGCTAGAGAGGTTACGACCCAAGTCATTGAAGGGAAACCTGGAAAATCACAATCAAGCCTTCATTAGGCTCATAATTAGGCTAAAAATACGAGCACATGGTAGCTGAGGAAAACACAAGCCACAGATACTGGATTTCCAGTAGACAAAGTTTAAGAGGAAGAAGTATGTGGAGTAATATTATTGTAAGTGAAGACAGGAAAGAAATGGATGGAGTTAATAACTTAATGCATCTGGAAAAGTGGGGGAGCTATTCAACGATAAATAGAAATAGAAGTAGAAGATAATAAATGAATAAATAAAGCAAGGAATAAATAGCCAATAATGGAAGACACTAAAATCCTAAGCCACCATCAAAGCTATAAAAATGCGGGAATGGATATATAACAAATAAAAAGGCAAGAACGAAATGCATATGGCAAAAATGGGGATAAGTAATGTCTCAAAATAACATAAGAAATCCCTAATTGGTGGAAAACATGTGGCCTATAAAACCTTTATGAAATTAGAGTGGCAATAGTGTAGCCCCAAAGACGTTGATTAGATAGACGTTCAGTGTAACCTGACATATTGCTATAACATGGTAAAAAAAGAAGGGTGATGTCATGTTTCAGGGATTTTTTTTTCTTCGTGTAAGATGAAGGCCAAATGATGTGAAGAAGTGTGGGGGGGCATATTAAAGGAGCATGGGCAGATTTGGGGGATGATACCATTGTAGTTAGAGTCCTGGCGTCATGATTAGGAAAGGTGCCCCCTTTGCCAACTTTCTAACTTTTGTAAACCTCAGTATTTTCTTTGTTGTGTTGGACGACTGATCCCCACTGTGCAGTACTGTTGCAAGTATCAGATATGAAAAATGTGTGTAAATGGCCTGCCAAACAGCTCCCTATGTGGAAGCTATTCCAATTGCAAAGTAGGGTGGAGAATGGAAGGAGCCATTACAGAAATGCACTTGGAGGGAGGGAAAGAGATTAACCTTGACTGAGCCCTTGCAGTGTTCTGGGCACATACACACATTCATTCTTTTAATCCTCACAACAGCCCTATGAGAGTGACATTAATTTCCCTCTAACGGAGGTACAGAAAGCTTAATTTAAATATCTTGGGTCTTGCCACTAAGGATTGATAAATCAGGAAATCAAAACCCAGTTATTTGAATTATACCAGTCAATTAAAATATGTGGGCCATTTTAATCTGTCCAGTTCAGATGCCTGAGAACCATGATTTTACTTCTTACTGTTTAGAGTCTTGTGTTCTCTCTTGTATGTGAAGAGCTTTGCTTTCATGCTTTTGTTTTCACCTCCAATGCATGGGGTGAAGACAAGACCCTTAGTACGTGGGGTGTCTTAGGAGTCCCTGAAGTTGAAAAATTATTCCAGCCCCCGTTTCTCCATCCCACCATCCCAGTAAATAAGCCACGGAGTAGAAGACACAAGGAGACATTACAAAGACTCCAAAAGCCACTGGCAGCAAAGGAGAGAAGCCACAGACTAGCACAGAGCCCTGCAGGGACTCTTAGGACCTGTCTTTCTATCTGTTCAGCCGGTGGATCTTTAATCTAGTTAGAAAACTTCAGCCCCTAATGGACGTGGGCAGCCTTTAGAAATGTATTATCAGCAAGGGAGGTGTCAGGATGGATTCATGAGAAGTATTTCATGCCTCACAAATCACCTTGAATATTTCATGTACATTAAAAAATTAGTAGACAAAACTGGAGCGGTGGCGTATAATTTACCTAGACTTGCAAGATGTTTTTGATACGGAGCAGGGTGGAAGATTTATCTGTGGGCGCATTAAGCAGCACTTGGAACAAAATGCACTGGCTCTGTGTTAGCGCCCATCAGAGAGGGTAGCGAAAGAGCTGCGTTGTGGCAAAGCAGTAAATATGGGCATAGCAAAGAGAAATATGACCTTCATTTTTCTTTATCTTCTGCAGAGTGGATTGGTGAGTTTCTGCTCTCCGAAGGACGAGATAGCATTGCCCGTGTATGAATGAGTTTAAAAGGCATAAACAAGGGGGTCTGATGGCCTAATTTGGAAGGGTCCAGTGGGAATCTGCCCCCTGCAGATAATGACGTGGTATTGGGAGTAGATATGCCACCAAGGGAGAAAATGAATTTAATAGAAATATCACTACTATTTACAAGTAAAGAAACATTGGCGAAATCTGCTGAAAAGAGAATGAATTCACGGCCTGGGACCTTTTTTATGTTTGGAAAAGCACTTAGTATGTGACCCTCATCCTGTGGATAAATGTAATATGAATTTATAGTAATTCAAACCTCCAAGTTATATTTAGCTAGGGTTGAAAGAGTTTGAATATTCAGCCTTCAGCTACATTTACTGGCTGAAGAATCAGTGTCTTGCATTTACTTTCTACTTTCCTAGGTTCTAAAATTCTCAGAATTTTGTTTTAGTCTCTTTTTCTCTACTAAGGATGTGCCCTCCCTAATTAACGCTACAAGGACACTTATTTGAGTGCAACCCCAAACAATGGTGTTGTCTCCATCAACGATGAAAAGAAGCATTATTTCTACTGCTAATGGAAAATCACAGGAAAATGTAGAGATTTATTTTTTTCTTCCGTTAGGTCCTTTGGTTTTCTTGCACATGGAGGGTGTGTTTCCCCAGACACCTCATGTTGGTGATGAATTCAGAGTTTATTGATATACACAGAACACACAGATTAATCTCTATAAATAAACACTGGTTAAAATCAGTGTGTTTATGGTGCAGTCCTGGATTGGAGATTTTTATGTATGCCTGCGACTCTGTGTAAGCTGGTGTCCCTGGAATCTAGTGACTTTGGAAACATTTGGAAGTGGATTATATAGTAATCCATGATTGTGAACAGTAGAAGAAAAAGAAACGGTGGACTAGGAAGGAGAGTAGGACAGGAACTCTGGATGATCATGGCCTTTGGGTCAGGTAACCATGATGCCGGTCTGTGTTTTTGAGTTTTCTACCTTGCTTGGGCATGTTTGCAGGTCATTGCAGTTGAGTCACCGGACGTCCCTGCAATGTTTGTCTCCATTTTGCAGATGACCAAATTCATTCACAGAGAGCTTTAATGACCTCTCAAGGTCATAGAGCCTTTCGATACCAGAATTAGGATCTGCTCACGGGATCGTCCAGCCACAAGTCCAGGAGGCTGAGGGAAGCTCAGGGACCTCAAAGACGTAGAACTCTAAGGCAGGGCCACAACCCGCCAGAGAGGCTTGGGCATCTACCCCTTCCTTCCAGGTGCCTGATTTGCTCTTTCTTCCCTGGAGAGAACCCCAGACTCCTTTTATGAATGTGGGAAATAAAATGAGATGAATGAGCCTGAGACTTAAATTGTTATAAAACTATTAAAGAGAAATCTGTCTTAAGTTATCACCTAAGGGGCCAGTAAAAATTGGTCATCACAGAGGTGGATTTTTAAATAAAGGTTAAACAAAATTACACTCGGATCCTTAGGGATGCTTCTAAATAACATTTTAAAACAGGGGGTTACACAGCGAGGTGACCTTCCTGCCTCGCTGCCTGTAGGTTTTACACCAAGACATCCTGTGCTGAGCAGGGCTCTGAGAATCTGCATTCCCCCTGTGGATACTTCAGTGTCCCCTGGGTCTTCTAGTCTTCTATTATCTTGTCCAGGGCAATATACTAATCTGGGGGAGGTGCTTAGCACTTCCTTTAAAACTGGGACCTCCCCTGAAATTTCCACCCTTAAAAATCTAGCATCCTTTGGAGAATGTTTTACTTCGGCAAACGTTGCATAGCCCATAATCTCCAACCCTTGCCCGCCCCCACCTCCACTGTATCACACCCTTGCTTAAAAACCTTCAGCACCTGCCCTGGTTTTCATGGTATATTGTCCTATTTCAAGGTCATTTCCCCAACCTTTTTGTATATTATACTGTCCCCCATACATACCCACGAGTACACACTTAAAGACCACCTCGACAGTCAACTCCTATGTTAAGATTTTCTAGACTCAGTGCAGCAGAGATATGTTGTTGCTTTTTTGCATCCTGCACCCAACCTACCACCAACTCAACATGCAGGTTTGCAATTGCATGTGGCCACGTCTATCCATCTGGGAGGATTCTGAAGGCAAAGACTGTGGCTGAAGCATCACTTCCCCTATGCTTGGCAGAGTGTTTGACCCACTGGAGGGAGACAGCAAATGTTTATTGAAAGAAGGAATGAAAAATGAATGGATGGGTGAGTGAAAGGCTTGTTCTAGAAATGGGGGTGGCTAGTGAAAGTCCCCTTATTCCCATGGCATGAGTGATCATTTTCACATCTCCTGGCTCTTACGATCTCTGATATCTCAAATATTTCCAGCCCATCAAGACCCAATCTATGCTATCCTTTCTCTATGAACACATCCCTGTCATAACTTCACCTTACAGCTGCTTAGTCAGTGAGTCAACATCTGTAGATTGCTCAATGGATGTGGGAACCAATGGGTAGAGAATGAACTTTCGGAAGGTTTGCATTAGGGTGAGGAAATGTAAGTAGAAACATCTCTTCTTCTCATCTTGATTTTCAGCCATCCTGAGCAAGGTAAAAAGGAGAAGAGAGTGAGAATTTGATGGTGTTGATGAGGAGGAGCAGATGGGTGAATTTCACTTCCCAGGTACCGGAATAGGCTGTAATAGGTGGGTTCCAGCTAACACAAAGCCAGATGTGTTCGCTTATTGAGAGACATGCAGAAATAAGCCCATCCGCCCATTTCAGAGGGTGCCTATTCTCAGGTACATTTGAGATTTACCTGAAAGGTGAAATTTAGACCCTCACAGACAGCAAGTGGCAGCCACAGAGATTAGCCCATCATCTGCCATTGTCCTCCTGGAGGTAGATAATTCACATCCCGGAGAGCTCAAGCCTGCTGAAAACCACCTTCCCAAGGAATCAGTCCAGGCACGCAAAGATGAATAAGACCCACTGCATCATTATGTCTACACCTGCCTAAGAAAGACATTGCTTCTCAGTTTCAGGCAGGATAATTGATCTTAGTCCTGAAACCACATTATCAGGATAGAGCTTTTGTCAGAAGCTCTTTAAGACCATGATTTCATTAAGCTTTCTCATACCCTATAATAGAGGAAGCGTCTTGCCTCCCTTACAGATGGGCAAAATGAGGCTTAGAGAAACGTGATGCTTGTGCAGAGGAAGTGGGGGGTGGGAGCTGATAGTGTGTCCCGATTCCAAGCTCACCTGGCAACCCAAGCTCAGCTTCCCTCCCTGCATCGCTTAAAAATCTCCACAATCAGCCAAAAGATTTATATTTTCTTATTACCTTAGCAGCTTCTTCCGAATAAATCTTTTTTTCCCAGCACAAGGAATGAATTTAAAGGAATATATTAAATTTTTAAAAATGGGCTTGCAAAGCAAGATTCTGCTTTGACCCTAATATCTCCCTCAGATTCCCTCCTGCACACATACACCCTTATCAAACACAATTCACCTTCTCTAAAAGCAGGCTGAGATTGGAGTCATGGCCAAAGGCAGGAATGGAGGTATGAGCGTTATCACAGCAAGTAGACGATGGCTGTGAGGAATTTCTGGTGGTGGACCCCTAATTGTCAATAGTTTTCCAAAAGTAAGAGGAATTTGGGCAGAATGCAATTTTTAATACAATTATGTTGAGAAATATGTTTTGAAGAATGAATTTTTAAAATCAAGGTCACTGATACTTTTGCATTTCTCTCCCATTAGAATAAAAACAATCTAATTAATATCATAGCCTCATGCCAGATCATTCTCTTGGCTCCATGAGATTTTACACATAGGCTCACTGAACATCTCGAATTCAGCTCCATAGACAACTTTTAAATAAATATTTAAATACGGACAGATACACACATAGGATAAGCACACACTGCCTTTCTTACAATGTGGACTGCATTTCTTACATGAACTTGATCTCAAAGGAATGGCATAGAAAAGCTAAAAGAGTAGGCTTTTTGTGACATTCTAATTTGATTCAAAATCACATCCAATTCACATGAAAAATAACTCCTTTCAAAAAAGTACTTTTTTCCCCCCAATGAGGATATACAATCACTTCGGGAAATTTGAGGACTAGTACAAAAAGTGAAGAGCCAAAATGTACACATAATCTTACTACTCGGAAGTAACTGTTAATAGGTTGATAAATTCTGTTTTTCTGTTTTGACTTTATTTATCTTTTTTTTTTCCTGCCTATCAAGTATCACGGTACACATGGCACTTCTACTTCCTATTACTTTTAAAATTCTCTGATGTCCATTTTCCCTCGTGGATAAAAATCTCCATAAACAATTTAAATAGCTATTCGATATTTTTTATACCATTACCTTTATTATTTATGTTGTAAATGTAGGTACTTTGAGTATATTTCTTAATAAAGTAATGATATAAGCAAAGTGAGTTTGAATTTAATTTGGAAGAAGAGTATGTGACATTACAGAATTTTAAATGTAAATGTCATTTAGAAGCTCAAGTACCCAAACACCTTGTCTCATTCAGAGATATGAAAATTCCCTCCCTGAGAAAGGAAACTTTCCTAGGTTTACAATGTGAATGAGCAATGAAGGGAGGATTGGAACTGAGACCCCAGTAGTCTTCTCAGCTCCTCGCCCTTCCTGTGGAAGGCATTTTCCTTCCAGAACGATGATGCCCTGGTCCACTCTTTGAGCAGGACTGCTTATGAAACCAGCACCTGTGTCGCCACAGGAAGTAAGGATGGGACTAGATGGTGAGCCAATATAGGAAAGCACACCTGTTGTTATTTCAGGTTGAAACAAGGTCTTCTGCCAAACCAAATCATGGTAATGCGCTGAGAACACCTGGAAGAATGGGCTTCAGAAATCTAAGATGCCAACCTCAGAAAACATGCCAATGACACCAGGTTCTGGGACACCCCTCCCCCCAAATCTCACATGCTCCATACCTAAGTGCCCTTATTTGCAATGCTCAAGCAAGGAACATATTTAATAATCTTAAAACCTTTGCCGGGTATGTAAGCATGTGTCTGTTATACTCTTAAAATTAAGTAAGCAGTGGAAAGGAAAGAATTCATCTTACTGGTGCTATAGAACCAGAGGAGACACGGCAGAGGGTAGAACTGCAGAGGACCCATTCCGCTCACACGTCTGGGACAGGTGAAGACTAAGACTTTTCATCCCTAGATGGGACAGGTAGAAGAAATATCAGTTATAATTTTTGCATTTTTATTAAAATGAATTTCTGAGCCACCAAGAAAGAGACAGAATGGGGCAGATTTAGAGAAAAAGAGAAGAACAGGTTAGAAACAGCAAAGAAGAAAAGAGAAGTGGAGGGGGAAAAGAATAAGGGAAAAAAGACACAACATCTTTAAATGCTGACAATAACAAGAAGTACCCCAAGTACACATGCATTAGAATGCTCGCCCTCTGTCTTGGCCAGTGCTTATTCTGCAGGGCTTACCGAAGGCGAGCAGTTCAGAGAGTTTACTCCATCCTCCCTGATTATGTAAGAGGAAGACAGAAGACAGGCTTTGGCGGGGTTCAGTGTTAGCAGAGAGGTGAAATTCTGTCCCCTTTTGTGGGGAAAGGGAGAATGTTACTATCTCTCCCTGAAGTCAGAGAAAAGAAAGTGGGATCAGGCCAACACAATCATCCATAAAGACTGGGCAGACCACAACAAAATTCTCTATATTGAGGCTTTCATCCACCTGTTGACCTGCTTTGTAATTACCAAGGCAGGAAGCTGGACTCAGGGTAAGTGGTATACTGACACTGTCAGGTAGATGGCTGGGCATACTCCCTATCTTTTCAGCCCAGAGCTTGCTTCTGGTTCTCATGATCTTATGCTCTACTGGCTTCAAGGTCTTAGTTCCAAAGGGAGGAATGCTTCTACCAGGAGACCCAGCAATGAGTCCATTAGACAGGAAGTTAGGACTGCCACCAGGACACTTTGGGCTCCTCATGCCTCTGAATCAACAGGCAGAGAAGGGGGTCGTTGTGCTGGCTAAGGTGATTTATCTTGACCACCAGGAGACACTGGACTACTCCGGTACAGTGGAGGTAGGAAGAATATGTCTGGAGTACAGGAGATTTTTAAGATAACTCTTAATACTACCCTGTGTTGGGATTAAGGTCAATGGAAAACTCCAGCAATTTAATCCAGGCAGGACTACTAATGGCCCAGGTCTATCAGGAATGAAGATTTGGGTCACCCCACCAGGTAAAGACCACAATCAGCAGAGGTACCTGCTGAACGCAAAAGGAATACAGAATGGGTAGTGGAAGGAGGTAGTTAGAAATCCTGTTACACCACAGCAGTATACTATTTAGTGTTACGAATAGTGTATGTATTAGGGTGCTCCAGAGAAACAGAACCATTCATTGTATACACACAGAGAAAGAGATTTATTATAAGGAATCAGCTGTTCTGTTCAGGCCTTCAACCAATGGACTGAGGTCCACTTACATTAGGGAAGGAAATCTGCTTTACTCAGTTTACCAATTTCAATGTTAATCTCATCCAGAAACACCTTCCCAGAAACACCCACAATAATGTTTGACCAAACACCTGGGCATCCCATAGCCCAGTCAAAGTGACACACAATAAACCATCACAGTATAGTACCTGACATATAAGAATTTTAAAATGGTGGATATTGGTTATTCTTATTATTTTAATCTTTCAGATTACTTTATTTTGCCTCATAGACCTTTCATGAAAATACGGGCAACTGGGTTTACTAAGATATCACACATGAAAAGTTTTGCAGAACTTTTGTGGTAAGATTCATCTGAGTCATCTGCAGAATATACTTTTAAAGGTGTTGGTTAACAACCTCTATGTGTCTCTATTTATAGATATATGACGGTACATCTGGGTCCACACAGATACTCATACACATGTCATCCTAAAGGCTTTTGATAAGTGTGGAATACTTTAACCAACTTTATGAATTTAATTAAGCTTTTCTCCAAATGGCATGTTGGAAGAGACAGTGGTTTTATACAAAGACTATAATCTAGAAAAAAAATCATTTATTTTTCAAAATGGGAACCGGGTCCACAGGGCAACTGGGACATTTTGCTTGTCAGCAAAATAAATTTATTCTGAATTTATGAATGGATAATAAGCCACCTTCTTATAATGATTAATGGTAATTAACCTTTTAAAGCCCCATCACTTACCTGGCCATCTTTGGCTGACAGCCCTTGGAGACAGGATAGAATGCTGATGGTGGAAAAGACCTTCTTCTGGACCCCCAAGGTCCTGTAAGGTAGACACCGTCACTTTGTGTGGACAGATTGCAAATCTGATGCAGCCCCAGAGAATTTTAGACAAAAAAAAAAAAAATACACACACGGGCCATAATAATGAGGTGCTTTAATTCTAAAGGGACCACTGGACTAGAGGCTGGAGCCAATGAGCTCTCGGCACAGGACAGATGCAAGCCCGCTTGTCAAACAGCTGGCATCACCTGAAGCTCTCTTCCCGCAGGTTGGCACTTGCCACACATCTGAAGATGCTAACGTGGACCCAGGATAGGCTCCCCGTCTTTGTCCGTTCCAGCACCCATCATCTCCGACATTGACCACATGAACATCAAAGATATCAAGGAAGTAGATTCTGCATTGGGGTTTAGCATACGAGATATTTATCAAGAGGTACCTTTAGAACCAACACCAATGGAAAGAAAGAAAAGGAAGCAGGGTTGGACGAAGAGAAAGAAATCCAAGCTGCTATGCAGGCACAATGACAGATGTGGCTGACCCCAAAGGGAGCCCTGGAACTACAGTGGCCCATCAGAGTTGTTCTGAATCAGGGTCAATGGCCAAGTCTTCATATTCCTTCAGTGATCAATCACTGGATGTGAGTTGCCCCAGAAAGGGTGGCTTTCTCCATACCTGACCGAATCCCTGAGGGGGCTGAGAGCTGGAGGTCATTTGCAGAGGGCTCTCCTCATTGCCAGGACCACCCATCACAGTGTTTTCCTCACCAACATGTATTGAGCACTTACTGTGTCCCAAATAGACTCTGCTGGGGCCGGCACCTGCTTTATCCCACTTAACTCCCAGTGCAACCCTATCAGATAGGTATTGACATATACATTTTTTTACATGATGGCACTGAGGCTTTGTAAATTGTGCAACTAGAATTCAAATAGAGTCCGTGGTAACTTGTCTGAGCCCAGGAGATTGTGGTAAACCGAGAGACGACTCACACTAACCACCAACTGTTTTCAGGACTTATCTGATTTTTAGTTGGGGGTTGGTTCCGTCTTCCCCCATTTCAAATCCCATTTCTCTGTAGGATTTAGGATTTATTGCAGACTGTGTCCCATACTTCTCCAGCCAGGTGGAAGTTATTGTTACCTCGTCTTTGTTCTCAGAATATATGGCCAGCTCTACGAACTTGCAGAAGTTACTCATTGTCCCTGTGCCTCTGTTTCCCTCACATGTAATGTGGGAATGACAGCAGCACCTATCACATCAAATTTCTAAGATTAAGAAAATAAACCCATAGATATCACATCTACAACCATGCCTGGCATACGATGTGGGCTATGTGTTTGCTATTATTATTATTTGCACATTTCACTAATAAAAAATAAAGCAGTATTGCATTGTTTTTGTTCATCTATCATATTCCCATACATGTGAATGCATATATAATAGGGTTTGTGTGTTCATTGATTTTCTTGTTTATTAGCATCCTAAGACAGAGGTGGTATGATATTTACCTGATTATATTTAAGCCTTAGCATCATGCCTCATAGCAGTAGCTTTGCCCAATAGAAGGCTACTAAATTGAATTACATTTCAACAGCAAATCACCAAAAATATCTTTCAACATTGCTCGTTTTTCTCCATTTATCACCCTAGTCCAAGTCACCATCACTTCTTCCTTCTGATTTGAAGTCATCGGGGATCAAAGTCAGGCTGACATTTGCTGTTTAACCAGTTTAAGCCTCTATTTCTGCATCTGTGAAATGGGAACAGAGAGAGTACCTACTTCACGGTGTGGCAAACAGAATTAAATGAGATAGATAAATAATTAGTCCGGGGCATGACATATAGCAAGCCTCAGCAAATGCTGTTTTTATTAATAACAGTGACAACCACAGCAGCCACCTTGACCGATGTTCTTGCTGAATTGCCCCCAGCTGCTCAGCCCGTGGTGGAGGAAAAGGCACCGCACCTTCACGGTAGAGCGGAAAGAGCGTACCCACCGGATCTTCCCGTAGCAAACACTACCTCTTAAGCTTTGCGTGTGTTGCTTAATCTAGCTTAGCCTTGCTTTTGTCATTTGCAAAATGGGAATGGTACTAATGCACATGTCACAGCGTTTGGAGGGTTAAACGAGGTAACCCATCTGAAGCATTTCACAGAGTGCCTGAGACCCACTAAACATGCATGAAATGTAAGCCTTGACTCATGCTGTTAGCATGTATGTAATATGACCCCCCCATGGCATGAATATGGCTATTGAGAGCACTGGGTAACACCAACACACAGTAGGCCTGCAGCACCCACTGAAGCCTTTTCACCACCTACACTGCTCTGCCCCGAGAGGAGACAGCTGGCTGCCTGACCCCACGTCCTGAGCAATGCTCAGGAGAATGTTAAATGGTGGGGAAAACGCTCTGACAAAAGCTATTTTGATGAGACACCCGTTAGCCCCGGCTGCTCCCAGGTCAAGCGGCCTGTGTCAGAGCAAGACGCTAATGGACGAGGTGGTTGTGGCTTTCCATCTGACTAGGCTCTGGGTTTTTAATGAAGCAAGCAGCCCACACACCCAGGCAGTCTTGCTGTGTGTGTGTGCGTGTGTGTGTGTGCACGCCCGTGTCTCCAATGACAAACAGTTTTCATCCTAAAAAAGAGTGGAGAGAAACGACAGGACACAGAGGTGCAAAATGCCCTCTGATTTGCATCAATCAGAGGAAGAACAAACCTTCCACACTTGCATGTGACCCCCACATAGGGTAGGAGGATAACAAAACACAACTGCTTTTCCAGGGGTGCCATACTACACTCAATAGCTTTAACAAAGACTAGTGTCAGCTGCCTGACTTCTTAATGGTGAATAATTCATACACATCAAAGCAGCCCTCACAAAGCATGTTTTCCCCCGCAGCCTCAAAGACAATGAAACAACAGCAAAAATGCCAGAAGGGGAAAGTTGTTTTTTTTTTTTTTTTTCCAAATCACATCACCCCTCCTATCTCTCCTCCTTACTTTGTAATATCCATGCTCTGGATTTGATTGAAATCAACTGCAATATTATTTTACAAACACATTTTAAAACATTTTGGCTTGTTTCTTATCCAGTGTAATGGCAAACTCCTATTCAGCCCTCAAAACCCAGCTCAAAAGTCATCACTTTTTGAAGTGAACTCTACCAGCTGCCTTCCCCGAAATCAGTCTAATCTTTCCTGTTAGGTTAAACACACTTCCTTCCTTTACTATAATCACTACTAAGATCTTATTCCTTTAATTCTTTGGTTCAGACTTAGAACTTCTTAAGCTTAGACGCCATGTATTACAGAATCACCGGCACCCAACTTAGAGTCTGAGATACAGTAGGCACTCAATAAATGTTCACAGAAAACTGAAATGACTTCCATTCTTGAAATAAAGAAAGAATATACTTAAAGTGAAGCATTGGAATGCTAATATAGATTAAGTCAATGAAAAGGAAAATTAGATGAAAAGAGTATTTCCAGAACCTCACAACCATCACGGAGGCTTATTCTTGTCATTTAGCATTTACTAAGAACCCAAATCAAAGGCTTAGAAATGCGAGGGGTTGGGGAATCTGTTTGGAGGCTTATCAGTACTCTTGAGGAGGGCAAGCATTTTAAAGAGGACTATTTATCAGAAGCGAGATAAAATTAAAATGGCAGAATCACAATCTAGGTTATTTTTATAGTCTGTTTTATAACATAAACTCCTTATCCTCCCTTTCTTTTTGATCATTGTAGATGACAATTTGCCGCAGTCATACACACATCAAAATGCAGATGTTACCCACTTTTCTTATTTCTCAACTGGCTGCTGCTTCAACAAAATACCACTTCAATGTCAGGGAAGAGCACATTTCTTTTTTGGAGTTAATGCTCACTGTTGAAGGGGGAAAAAAGATATGTTTTTAAGCTAAACTCTTTATTCACTGAATATATTATCATGATTATTACGTGCCAGGTGTTGGGCTCATCCTGAAGGGAACATTTGGGTTGTTAAGACAACGGTCTCACACTTATGGACCTCAAAGTTCAGTGAGGGAGAGAGATACCATGAGATAATTATTTTAAAATATTTTTGTTCTGCTTTATGTATGAACAGAGTTATGGTTTTGCAGAAGGTATGATGACTGGTTCTCCATGGAAAGTTAGAAATGGCTTAGGAGAAGGGATGATTTTTAATACGATTCTTGAGGGGCAAGTGAAAGGATATTTGCCTGTGGACCAAAGGCAGCTGGAGCTCAGCACCGCGGTATGGTGCTTTCAGAGGTCTGAGCTTATGGAAGCTACTGATGGAATGTTCCATATGGCTAGGGTAACGAATATTCATGGCACTGGGCGAGGCAGCTGAAGCCAGAGAAACCAGAAGATTCCTATTGCTAACATCCTTGAATTACAATTTAATAAATATGGTATGTGTTTGTTTTAAGATGATCCTCTCATCCCCTCGGGTGGTAGAATGGGAAGAAATGCCTACTCATTAATCATTTCTTTGCAGTGAATGAAGTGGTGACAGTTTGGGCCAAGATGGTGGAATGGAATGAAGGAAGATAGATTAGGTTATCGAGGTTTCCTAAAATCTTTCTGAGGATAAATGAAATGCATACAAAGATTGAGAGGGTGAGAGGAGTAGAGAATGGCTGAATGGGGAAGGAGGGTTGCAGAGTTTTCCCTAAAATTAGCTAAACGTCTTGCAATTTTAAGAAAATTACGAACATAGTCCGGTTCATTTAAAACGGGTATGTTGACACTAAAGACAATAGGACTACTGCAAATTCAGATAGAGTAAGTCCTAAGTGAAGAGATGGAGGAAGACAGCCTGAACTGCAGGGGCTGGAATGAAAGGATCGTGATGGTTTTGGAGAAGGATAAAGGTCTTAGTCTGTTTAAATGCCATAAACTGGGTAGCATATATACAACAGAAATTTGTTCCCCACAGTTCTGGAGACTGGGAAGTCCAAGATCAAAGAGCCAGCAGATTTGGTGGCTGGTGAAAGCCCACATTCTGGTTCAGAGATGGTGCCTTCTAGCTACGTCCTCACATGGTGGAAGAGAAAAGGGGTCTTTCTCAGGCCTCTTTTATAAGGACATTAACCCCATTCGTGAGGTCACCACCTTCATGATTTAGTCACCTCCCAATGGCCCTACCTCCTAATACCATCACCTCCTAATACCATCACAAAATTCAATACCTGAATTTTGTGGGGGACACAAATATTTGTTCCATAGCAATGAACTACAGCAGGATTGTTACCTGTAATTACCTTTCGGATCATATATCTGAGTTTAAAAGAGTGATCCTTAAGGATCACCAGTATAGGTGTGATGTATCCACCAGGAAGGATGCAAAAGAACCATTGGTTCAGGAACCAGAAAGACCCAGACAGAGTTAAAGTGTCATGCCTAAGACCAAGGCAAGTCAGGGGAACCAGCAAACAAGTGGCCAAAAAGCTGAAAAAAATAAATAATCAGGTCAGTGGACAGCTCAAGTGGACAGCTCAGCTCAAGATCCAGTCCTCTGTTAACCTGCACCGCTCACTTAGGTGAGGTTAGTCCACCCTTGACCATTGTTATGTTGCAGTCTTGCCCAGTGTTTGCAGGAAAGCTGCAATATAGTCTTAAATACGCCCAGCATGGTAAGGCAGAGGAAGCCCTGCCTCTTAGCAAACATGTAGAAATCCTGCTGTTGGTTGAAAGTACTGAATAAAGAAATCTAATGCCTTGTCAGGAAAACTCCTTCATACCGACTTCTAAAATGCAAGTTGCTGGTTCTTCATTCATTCATTTGTTAGCAAATATTTATTGAGCACATACTATGTGTCAGGCACTGTCCATGACACTGAGGAGGCAAGAGAGAGTAAAATCAGACATGATCCCTGTTCCTGTGGAATTTGCAATCTATGATTAATGAAATAATCACAAACTAAAAAATGTATTAAATGTATTTACTTTAAATTGAGCTTAAAGCTCAAATGGGGAAGAATCAGATTTTTATAAGTGCATGTAACAATCAGACATGACCTAGACTGAGAGGTGAGACAAGGCTTCCCAAGAAAGGAGGACATGAACTGTGAACTGAAAGATGAGTGTGGTGGATGAGAGAATTCCAGGTGGCAAGAGAAGCATGTGCAAAGACCCTGTGGCCAGAGGCCCTGAAAAATTTCTGCTGTGGCTGGGAGTATAGAAGGTGGGTAGAAGGGTTGAGGGAGTATTTTAAGAAGAGGCTGAAGGCCAAGAGAGGGGACCATACACATGCCTCACTAAGGTTTTGGATTTTTTTTCTTTAGTTATTATTCTAAGAGCAGTCGGTTTCCACGAACATGTAAGCTTCATGATTTTGGTGCTTCTACATGCATATTGCTTTTATTTACTTAACTCTTCACAACAACACTTTTTGGCTACAGCTATGTATCTGGGTCTGAGAAGGAAGCCAGAAATGCAAAAATAAATCAGACAGGTTGGCAATCCTCGAGAAACCCACTGTGTAGAAAAGAGGGCAGGAACCAGATAATGATGAAACCATGAAAACAGTGGTAGGAGAAAGAAAAGCCTGGAGGTCCTAATGGACCTCACCAGCCCTGAGGGGGCAAGGACAGATTCCCAGATGGGTACCATCTGAACCCAAAGGGCAGAGAATAATAGCTCATATCTGTTAAGCGCTTGCTGTGTTCCAGGCACTAAGAAGTGCTTTTCATCTATATTTAAGATAACAAAAGCCATATGAAGTGTGTTCTATTATTATCCTCCTTTTAAAGATTCGGAAACTGAGGATCAGAAACTTTAAGCAATTTGTTCAAGATCACACAGTTAGGACATCTAGGGCCAAGATTGGAACAAAGATGCCGTTTGCTTAACGTAAGGGCTGGAGAGCAGGGAGATTAAATTGCAGATTTCAGATCACAATATTAAAACATGAGATGTATTGATTTAGAATAATTACAACCTCTCTGGGAAATGTTTGAGGGCCTGTAAGTGCAGCGTCTTCGCTCTGATTTGGGGATGAGAGCTTGAGCCAAAATAACACTAACCTCCACTCTTAAAATAGTGGAACCTTTTGTGCGATGAGTGTAGCAGAAACGAGAAATGCATATGCATCAGAGAGCACATTAGTACTCAGACAATCCAAAAGGACCTGTTTTTATATCATTTGACTTTTCTTCTCTCCTCCTGTAATTACTTCATTTTGGTGAAATCACGCCGTATTATAATTTAACAACTGGAACACTCACTTAAGCACTGACATTTTGCAAGCACCTTGCCAATATCCCCACCCACAATCCGGGCTCAAAAGGGAGAACAATGAGCGGTCACTTAGGGGCCCAGATAAACCACAAAGACGTGCCCAGTGGTCAGTTTTGCTGCTTGAATCCTGCCCTAGATATCAGCTGCCAGTACTTTGTTAGGAAACTTTGAGGTAGAATAATCATGGGACTAAGCAGGAAGGAGGTTGCCATTTTTAAGGCACAGAGAAATCCGCATGGGGTGAGGATGTTCTCACCATAGGTTGCAACCATACCTCCTTCAAATTACAGCCTTGCTTTCCAAAACGTTGTTATTTCTTTTCCTGGTCACCTCCAGAGGAAGAGACAAAGTGCATCCCAAAGCTACAAGATGAAATGCAGAACCCTAATTGTTCCCATGCTTCCTGAAGATTTGAAATTCCAGCCTGTATTTCATTTCCATGTAGTGCTTGTTAACTCCACACATGTGTAAATAATCAAAGGTATCTAGTGGTCAATGAGTGTTTTCTTTGTAAAATGTCTATCTACTAGGAGGAGGCAGAGCCCTGAGTACAAATAGGGACTTGTACTTGCAGAATTACAGACTTTTAGTCCTGGGGAAAAAAAAAATCTTAAAGACTGCCTCCCAGGTCCTGTCATTTGATAAATAAGGGGCCTGTGGCCCAGATGGGGAGGTGAGTGGACCAAGCTTGCAGGATGAAACATCGGCTTCCTGATCTTAACCTGCTGTTGTGTGAACTATGCTGTGCTGACCTAAAGTAGCTTTGCATTTCATGCTAAGCAGTATGCCCCCTTACTTCCTAATCAAAGGCATAATCAATCATCATTTGCAAGGCATTCATTTTGAGAAGCAGGAAATGAAATTCCCAAATGTAGTTACATTTTAATTGGTAGGGAACCACTGATTCAGGAAAAGGAACCCCTTAAAGGGAAGGTCCCCCAAATTAATGCTGGCACAACAAACCACGCCACTAAAACTCAATGTGAATCTAGAGCAGTGGCTGGAAAACTTTTTCTATAAACAGCCAGACAGGAAATACCTGAGGCTTTGTGAGCCTAATTGTACTAACTACTCAACCTTGCTATTGTAGCAAAAAAGCAGCCATAAACAATACAGAAATGAACAGGCATGGATATGTTCCAATAAAGCTTTATTTATGGACACCGAAATTTGAATTTCATGTACTTTCCATGTGATGCTAAAATTTATTCCCTTTTTTGATTTTTAAAAAAATAATCTAAAAATCTGAAAACCATTCTCAGCTCACAGTTGTGCAAAAATGGAGACTGGGCTGTATTTGTCCCTCCTGCCATAGTTTCCGATCCCTGGTGTAGAATAAGATAGTCGTAGTTATTTCTCACTATGCTTTGTACTCTTAGCAGATGGACACCTGATAGAAAGAAGAATTGTTTTTAGCACGAATCCTTTTTTCATTATACTCCATGAAAAAAAAAATCTAGATATTTCCTTGTAGAGAAGTCTCCAAAATAGTAAAGGTATAGAGTAAATCCTTTTGTTTTCTAGATTATAATCTTCTTCAAACAGGGCTTTATTTTATTTGTCTTCAAATCACTGATATGTGGCAAACCACCAAGCCCATACCACCAGCACCTAATAAAGGATTCTTTGGTGGAATCAACCATGCCGATGCTCTCTTTAGGATACCTTCAGAGTTTCCCTGTCCCTGTAGCTTTCCTGATTCCCAGATTGGTGTCAGTTCTCTTTGGAAATTTCATTCATTCATTTATTCAGCAAATTATCTCTTGAGCACTTACACCATGGCATTCAAGGCTCCCCATGATCTGACAACAGCCTGATTCTGATCTCATCTCATGACATGCCTCCATACACGTTCATGCATTTGCTCAACTCACAGATACTATTTTGAATCTGCCTGCCACTGTTCAAGCTACTGAGAATAAACCGTGAACAAGACAGTTAGAATTCCAGTCCTCATGGAGCTTGCGGCTTGGCAAGGGTACTGTTAAAAAACAAAAACAAAACACAATCACAATGAATGAATGACTTGCAACGTTGACAGAGGCTAGGAAGGAAAAGGACAAGGCAGTTTGCGATGGTGTCTGCTCTCTGTTCCACGCATGCTGAATTTTGTGTTAAGTCCCAACACCAGCTATACTTACCTATGCTGACCTGACCCCTCTGACACCATGTTCTGCTCCTCAAAATCTGGGTAACTCCCACCATCAACATTTAAAGGTCCCATAAATGAACCCCTTCGTGTCCAACCGGTCTGTAACTCCACCTACCCAAGCTGAGTGGATTGCAGCTGCTGCTGTGTCAGGTGCCCAGCTCAGTGTTAGGCTCAGCAGATAGGTGATGTGGAACAAACGCATGAATAAATGAGCACAAACATGCATACATTGGGTCAGGTTCATGACACATGGAGAGTCACTCGTGGGAATGTTTATATTATGCATTCAAAACAAGTCAGCCCTTATCAAATACTTGTCACTCCCCCTCCCCACCACAGACACACTGAAATTGCAAAGCAACTTCATCTACAATTTCTCCTTCATTCCTGAAAACTCACCTTTAGGAAAGAAGGTCACGTTGCTTTGCTCTCGTTTTTCAGTTAAGGAGTCTGTCACCTCTCTCTTCTTCGCTCAGTGTGGTTCCACATTCAGCAATTCCAGAAGATAAGTCCCCTCTTCCTGGAATGGGGGCTGTGAAGGCAGCAACAATTTGCGGAGTCCGACAGAAGCAGGCTAAAACATTATTCCCTATCAAGAGATGACACCATTTAACCCCAATTAACTCACATCTCAAGCTCAAGGTTTCTGGTTTACTAACACGAATCAATACCCTACTTTATCAATTATGCAGATTCAAACCAATGACATTCCTTGACAGCTTTTCGGAATTGGTGTTAAAATCCTGCCAAGTGGGATATTGTTGGGAGCCAGATTATGAATCTGTAGGAAGGTGTTTTAGGTTGATCTCATTTTGCTTTTTGTGCGAGGTTGAAGGAAACCACTAAATGGTTTCCTGAGAGAGGGAAGAAGACAAGAACACACGTCCGGGTTCTTCAAGTTGCTTCTTAGGGCTGTTATTTATGGAAATTGATGAAAACCGTTTAAGGGTGTATAAATGAGCAACTAATCCTAGGTGGAGAAATCTACTCTCTCTCATTCTTCCCTTTCCCGCCATTAGGAGATGCCAGCCTTGAGAGCGAGGGTGACATGCTCACGTTCCAAGGAAAGAGGGAGAGTGAGCCGCTGTGTTCGGGAGCACAGGCAGTGGACTTGGACAGACCTGGACACAAATGGAGATCCACTTGTTTCTATATACCAACAGGCAACTCACCTCTTCCTTAAAAGCCTCATTTTCTTCACCTATAAAAATGGGGATATGACTTACTACAGCAACACCTTTTGGGAATATTACACAAAATGTGTAGTAGGACATGTGAAGGGCTTGATGCCAGGAACATGATAAGTCTTCCATAAATATTGGCTACCATTAGTGTTACATCCACAACTAGACATTTCAATGTTTCATGATGTGCAGGGCAGTTTCAGTGCCCTTTTGAATTTTCTTTTGTTCCTTCCTTCATTCATTTGGTTGTCCAATAAATATCTGTTAGACATCTAGAAGGTACTTGGAACTGTATTAGATCCCTAGAGGAGAAGTGATGAATTAGCAGAGCACAGTTCCCTTTCTCATGAAGCTCTCCGGACCCCCTAACCTATCCCAAGCAAATATGTCATTTTTCAGTCCAGACCTTCTAAACAATCTCAAGATTTCCCTGTTATAAACAGTTCATCTGACAAGAATTTTCCTTCTGTGCTTGGCACATGGTAGCTGCTCAGTAAATGCCAATTGAACAAATAAAATGTCAGCGGAGTGAATAGATGGGTAATGGTAATGCACACGTCTCCTCCTCCAGAACACTGAGGTATGAGTCAGAGGCTGTAGGCCCTTTTCGATGTTTTCAAGAGAGCGCATCTGTGTGTGCATGCAAATGCTTTGCTTAATTCACTCTCAGTCAAAGAAAATATCCTGTGGAGATTTTAGCGTGTGTAGGTTCAAATTCTGGAACTAAACTTTATATCTGGTTGTCATGGCAACTGAGTCATTGAGACAATTAGATCCTACCCTAGGTGTCTGGAAGAGCCAGTCATTTCTGGAGAGGGTGTTGGTGGGAGAATGAGAGTCCTGTTCAACTCCAGGTCCTACACTTCACAATCGTCCCTCTCACCGGGAGGTCCCGAATCCATCACCCCTTCTGTATTACTTTGCTAGCGCTGCCGTAACAAAATACCACACACTGAGTAGCTTAAACAACAGAAATGTATTGTCTGACATCTCTGTAGTCTTGAAGTCCAAAATCAAAGTCTCAGTGCGGTTGGTTCCCTCCGGGAGCTGTGTGGAAGAATCTATTCCAGGCCTTTCTTTGGCCTGTAGATTATAATGTTCATGTTCACATAGCATCTCCCTGTATCTTCTTCATGTTGTCTTCCCTCTATGGGTATCTCTCTCCAAATCTTCTCTCTTTATAAGGACACCAGTTACGCTGGACTAAGGATCACCTTAATGACGATATTCTAACTCGATTACCTCTGTAGAGACCCTCTCTCCAAATAAGGTCACATTCCGAGGTTGTGAGGGTTAGGATATCCACATAATGGATTTGGGGGATGATACAATTCAAGCCATAACACCTTCCGACTGGCAGGGAAAATTGGACTGTAGGAGAATGCTATAGATGACCTCCAAGGTATTACAAAGATGGCATGAGCAGTCCCCTTTTATACAGAGGGAGAGTGAGGTGAAGCTGCTTACTTCAGATCAAATGGCTAAGAGACCAGGACTGTCCCCGTGACAGCACGACGCTATGCCAATACCCATTTCTTTTTATCTGATCATGGCCAGATGTTTCGTGTGTTCTGGTTATGAGACAGAATCTCAAGCAAGAGAATAGCTATTGCAATTTTAGTACTCAACACCACTAGAAAAAGGGCAAAAATCTTCCATATTCCCCCAATATTAACTTAAAATTAGTTTTGTGCAGCCCTGGCAGGCCCAGTAATAAAAGAGATCCAAGGTGCATTTCCCTTCCAGACAGTAAACCTATATGGCCGCCAAAGCTGTCATTTCTTTTTTTTTTTTTTTTTTTTGCCTTCTGAAAATGAAATGTTAATTTCCCCCCTAAGACCCTCCACAGATTTAGTTGGGAGGCTCATAGCAGTTCACTTAAGAACAAGAGAAATGTCATCCCTGCTTTGATGTGTGATCACAAAAAAGAACTATCTTTAAATTCCCTTCAAAAGGGGCGATGTTTATGAATCCACTTTCAGTAGGGGATTTAAAGAGATTTGTCAAACCCTGGTGTGATTTCAGTGATGCGGGAAAACAGCACCACGTTTACTGAGCCAGACCAAACGTGAGCTCACTGGTGGGGCTGCTCTTCCACAGCCCTGGCCGTAGGGTTTCGGGGTAGTGTCGGCTTCCTGGGCTTCTTAGGGCTTCTGGGACATTACTTCCCTCTCTTTTTGCTTATTAATTCATTTATTTGTTTGTCCTCTGTGGCCTTGATTTTTAAAATGAAGAATACAATGGGAGACTTTTCACCCACATCATCAATCACAGCCTTGGCTGGGTCTTGACACCACAAAAGCCAAAGATATTGAGTTGCCTGGGTTTGTCGTTGGGGCTTTACTTTCAAAGTCTGCATAAAACCAGCAACTGGATTTGATTTCCTAATAAAGGCTGCCTTCCCAGCGGCTGAGTTTCTTCTGCAGAAAAGGTTGTCAGTATTAGAGGTGGAAGGAATGTCATTACCAAGGCTGAAGGATAATAAAGATGTTTTTGTGTTTATGTGGTAGTTATTGGTTGCCTGATATATAATGCCCATTGTTTCTAATTGCATTCAAGTTTTGAATGAGATATAATATACCCATTTTGCTGATGATGAAACTGAGAGTCGGGTAATTTAAGTGGTTTTGTCCAATTCTTACAATGCATTTAGGCTCCAATGTATAGATTCAGCCCCACATTGACCTGACTCTTCCTATAATACTATGATTCCACGCATTCTAAAATGTCCATATTAACCCAAACATCTGCTCACAGATAGCTTGTGCTGCCTTTCTGACTCTGAAGTAATTCACTTAATACATGATGAAATATATCAATTCTTTCAATGACGCCATAAGAGATACAGTCTCAGAAGTTTGACAATTTGCTAGACTTCCCCTCATTTTGGGTGACGCTTATTGTTACTTTCAACCTTTCAAGGAAAATTTCTGTGAATGTAATTTTCTCAGTGAAGAAAATCTGAAGAGCAAACATCTAGATTCTTAGAGGCCTGGCTGTCATTTAATTCACCTAAGTCAAAAGATGTCATTTGTAAGATGAATAAAAAATGAGTATGTGATTTAAATACACACACACACACACACACACACACACACTGTATGTTTAATTACAAATTCTCAGTAATTTGGGGGATTCTACTGAAATCTGTTTCTGTATTAAAGCTCTTATACACTTTAAATATTAAAATTATTCCTATTTTACAGATGAGATGATTGACGGTCACAAAGATGGAAAGAGCTTCTATAGTCACACAGCGGTGAAGTGACAAATCAAACTCAAGAGTGTCTGGCCCCTACTTGGTGCTCCTTCTACAGTATTTCTCATCTAAGGTCATCTGAAAGATTTTACTGTAATTCATATAGATGCAACTTTAAACATGAAGTTGAGTCCAAAGGATCATACCATGCCCAGTTGTATGATCCACTCTTCTAACAGGTGTCTGACAAGGACAACTAATTACCAAGGTGCTTCTCTGGACTTCAGGAGGGCCAAGCCCTTTGGCAGACTTGGTCAGTCCAGTGGACAGAGGCCTTAATCTACCAGAGATTCCTAGAACTTGAAGGTGTTCAGGGAGGGAGGAATAGGCAGTCATCCCACTCATGTGCATATCTGTTTCCATTCTCAGAAGCAGAACAAGATATTTCATCACCAACCACCCCACCTGCCTTGAGGTTTTGGCTTGTTAGCCATACACCTGCTACACAAATTTTCCACTTCCCATTTGACTGCAGTCCCACTTTTCTGGCTATGATTTCCTGCAAGGCAAAATTTATGACTGCACCTAAACAAACAACTATGACCACAACCTACCTTTGCCACATAACTGGGGACAGTCTGCCTTTAAAGTACGAGGAGAAGGGCAATTTTGGCATCCTCATCGGTTACTGTTTTCTATTTCTATTTCATTCTAGGCATGTCTTTTGTTGTAAAAACGAAACAGGACAAGATTTTTAAAAAACTTACATTGTTTCTGGAAGGAGGAGGGCTCAGGCTGTTTTAGGAATAAACAAATGTTGGTCAAAGATGGAGGATAGGTCCTACCTCCAGACTAGAACTATTAATACTATCATAAGACTCTTCAAACAGTGTATTTCCATGAGCTTAAAATCCCTATTCTCATTTGCTCTAGATGCCCAAGGTCTCCTCATTTCACTTTACAAATGGAATGCTTATTCACTTATAAATTAAGCATCTAGTAAGGGTGAGATAGAGTGGTCTGTAGAACAGAGACTCTGCTAACCTCAAGCTCATGGTGCGAGAGACAGACATGAAAAATAAGTTGTGCGCAGTGGCTCACGCCAGTAATCCCAGTGCTTTGGGAGGCAGAGGCAAGAAGATCACTTGAGGCCAGGAGTTCAAGACCAGCCTGGGAACCATAATGAGACCCTGTCTCTGCAAAAAATTAAAAAAAAAATAGCCAGATATGTGCCTATAGTGCTGGCTACTTGGGAGCCTGAGGCAGGAGGATTGCTTGAGCCTGGGAGTTGGAGGTTGCAGTGAGCTGTGATTGCACCACCGCACTAAAAAAAACTTTGAAAAGGCTAATACAATACAATGCAAAGAATAGTAACATTTTCTCACCTTCTCTGCCACACTTCACATTTCAATTCATTCTGGAACTTAGGTCATTCCCTTTAAATACTGATTCAAATTTTTTTTTCTCCAACCTCTTGCAACCTACTAATGTGAAAGTTGTCAAGCGCTCTCTATTACCTACAGAAGCAAGAATAAATCCTAAGGGTCTAGGCTGATATTATACATCAAGACTTCTGCAGCCCCCTCCATGAATCTTGCACTCTGCACAAGCTCATTTCATTATTCTTCTCCTCTTCATAGAAAGACTCATGCTTACTGATAACCTTTGCTTTTGCCTCTTCTCTCACCACACACAGCCTCTACCTATGAAATGCCTAAGAGTCACTTAAGCCCCAGCTCAGGACTCCACTCTCTCCTTATCTTCCCCAGCTAGGACCAGGAAATCTTAGACTTGGCTAGATCATCTGCAGTCACACTCACCCCAGTCCAGTAATTTCATTGTCTACTTCTGAGGTCACGAATATTACTTCTCTCACTCAAAGTTCAGTGACACAGTGATCTTGACATTTTGAGGCAGCTGTACTCTGTGTTGATTTTTTTTTTTATCTCTAAGCATTCTTTATAGAGCCCAAATTAACTTCTCTGAAACAACATTTATTTTGGTTCTTCTATGTGTTTTGAAAGAGAAGAGCAAGTCTAACATCTTTCTTATGTGCCTACCTTCCATATGATTGAAGACAGTCATTTTTCTCTCATCATCACTCAAGTCAAATCTCTTCTTCACCCTAAATATTTTTATAGCCTCAACTGTCCTGAAAGGAATGTGTCCTCTTCCAGTGTCCCATTCAAATACGATACCCCAGTGCAGCATATGGCCATAGCTGCAGACTTTATAAAAGAAGGTGGTTCACCTATCCCTTCTCTTCTATATTATTTTTATTAGGCAGACTAAGTTCACAATTGCTTTTTCGAATAGCTATTTTATGCTGCTAGTCATTGCGAGCGTGAGGTCGAACAAAACAGCCCACTTTTCTGCGGGGACTGACATTTAGACAGTCCTTCTCCACCCAATGCTTAGAGAATAGAATTTAAACTTAGTCTCTGCAAGTGTGTGCAGTTTCTACCCCACCATGCTCTGCCTCCGTCGAATAGTTTGCCTGCTTAGTGAAGGATGGTTCTAAACATTGAAAACATCAGACTCATGGGCAAAAGTCACAAGTATGGATAGCTGGCCTGAAATATTTAAATGTCATAGAATTTCAACAGACCGAACTGTCAGTAATAATAGTTATGTTTTACATATCAACATAATAATAGTTAATAATAATGCCTTATATTTATCCACTTCCTTTCTTCTGGAGACATCGGCAAGGTAAAGTAAATCTAACATTGATATTTAAAAATAAACCCCTGAATTAACACCAGTGTGACACCTCCTCCCCTAAAAAAAAAAAAAGAAAGAAAGAAAAAACAGAAAGTATAATATAAGGCTCTCTTACAGCCAGGAAATAAATGATTTTGCAAAGCATGAAAATTTGACCTGTAGGGTGACCAGAAAGTCATATGTCACCTATGACTAGTCCCAACTTCTCCCCTCGGGGGGGTGTTGGTTTAATTTTGACTCTGGAGAAAAGTAGAGCAGAAAAAAGGTATAAAAAACATAGGCAAGTTTACATCCCCACATCCCTCATTTGGCAGGGATACTAAGTAAAACAGACATTATTCTCTAAGTCTTTAGACACAAAGTAATTATTTCTGGGGAATGTAAACAGTCGCCAAGTCCTCATAGATCAGTGGGCTCTAGGTCAAGACTGAGAGGCCAGAACAGGCTGACATCTGGAAAAGCACGTTATTAGGCATAAATCAATGTATGTAAACCTTCATCGGAAACACCGAACCCATCATCACACAAGCAATGCAGCGAGGAGCCATTCTAAGGAGTAGCAACCCATTAAGCATAAGAAACAAAGTTCTAATGACAAAATTTTAAACATAAAGTAGACCAAAGAGAGAGAAAATAAGGGATGGAACCTGGTTATAAAACTTTCTATCTGGCTGGGCGTGGTGGCTCACACCTGTAATCCTAGAACTCTGGAGGCCGAGGCAGGCGGATCGTTTGAGCTCAGGGGTTTGAGACCAGCCTGAGCAAGAGCAAGACCCCGTCTCTACTAAAAATAGAAAGAAATTATCTGGCCATCTAAAAATATATAGAAAAAATTAGCCGGGCATGGTGGCACATGCCCGTAGTCCCAGCTTCTTGGGAGGCTGAGGCAGGAGGATTGCTTGAGCCCAGGAGTTTGAGGTTGCTGTGAGCTAGGCTGACGCCATGGCACTCACTCTAGCCTGGGCAACAGAGTGAAACTCTGTCTCAAAACAAAACAAAACAAAACAAAACTTTCTATCTTTTCAAGTAAACCATGGAATGCTTGGTGCAAGAATAATTTAATAGATCAACAAATTGGCCAATATTCCTTTAGCTAAGAAGGGAAACACAATTTATTTTTTCTTTCTCATTCTCTTGTTCATACTCTGATTCCCAAATACCTGTATTGGTTGAATACTTATCGTGTATGAAAGGAAATAAAACATACAATTCCTAAACAGTCCTGGCTCTCAAGAGGTGAATAGACTTACCAGGGAGAAAGGACATCAGTATAAATGACCAGAATCTGGGGCAGAAGGTGCTGGATGACATGATGTGAGGATAAAGGGCTCTGCAGGATTATTGGGAGGATGATCCCATGGCTGGATCAGGGGCAGGAATGATCAGGAGCAAGACCTTGGAGAAGACTGTTTGACCCAACCCTGTCCAACCACCATGAGAACAAGTCCAGGTAACCTACTAGAGAATGAGATACCATGTTGAAGAGAATCCAGTTGCTCCAATGAAGAATATTCTAGACTAATCTTGAGCTAGCCAACTCCCAACCATATCCAAGAACACAGACAAGACCAGCAAAGCTGCCTACACATCTTGTAGCTGACCACATATGCATAAGTGAGCTGAACCAAAAGACAAGAGCTACCCAGGTAACCCACATTCTCAGGAGCAAGGATAAATGGTTATTGTGAAGTCATCAAGCTTTGTTAGTTTGTTTTGCAGGGCAGCTGGCTGGTAGACACACACTCCTCACAACAAACTATGGAGTAGGTACTATTATACATCTTCAGTTTGCAGATGAAATAAGTAAAGCTTTAGAAAAGTTCATTCACTTGTGTTAGGCCACATATAGCCAGTGTTTTAATTCAGACAGTCTTTCTCTAGAGCTGGACCTCTTAACAGGTGGTTACACTGCCTATCCATTATGAGCAAAATTTTGCAGTTAAATTTGAAATAGGCAAAGTGAGGCACATACTGAGTCACAGAAGCAAGATGCAAAGCCAGGTCCTCCTCTTTCAAAACCCACGTGCTCTCTGTGCTGTCTCTCCTCCCTCAGGCAAAAGGGAAGCACTGAAAAGCAAATATGGGAAAGGAAGGTTGAAGTCAAACATAGACACTTTTGGACACAAGGGCAAAGAGCTTTACTTACTTCTGGTTTTTAGATATTAAGCAGCCCTACACTTATTTGAGCAGGGGTAGTGCAAAAGTACTTACCTTCTTTAAGAAGCTTAAGGGGCGGCAGGGGCACGTTCAAATAAGCCATACCCCAAGAATGAATTTGGTATTTGTGCTTTCTGCCAAGTCAAATATCTCTCTGTGCAGAAAACGGCCCTCTTGTTAGCTTAAAAATAAATTCAGGATGTTAAACCTCAAAAACTTCAGGGGCTAAGTCAGAAAGGTCTCTTCCATACAGAACATAAACACTAACTTTGTAGAGTCATGAAGTGTCCATATTTTTTTTTAATCACAAAATATGTTGGCAAACTTTGCTTCCACAAGAACCCCTACCATGAGGATAACTTTAATCCGGCACAAAAGAAAAATATTTACAGGAACTGAGCCTGGCAAGTTGCTCTCCCCTGTGCTATGTGATATACTGACTACCCTGATTATGTGACAGTTTGATGGGCATGGCAGGGAAAAAAAAATGCTTAGGAGTATAAATATTAATGCTTAGGCAGTGATTTGTATAAACTGCATAGCAAAAACAAAAGTACAAATATAAGTTTTTCACGTATTTTGCCTTGTCCACAGCATATATTATTCACCCCACATGTGTTCTGTCTCGATAGCGCATCTGTGTGGCTAGAAACCACATTTCTCAAATACTAAATTCTCATAAAAGTTTTTTTTGTCGTTTTTTTGTTTTTCTTTTTCTTTTTTTTTTTTTCCTAATCAGAACAAAATTTTCTATAGTTTGTAAACTGGCATTACAGCATTAAAATTGGGCTTTAAACAGTCCTTTTGTGATATCAAAAAAAAATCAGCATGGCAATTCAAACAGCATCAATGTATTTCTAAAAACATTTAAAAATTTTTCCGTTCCATCCCAAATGACATAGTCTTCATGGAAGGAAAAATCTCCAATTCTCTTTTGACATAATGTGTAAGTTAGGGAGCAGTGGTCTTCTTCCACTGTTGGAATTCTGCCAAGTGCCCCTCAATAGTGACATGGGAAAAGACGTCCCTTCTCTTCTTTGCTAGAGGTAGGACAGCCAGATACTCACTCCCATACTCTGCATATGACAGAGTCCCCCACGCCCCTTCTGGTCACCTGAATCTTGATTGTAATGATAGACAGGATTTCTCAGTCCTAGTTAGATCACCAATTCCTTCCTTCCTTCTTCCTTCCTTCCTTCCTTCCTCCTTCCTTCCTTCCTTCCTTCCGCTCTCTGTCCTTCTCTCTGTCCTGTCTTCCTCCTTTTGTTACTTATCTCCAATCTTTACTCTTTCCATCCTTCCTACCTCAATAACTAGAAGAAGAATAAAGTCCTTTAAGGGATTTATGCACATGATAATTCTGGTAAAAATACTAATAATGGTGTGTGATGATAAAATAATTGTAGCTAACATTTATTGAACATGTAAATGCATCACACATTGAACCATCTCCTTACATACATTTAATCTCATACATCTTCACAATTCTAGTGGGTACTGTTAATATTTCTATTTTAAACATGAAGAACCTGAAACCTGTAAAGGTCTCTTATCAAGGTTGTATAGGCAGCAAAAGACAGAACTGGGTGGCCCACAGGTAGGGCCACGTGTTCCTCAACATGCTTCGTTTGATGGCTCATATTGTGCAACATGACTGAACTTGTATTCTGTGTTGAGAACTTTGTAAATTGTGCACTTATAGAGATAAAGCATTTTTACCTCTCATCTAGAATAAGATAGGTGCAATTAAATAAAAGGCTGTTTGATCCAGTTTTCATGTTGGCTTCTCATTCTTCCTCCCAGAAGTGCTGGTAGAAATGCTTGACAACACCTGGATACACACTTGGACAAATACGGGGTGTGTGTGTGCACATGTGTGTGTGTGTGCACATATGTATGTGTATATGTCTGTGTAAGAGAGACACATCACTTTATGCCATGAATCCGAAACCACTCCAGATCCCGCCTCTCTCAGTTGAGTATATACATCAGGAAGGATATATCTCCATCCATTTCTGCTTCCTTCCAAGACGCTCTGCCTATTGCTATCTGTGCTTATTTGAGTATTCAAAAGGAGATATATGCCAACTAGAACCCCACATTCCTGTTCCACACTCTCTCTCCAGTGGTGATAGTGTTGGTTGTGTTTGTGTTGAGACATAGGGGTCATTCAATCACTGTGGCTTTATGTTTTTGGTCCTCTGCTGAGGGAAGAGTTAATTCCAATTTGAGGTTTACGGCTAAATCAGATTATCCATTGGACAAATGCAGTGCTCATGGTGCTTCTTCCCTCTTCAGCCCCATGAAATATCCCTTATCACCAGGCTCAGTGGTACCTGGGGGTGTGACAACGTAATCACTGCATGCCTGTTAGTGGTTTGGCTCGGTTGCAACATTTGCATTCAGACAGAATAAGTACATCTCTGAGATGACTTCCTTATGAAAGAATGCAGTTTAAAGTAAGAATTCAGAAAGTTTTTGCATTTAAAGCTGTGGATTACCAAAAATAAAACTGGTCCTCTCTCGTTTGCTTTATTCTATCACATAAGACATTATTGCACAGAGGTATTTATTGCAGTAGGTTGACAAGGCAAGGTACACAGAGGCCTGCACACAAAATCATCATGCACAATGTTCTTGAAGAAATTAGAGCCTGTAATGAAACATTATTATGCTTTAGGAAGTCTCTGTAGCCTAGAGAAATTGTTTCTAAAAAAGATACCAACACTACAATAACAGCCACTAAGTCACTTTTGATTGTCTTGGGAATTGTCTCCTTTTTTAATGTATATATTTAAATACAGTAGTTCTCCCTTTTCTGTGTTTTTTGCTTTCGACAGTTTCAGTTACCTATAGTCAACCAGGGTCCAAAAATAGGTGGATATAGAACTATAAGACATTTTGAAAGAGAGAGAGAGAAATCACATTCATGTAACTTTTATTTCAGGATATTTTTATAATTGTTCCCTTTTATTATTAGTTACCACTGTTAATCTCTTATGGTGCCTCATTTATAAATTAAATTTTACCACAGGTAGGCATAGAAAAAATTGTACATATTAATATTTGGTACTTTTGGGGTTCCAGGTATCCATTGGATATCTTGGAACATAATCCCCACGGATAGTGGGGGACTACCGTATGGAGACACAGTGTGGGTTTGACCAAATTAGAGAGCATAGTTTTCCATACAAGAGAATTTTCAAGGTAACTGAGATTTGGCATTTACCCCATTGGAAATGACTTATTTTCAGTATTTTAAAAAGAAATTGTAATTTAATGTATCACACCCCTCTTTGCTTTTGGAAACAGAAGATACAGGAACCGAGTTAACCTCTTCCTGATGTCACAAGTGACCATTATGCACAGCCGTGGCAAAGGGGAAAAGTACCGCGCCCGGAGTTATTTGATACCATGTGCGTGTTTACTCTTTCCGTCTCTTCTCAAAGAATTGGAGGCAGTTTACAAAATTATATGTAATACGAAAGGAAAAGAACAAATAATTTGAAGGCATCAAGACGAGGGGAAAATACAGGCTGGTAAATACCGAAGCCAGGAAAACATGAGTGAGCCGTGAACCTGCCTTAGCGTTCTGGTTGCAGGTAACGGAGATCCAGCCTGGAGACCAGTGAGGAATGAATCGCTGCATGTAAAATACTGCAGTGCTAAAGAACGGTGGAAATGGCTTTGACATTGACCAGAATTAGCTCGTGAACACTGTCATGACCCTCTCATCCTGACAGGTTTCTCACCCCTGTTTCTCTGTGTACAGGGTCTTCACTCTTTCAATAGTTAAAGGGGGCGAAGTGGTTTGGCTTACAGGAAAACCTGCATTTCTCTAACATTCTTGGAGTAGGACCCCAGTTGGCCCATTGGTCCAGCTTGTGTCCTGTGGCTATCCCTGGACAGATCACTCTTGCTAGAGGGATGTTTATTATGATGGAGCCTGTGTCATTGCAATGCCTATCTCTATAGTTGGGTAAATGGGTCTACGATCTGACAAGGGAAAAGGGTGACAAATGCAAGAGCCACTGTGCCAGCGTTCCACATGTCCTACGGAAGGCTAAATGTTGGTTTTCATGTAAGCTTCCCGATGGCCCACACAAAGCTGGAAACGGGATTGCTGACTTGGTTCTTGATTTCCGTAACACAGTAGGAAAGAGGGCTCGGGGAGACAGCAGAAAAGAAGAATCGGTGTTTCAAGGGCAGCCCAGCTTGTCCTCGCCCAGATGCCAGAGATTTCTCTCGCTTTGTGGTTGCTGACCTAGGAAACCACGGAATACCTGAATTCTGAATGTGGAATTCTAAGGAGCTCTGGTTCCAAATTTGGGTTAGAATCGCATTCCCCTGCTGAACACGGACATGCAACTGTCTGCTTCTCCCCTCCTCCTTGATCTCAGTGGGGGCCGGGCCGTCTGCCATTGCCAGGATCTATCCCTGTTGCAAACAACAGCAAAAATAAACAGATGAAACATCCTGGGCCCTTGACCCACAGCAGGGAAGGAAGGATCACATCCTGGACTCGGGAATTTGGACAGAAGGAGATGCTCAGAGGAGTGCTCAGACACGCCAGAGAGGCCCCAGGAATTTAGAGACCTGAGTAACCCCAGTGAAGCCCTGGCCCCACTCAGGTTGCTGTTTTTAGACTTAACTAAGCAGCTCGTATCAGTCCAAGCACGAAGGATATTCTCCAAGAACCACAGTCATGGAGATTTGGATTAATTTGCATTTTTTTTTTTTTTTTTTTGCCAAGGAAAGCATTAAGTGGCCCTTTGAGAAGCACGCGTTGGTCTAAGGTGATACGCTTTATTGTGCGTGGAGGGCAATCCGCACTGCTGCTGCTCAGGGACTCACCTGCCTTCCTGATGATTCCGTGCCAAGCCACAGCCTCGTAGGCAGTGGATGTCACTCCGAGTCAGAGATGCCATTCCAAGTCCTGGTGCTACTGGCCTCGCCAGGCTTGGCCCCACCTCGCCCCTTACCTGCCACTTCTCCCTTTTGCCGGTGCCAACACCAGGGCGGAGTTCCCCTACCCCACATGGCCGCTCGCTTGTTTCTTTATCACTGGTCCCTTGTGTGATTGTTTCAAAGGGCAGGACTTCCTAGATTTTTGGATTTAGATTCTTCTCTAAGCTGGCGAGTGATCTGCTTTATAACCTTCCTGCTGTTAGTGTGCCAAGCAGTAGAGGGCACCTTCCTAATCATCTTCTGTGGATGGGAAACTAGATAAGAAGGTTTATTAGAAATAGGTATAGATTTAGAGCCAGTGTGTACTGAGTGGAGTTCTCAAGGCTCCTCCCATAGTGTGTATGTGTGCGTGCACGTGTGTGTGTCCATGCTTAAAGAGCTTTTTTGAAATCCATCCTTGCCTCTTGCAAGCCCTTCTTGTTTATTTCTAGTTTCAGAGATAATTTTTGGTTAAATGTCTAGAAGTCTGACATATAGGTAAGTGGAGCACAAATGTTGTAAAGAGACATCAGATATCCTAGGCATCACTTGCTTCTCATGTCTACAATGATGGATGGATGCGTTTTTGTGATCCCGTTGGGAACCCAAGAGAGTTGTTGCTGTGTTCCCGGTGAGAAAGGTCATCCCTCTGCTCCCACACAACATATTATCTGCAAAAGAGACATAGGGATCTGCAGTTTCTCTTTCAGAGGGACAAGTGTGTCCAGGATGGATTTGGAGAGAACCACAAACTTCCTTACACGTTATTGCTCAGATGAGCCTTGAGCCGTGCCCAGCGAGTGCTTGCATATTCTGGAGCAGGAAGTGGGGCATCGCGGGTGGTCACAGGGAGAGATCCGTGCCCAGCTGGAGTGGGAGTCATCAAAGGGCACAGCTGTCCCAGAGCTCCAGACAGCTTCCCCTCGGGATGCCCCGGAACTCTCCCAGCTTTGCTTCAGCTATTCCAACCTCAGTTTCGTATGTGCGTTTATGTCTTCTCTGCCTCCCTTCCTCAGGGAATGCACTCTAAGCGCGGAGATTGTGAATGTGAAGTTACAGAGTTCAGCTTGCCAGTACTCCACCAGAGGAAATCAATCAAGGGGTAAAACGACAGGATCACCCCTGGGCTTTAAGTACAAGGAAACAAGCCTTCCCGCCTGCCCCCCTCCCACCCCCAAACCCCCGTGCTCCACACACACGGGTGTGACTTGCAGCAAATGGCTTCATCTCTGCAGACCTGTCTGTTCATCTGTCGAATGGGAACAGCAATGCCCAGCCTCAAGCCAGCTGGAGGTTACGAGAATTAAGCACGAAATGCCAAACACGGTGCCTGTCCTATAGTCGGCACTCGATCTTTCTTTTTTTTAAAAAGTAAGAAAAATAATTACATGTCTAGATACTTTCAGAGCCAGCTGAAATTGTCTTCTCTCCATAAACCCCTTATAATGTTTTTTCCAGCTGAAAGTCTGTGCTTATTCTCCAAGCCTCCCTTAGTGCTCTGCAGGCCCCTGGACAGCTGGGATCACATGTCACTTTATATTTGTGCTACTTGGTGTGTGTGTGTATGCACGTGAGTGTGTGTGGGCCAGGGTCTGCATGTGCATCTGTGTTTCTTCTTGGATCTTTTTAGTCCTTAAATTTACTTATCCCAGACAGCAAATGTGGCTTCATCTCTCTCTCTCTTTCTCTCTCTCTCTCTCTCTCTCTCTCTCTGCAGTCTGTACACAGGGAGTACTTAATAATTTTGTGACAAGTTTATTTATTTACCACCATGTGAGAGCTATTATTGCGTTCCAGGCTACTTACTAGGTACTTTATACATGGTATTTTATTTAATCTCCATAACTGCTCTAGGAGATAGGTTTTATTAACTGCATCCCTTTAATGACTATTTATATAGTCAATAAGACGATAATGACTTATACCCCTACTGAGCAGATAAGGGAACAGGAGCTCGGAGTAGTCACAAGACTTGCTCAGTGTTGCACAACTACCAAGAGGTGGCCCTGGGACCCAAATCCATTTTCTGCGACTCTAGCTCAGGCTCCGAAGTCTAATTAACCAATGGCATTTAAGGCATGGCCCCCATGCCGGACGTATCAGCATCACACGGGAAGCGGTTAGAACTGCAAAATCGTGGACTGTACCTCAGATCAACTGGATCGGAAACTCTGAGGGGTGGATTCCCACAATCTGTGGTTTCTCTGATGTAAGCTCAGGTTTGAGAGACAAGCCCTGCCCTAAACCATCAAGCAGGGCCGGGAGAGTGTGATGGCGGAGTGCACGGGTTCTGGCTCTTGACACCCCGAGATCAAGCCCCAGCTCTTCCACTTTCTAACTGCACAACTCTAACCATACAACAAAAGAAACTTCGTGTTGCTGCGAGGATTAAACATATTAGTACATGCAAGACATTTAACCCAACATTTGGCACATAGTATAAGGACTCGTTAAGTGCTATTTGTCATTATTATGATTTAATGATTTAAGATTACTTTTCCAATGTATTTCTTCACCATCCCACCAAAAGTTTCAACTGCTTTGTCTGTTTGTTTCTTTTTTAATAGATGGAAAAAATAATCACTTGGGTCAGCCCTGGCTTAGGCTCCTAAATTTCCCTGCCTGTGATCTGGCAGTGTTCTGAAGAACGAAGATGGCCTTTCTTCCTTCTCTGCTGCTATGCTGAGGGTGTGACTTGTGTGATTTTGGAGAAAAGTGTCTGTTGCCTGGAGAAGTATACAGTAAATTTAGAAGGCAGACTCAAATCTGCCTGCATGTTTGAGTCATGCGACCTTGGGCATGCTCTTTAACATCTGGAATCTTCCTTTTTCTTACAGGCAAAAGAGGGGAGTGGAATTACCTGGGTACAGGGGTGGGATGCCCTGGTATTTACTGAGCACTTACTATGTCCCAGACATTCCTCTAAGTGCTTTATGTGTGTTATCTCATGTGAGCCTTACAGTTGCTCACAGGGCAGACAGTAACATCATCTTTTCTTTACAAACTGCCACAGAGAAGTAACTTGTTGACAGTCCTACAAACAGGATTGGAATCTGGGAAATCTGACTCCTAAGCCAACATTCTTAACTACAACTGCCTCGGTGAATTGCTGAGAGAAAGAAGTAAACAGATGCGTATTAAACACGAAACAGTGCCAGGAACGTGGAAGTACTTATTCAATTTGGCCGGAACAATGAGCAATAATAGTAATCAGTAGCACTATTAATACTTTGGATGGAAGAACAGTTTTTCCCTTTTTTGCCCGGTGGGATTTAATCTCCTGAGAACTAGGTAAAGGATTTTTGTTTTGCCAGTGAGTTCACTCCGTACTCGAAGAAGGATTCCTTCCCTTTCTTCCTCGCTCCTCCTCCCCTGCTGAACCACTGGTGTCATTAAGAAACAGTTAACACACATCATCTTTCTTAGCTATTTTTGCTGCCTGCCATCTGGAGTACCTCGGCTCTCTGGTATGTGTTTGCACTAAATCAGCAGATGAAAGCATTAACTAATTTCTCCATTTCGGATCTGCTCATTTGGGTAACGATGACCTTTAAAACTAGTGTCATCCACCTCATAACCATGTGCCATATGTTGGATGTCAGATAATAAAGCATATTTAAACTTAGCAGGCTCCATAACACCTTATGGCTGGTTGGCGATTAATTAATAACTTCCTTAGCAGCATCTTCTCAGTGAAGGCTGACAAGGCGTTTTGTTTGCCACTTAGTGTCCGTTTCCACTGGAACCTTTTCAAATACACTCCTGGAAGACTTCGTTGTATGTGGAGCATTCCTGTTTACACTTGGCATATGGGGCCAGCACGTTTTCTCCAAAAGATATTTCGTTTCATTTTATGCAAAAGAATAATATCAGGCATTGATCCCTGAGTGCCCAGTGCCTTAGATGGGGTCCCATTTACTGTGCACAACAGCCTCCCAGGACAAGGGTTCTCGTTCCCATTTATGTACAGATGAGAGTGAGAATTAAAGGAGCTGAGCAATTTGCACAAGCTCATGGAAGGGCTAGGATTTGAACCTGGATCTCTGACTCCAAATGGATGACTTTATTTTATTTTTGTTTTCACTGAAATGCAAGATATCGTGCTGACTATTTTGTTTTCCCCATGCTCAGGGAGTCAAGCTATTCCTTAGATCATGTCTGAATCACAATGGGAGGCTTTAAAAGTTAATTCCCAATATCTCATCTGGTCTTCTCCAAGTTCTGCCATTCCATCACCCTGACAGGCATATCAGAGCAGAGATTCTGACAGTCACCTTGTCCAGGACCTGCGTCTCTTCCTCTGACAGCCATCCACTCACAACCTCAATCAGTAAGCCACAGCAGGGCTCGTTTTGTGACCCGTGCAATTCATGAAAACTCTTAAATCACTCTATGATATTAACCACATAGAAGGAACAAAGATTAAACCACTCACTTTTCTCAGCCTTAGATTCCTAGGGAGTATATCTGATTCCAAGGAAAGTGACTTTCAGTCTTTGGAAAAGATATTCTAAACTGAGTATCCAGGAATGAAAGGAAACGATGGGAAGAACAATATATAAATACTTAGTCACTCAAGGATCTTATGACTGAGGAGATAATTCTGCATCTCTAGCAGAGGGATGAATCTAAAGTTTTTGCCTATCCAAGCCTCATCCAAGCCAGTGGCACTATTAGATCCCTCGTGATTAACTTTAGGATCTTGTGAGATTCCTGCCTTTGGAGCTGTAAGTGCCTCAACACATATGATGTTATTTTCTTCCTCAATCCTTTATATATACACCCGCACCTTTACTATTATATAAATCCGTATGTGAGACCCACCACCACCATCAAGACAACTTATGTATCAATCTGTATCTTCATATTTTTCTCCATACTCTTAAAGTGCTATATAGACAAACCTAATGTCATTTTTTTCCTTAATTATAATTTGTTTCACAATGGCTATTACCTACATACACTTTGTTAAACACTACTCATTTGTTTGAATAACTATTATATTCCATGTTGTGAATGTGCTGTGATTTATACACCTATTCTCTAATCAGTGAGTATTCTCTTTCCCGCCTCCACTCCCATTGTGAGTAATACATAGGGGTGCTTTGATTTCCTGGCTCTGGATTCCCAGAAGTGGGATTGTTACCTTAGGGGTAAATGCTTTCAAAATTTAATTGCTGGTGCCAGATTGCTTTCCAAAAAGGCAGAAGTTCTTTGCATTTCCACCATCAATACCCGAAGTAAACTTTCTCCATATCAAATAGCTCTTAATATCGCTGTTTCAGTCTCATGGGTGTAAAGTGATATTTCATTGTTACTGGCACTGGCGTTTCATCCACTGCAAGAGAATTGAGCATATAAAATATATTTGTCAGACATTTTTTAAATTTGCACTTCTGTGAATTGTATTTTTGTATTCTTTGTCAGTCTTTCTGGTGAGCTCTCTGTCTTTTTCTTGGCAATGTGTAGAGGTATTTATAATATAGACATTTGTTATTTGTGATGCAATTTGATTTTCACAACTCTCAATGTCTGTCTATTGGCTTTGTTTCTGGTTTCTTTTGACATACTTAGATTTCACCTGTCTTTTAACTTTTGTTTTTCTATTATTGATTAAGAATGTGTTTCCTTCTTCTAGATTGTACATGTAGTTTCTTATACCTTCTGGCAAGATTTTTATTGCCTTTGAAAAAAATACAGCTGTTTAATCAATTCCTCTCACAGTTCTTTGCCATATTTTTTGGGATAATTTTAAACATTTATACTTCAAACTAAAATTTAAGATTTAGAAATTAGACATAGAAACTATACTATGGCCAGTGAGTTTTGCAAATATATTTCAATATTATTGGATAAGATATTATATAGCTTTTAACTTAATTTTTGACACAAATGATTATGGTAATAGATTTGGTAATATTGTGCCACCTTTGAATGCCTGAAATGAATCTCACTTGGTCAGTTATTTTACTTGTATTAATCTTGGGAAAATTAGTTGTATGATGGCTACATTTTTTTCATGAAAGAGCAAGGTATCTATTCCCATTATTTCCAATCACATTTTCTCTTTCATTAAGACATAGAATTTTCTTGATATAGTTTCTCTGCTTTCTTGTTCAACTTACTCTTACATTTTTTTTACAATATGGAGAATGAATTATTTTCTTCCACTTCAATTTCTAAATTATATTGCTTAAAACAGCAATAGCTTTTCTGGTTTTTTTTTTTTTTTACATTTTCCACATTACAAAATCTATTCAATGATTCTATTAGGTTTTCTAAAAATTCTGTTATATTTTAAACTACTTTTCAGTAAGAGTTTTCTTATTTCTCTCATTCTCCAATATTTATAATATCACTTTCTTTTCTTGTCATATTGCATATGCTAAAACATTCAAGAGAGAGGAGATAATAATGGTGATTACAGATATTGCCATGTGGTTTCTGATTTAATTTTGAAGTTGTTTGAACATTTTTCTCTTTAGGATATATTTGCTCCTGTTTGTAATAAACATTCTTTATTACATATAACTAATGCTATTCTACTCCACCGAATTTTGCAAATATATTTTCAAAATTTGGAGATATGACATAATAGATCTTACTTAATTTACTGTTATACTTGATTATGATAACAAATTACTGATACTGTACTTATATCCAATATCATATTTCTATTTACCTATCTGTTTAGTTATTTGAACTATCTTTATCAGTTTGGGAATTGAAATTATACTAGTTCCATAAAACAAACTGACAAATTTTCTGTCTTCTATCATCATAGCATGAGGTTACTGAAATTACTTAACAATGGTCTGCTCTTTAAAGCCCTCTAATCTTGGTACATTTTTCAATCCTACTTACCTTGGCAATCTCTGCTGTGTATCCTGGGATGGATATCTGTGCATGTGCTTGTGTGTGTGTGTGTGTGTGTGTGTGTGTGTGTATCTCTCATTGCTACCTTCAAATTTATTTGTTTGTTCATTAGTTCTTAAGGTTATGTCAAAACCTTACTTTACTCTGTAAATAAATTACAACAAATTGTACTTACAGATCTAACGGCTTTTATTTGTGATTCATGAATCAGAGAAGCCTCCGCTCTACAAAACAGAATGAGAGCTCCTACTGGGAAATGGCAGAACACTGGGTTTTGTAAGGTGGGAACATGGAAACAGAACAATAGAAAATAAAAGCCAACTGGTTAACATCAAGCTACTTCATGAGGTAGCTTTTTTCATGAAGGTTAAAGCTGAGGAGACCTTTCTTATCAACACTGACTCAAGTAGACTGAAATCTCCTGTTTTCTGGAAAAACTGGTATGCTTTGAAATCTATCTTAAAGTTTCAGTTTGATAATGTGGCATTTAGCATGAGTGGCTCCATGTTTGTTTGGCCTCGTCTGTTGGTGCCCAGTGCAGGAGCTCCGCCTGACTGCTTCGAGCTTCGGTGTAAGCTCCAGGTAGTCCGGGACCTTGCCTGTCTTGTGCATGGAAACACAGAAAGACAGTTTGATCCACAATGGCAGCTCATCCACCCATTCTGGAGTCCAGGTAAGGAGCTTCTGCTGTAGCATACCCTCGAAACTCTACAAATGATATTGTCATGATCATTGTTAGCAGCAAAAGCATTTGGTGAGCAGGCGTAAGAGCATAAGCCAGTGACTGGGAGTAAAACATAAAGTTAACCAAGCACAGCAGGATCAGAACGCCCACACGGGGCTGTATCAGTTCACCTGTTTCCAGTTCTTAGTAGTCATCTCTTAAGACTGACTTAGAGACCAGGTGGGGCAAGGCTTGCTTTAGGGAAGTTCCTTAATCCTGTACAGAGTGCCTGGGAACTGAAACAGACACTAAGCATTAGTCTAAGCCCCTGCTGGAAGTTGATAGAGTATAGGGAAGGGAATCTTGCCCTTGCAGGTCAACAGGGCCTGCCTATTGCCTCCTAGACTGGTCCATAAAAGGAAATGCTCCCCTCCCTTGCAGTGAGAACTAGCTTACACCCCCACCCCAGCCTCACGCAAAGTATTTAATTAAATCCAATCACATCGAAACGCTGCTTTTGACATTCCACTTTTCACTTCTTCACTCGCTTTCTGGTATAAAGATGCCCTGGGTTTTATTTAGTCAAATGTCTAACTAGAAATTGCACTTTTCAGAAAAGATAAAAAATAATGAGCATCTAATTCCCTATTTTCCACAGAGCCACTTAACTTTCAAGTGCTCAGTACTAATCAATAAAAGCCTTTCATCACAAAACCCAATAAGCAAGATCAAATTCAAGGGAAATGCTCAAAAGAGAGCAATGGTTGGCACCCAAACCATTTTGTAAGGTCAGAATCACTTTTCCACATGAAGCTAATTTCTACCCATGGCCCAAAGCCATTTTATTTCTTGCACTCTGATCTCGTGCATCCCAAAGCTGAGCCCACTGGGCCTGCTGAGAACACAGGTGCTACTATGATCAGCATCCAGAGAAAACCTGGTGCTGAAATGGATGGACATCACACATGCTGTGTTAACAGCTTGGTGCCCAATTTGAGGGCTTTTTCTCATTCAGGAGGACCTGCAGGCATGGGTGTAGAGAGAGAGTCCCAGACAGAAGAGAGAATGTTAAGATTCAGAGTCTTTCTGATGATGTTAAGATGGTATTTAGATCAAGGACTCCAGGGCACATTCCCTAGATCCCTTCCAATTCCCCCAACCCTCTCCAAGAAATATAAACCCCTGGGAAACAGGAGCAAACAGAAGTGGAAATGTCTTACTTGACAGTTGGGCTTGAACCCCGAATCTCAGTAAAAAAATAAAATAAAATAAAAATGTGATGAGCTTGGTTGGAGTTTGGGATCAATATCAGCACTAAAGAGCTTTCTTTTTCACCACATCCAAAACTAGCTTTTGAATCTTCCCTTCCTCCATTCATCCACGTGGGAAGAAAAGACAGGAGAATAACAGAAAAGGACCCTGGGTCACTTTCCCACTCTCACCTGATGAGCTTCAGAGGGAGAATAGGCAGAGAGACAGAGACAGAGAGACACATCCACAGCACAAGTGGCCACACCTGCTAACAAATCTAGACTAATTAGTTAATAGAATTTTCTAATTGATATTAGGATTCATCTATTACCTCTATGAAAATAACTTCTCTTGAATATAGGTAGCACTTGACAGATGCTTATTAATGGATGAAAGAGAGACAGAGAGAGAAAGATTATATGTGTAGAAATAGCTATAGTCTTCCCATAAACTATGTTTAAGTCAAATTAGAAATTCACTTTCACAACCAAGAAATTAAAAATTCCTCGAAACACAATTCATTGTTAAATAGATTGTTTCTTTTTTTCTACATTATATTTAAAAGATACTACGAAAGATTGCAGAATCCTGCTATAAACAAGAGACCTTATATCCATGGGTATCAGCAATCATATACACAGGTAGAAAACTGTTACAATACACACAGTGTCACCAAGTGAACAAGCGAACAGTCCATGGTTAAAGGTCAGATGCCAATATAATATTAAATGCAATATAGATGCTTGGAGAAAAGTTTTTTAAAAACTGTTTATTCTCACAGAGCGCTGGAATGGGGTATTGAGAAATGCAATACAGAATACTTACAAACTATTCTGTTCTAGGTCTTAGGCTTCTTGGAACTGTTCTCTTCTTCAAATAAGGTCTAGAAATCAAGGTAAGAGAAAATAACTGATGTCCAAAGACATCACACCTGGATGCTCAGCCTGTTCAGTGTGAAGCCTGGGCCGTGGGCTGTGTGTCAGTGGCCCTCTAAGATGATCAGAATATCCCTAATTTAAATCTAACACAAACACTAAGATCAGCTTGGAAACATTTTGCTGATTTCTCTCTGAACTTGAACATATGAACAAAGTAAGCAACATTTTTTTTTTTTTTTACAAAATTGGCACCTCATAAAGCAAAACTATGGGCTTCCCAATTTTAAGAAGTCAACAATATTGAGCCCTCTTACTTCATTAGCTTATTTACAACAGTGAGGTTGTAAGTTGTTCAATAATTGCAAAACCTCACTTCAACCAGCCTTCTCATGGCACACTGAACACAAGTCGGACGCCTGTCCTCTGACAAATGGTTGTTAAATTGGATCCACCTGTCTGTAACAAATACCTCTGTTCTCTGGGGCTGAGGACTCTTGGTCATTGGAGTATCCTCCGGGTCCTTCCATGTGTCAAATGTTTATTAAGTGAAAAATAAATGAAGGAGCAAATGAATTACCTTAAAGTCAGTGGGAAGGGTGGGATTCACGGAAACAAACAAAAAAGAAGGCATCCCTTTCTCCAAAATATTTAGGCATTTTATTTTGCAGAAGTTGGCACTGGATGAGTTGGTTTTGGGTCTGTGGGCTATACACAGTTTCCATCATCCATTGTAAAGGACTCAAGTTTTACCGGATCTTATTTTGACTTGGAAGGTTTCATGACAAGTTTATGGGATTAATTTCCTCCTCTTCTACACATGGCCTTATATGTGTTTTGTTCAGAAGATAAATCAACTTGCTGGGGCAAGATAGTCATAGTATTGTACACAGGACTTTAAGAAACAATCTTCAACAAACAAACTATAACTATAAGGCATCGTGGCCCACCTTGGAATATCCACTTGGCCAGGTTTTAATGCTGAAAGCCACCAGAACTCATTAAGTAATCAGCTTTTTAAAATAAAGGAGTTTTAATGAAATGAATTGTCAGACCCTTATTGCTGACACCGTCACTTCTGTTTCTAATGGATTTTGAGACTTGTTGTTCAGAAGTTAATCCTGTTAATAAGATTTGATTTTCTTTTTGCCTTAATAGTATACTTAGAAATACTTATGATGAAGCCAGTGCATATTCGGTGTGTGGTATTGTCGTGGTTCTCTGTGTAATTTTGGTAAATGAGACTAAGAGAAGAATGACTGGAGAGAGAATGGAGATAAGAAGTGGAAAGACTGACTCCTCTGCAATTTAAAAAACGGGTCTCTGTTTCCTTCCGGAAGTCTCGTTCCATGGCCTTCCATCTGCGATGCAGCTATGACAACCCAGGGCCTTTAACACGAAGGGGACCAGACGACTTCTCCTAAACAATCTGGCTGCTTAGTAACTGCATACATGGCTGATTAAGAAGAAAAACAATGTCATGGCATAAAGCAGTCTTGCCTGTTCTCCAGATTTTCTTTTGGTAAAATTTCCCTAATGGGCTTTAATGTTCTTTTATTTTTAAAACCCGTTTTGCCTATTTTAGAGATATAAAATCCGTGGCTCTTATATAGAAACCAGAAACAAACGCGTTTTATTTATTCTTTCATCATAGACATACTACTAAGAATCTATTCTATATAAGAAAGCTTAAAGTCCAGCTGAAATATAATGTGGCTATTTGAGAAAAATGATTTAAAGGGAGAGCATGTCCACTGAGGGCTGCTTTAAGTAAAAAAGAGATCACGTTCATTCACCACATTCAATGAGCATTTATTCCTGCCCTACCTATGTATTGACCCTGAAGACATATAGAAATTTACAAGGTAGGTAAAACGGGGCAAAGAGATAAGCAAACGGGACACGAAACAGAAGAAAATGTGATGTCCCGAGGTTGGCAGGCTTAAGGATGCACCTGTACTGCAGGGTACAGTATGAAATGTTCATATAGGTCAGGATGGTGAGGCTCTTGCACGCCAAGCTAGGAAAACATGGGCTCTATTTCCTAGACAGGGAGACATGATGCATTTTGGTGGGAAGGGGAGTAGGAGAAATTTATCGTCCAGGCTGGTGCTTGAAAACTCCAGTCAAAGTTCAGAATTAGGGAATATCTTCTTCCACTTTAAAAATATTTTTTCTTAACTTTTCCAGAATCCTAATGTCTGGTTCTTGTCGATGCTCTATTGAACTGAAAACTTTTATTCATATTTGTGGTTTCATTTTATAAAAATTATCATAACTGATGGATTTACGGTTCTGAAACGGTAACCAAATTTTAATAATGAAGCCATTAATACCTACCTTGGCTAGAGGGTATATTTGTGACAATGCAATATTTGCTCTGAAAGTAGCAATCCCCAAACTAATATATTTATATCTCTGTATAAGTTGCACAAATGTCTCCCCAGCTAACGGCACGTCGTGTCGCCTTGACAATCAGAGCTCTTCCACCCAAGTTGTTTCTTCCTTCCTCTTTGCGGGAAAAGAAAAAGATGTTTAAGATATAAAAGAAATTAATTATCAAGATGATCTTGAGAGACTTAAAAACTAATTTGAGAAGGAATTTCAATTTGCAGAGCTCACGGTTGCTGGTATTTTTCTGCAAAGGCCGGTGGAGCGGGGCTGTGTGTTTCCTGAGACTCACTGTAGCATTTACATTTAAATGAAAATACAGACATATATGTTTGACAAAGACCATATACTTATGCTCCTTAAAACCATTCTTTCATAAAAGGAACAGAAAACATCCCTCTATGCTGATATACCAATTTATTCTTTATGAAAAATAGCATATGGTGCATTTGTTTGGGATTTTTATTTTATTTTATTTTATTTTATTTTATTTTATTTTATTTTACTTTTTTTACTGGCTCCACACATTTGCTGAGAATCAGCCTCCTGAAACAATAAATAGACGAGGGTTGAGGGTTGTGTTCTTTCAATTATTGAAAGTAAACCCCAACAAAACTTTGAGGTTTATCTTGTCCACACTCTGCACCCCCCCACTGCCACCATTTTTATTTGTTTGAAACTAGACCCATGTGGTCAGGTGACCTAACCTAAATTGTACACACAATGACAGATTTGAGATTTGAAATTAAATCTCTTGACTCCTCACCAAGTGCTCACTTCTGACCTGCTTTTGGCATGCTCAGCTAAGATACTTACTGGGAGAATGTTAATAGCTTCTGGAAAGGATGTTTTTCAGAAAAAGATCTGACCCACCGAATATATTTAGTCCTGCTCTAAGCCAGTCAATGTACTAGGTTTGGGGATACAGGGATTTGGGGCCATGAGCGATTAATCCTGACATCAGAATTAATCCTGAAGACATTAGGGTAATTAATTCCTAACATGTGTTCCTGTGTTCTAACTCAAATAATTCAACATGTGTAACATCATAGGGTCTACCTCACTATCTGCATTTTATGTCCTGTGAAACGTGGAGACATTGAGTTGCTTGTCTAATACCACACAGCTAGTAAGGTTCAGTGCAGAGATTGGAACCTATGTCATTCTGCAATCAAAGTGCATCATGATTTTTTTGGTATTTGAAGTAATTCTTCCTGCCCAAAAGAACTGTAGCCAGAACCTGTCCTCACAAATCTGCTAACTGCCCATCCCTCTGCACAACTTGCCCCGTCTGTTGCTAAAGTCCATATTGATAAAATGCAACAACTGATCAAAGCTTAAGGATCATGTATGATGGTAGAAATAATTATTTTCACTTAGAGTTGCTTGGCCCCTCAGTGTCAAATATCAAAGCAAGAGTTCCAGGCACTACGCGAAGATCTTATTGAAATGACTAATGCTGCAACGTTGGTATAAAGTTCTTTGGGAAACTCCCAAAGTGAAATTACTCTCCTGACTCAAAAGCCAAACTTCCCTCTCCAAGGAGGCTTAATTGTAATTCAGCCTCTACTTATTTCCAGCCCTTGGGGCCAAGTTCACCCAAGCCATTTATTTTCCTAAGATGCAAAAATGTTTCCATGAATGTGATCTTTTAAGTTTTGTTTATTCATTTATTTATTTATGCATTCATTTATTTAAAAAAATACAACTGCCATGTTATTTGTAAAGGATTTGGAACTGAGACAGACATCTAAATATGAATCTGCTTTCTGCTGGATGCCCTCGGACAGGCACAGGCTGGGCATGGGTTCTAAAGAACTGAATTTGAATCCTAGCTCAGCTGCCCACCGTCTGTGAAGCTGAGTGTCTTCAAACTGAAACCAGAGACCCAGCAAAAGTTAGTTTCAAACGAGCAGAGGACAAACATCAAAGCCAGTGTGCATTTAGGGACAGATGCCTACTAGGCACCTGGCGGTTAAATTTTCTATATAAGAATGAGGAGCTAATATGTGTTCTGAACAAGTCAATGATGGGTTAAGGCAAAACACAGGGAAAATAGGAGGACCCCCCCCCACTGCCCCACCACACCTGGACCCACTCACATAGTTTTGGCCACCAGACTTCTTGCCTCTAGCTCTTGCTTCCTTTTGGGGTGTCTCAAAGACACAAGTAAGTGTTTAAAATTTGCAGACAAACATGTCTCACCCTGTCTCACCCCCTAGGCTGTAAACTCTACCAGGACAGAGGGTATAACTACATCATTCCTTGCCACGTCTCCAAACTTAGTTCATTGGTACCTGGTTGGTGTGTCCTAGAGGTAATGGTTAAGTTTATTAATAAAGCTGTTATCATTTTCCATATTCAGTTTTCTATAATGGACTCAGATCATTTGTGTGTTTTCTTCTCCTTCTCGGCCGTTTGCATTTATTTCTTGTACAGTTTTCATTCATTTTCATCTCACAGTTCTTGGTTTCTACCGGCACCTAATTGTCCTTTCCTATTCTGCACACCTCACCTGACTCATCTGGACCACCCCTGTGTCCTTGCACAAGTCGCTTCAAGAATCCAGGCCTCAGGGTCTTCCATTTTTAAATAGAAATAACCAAAAGACGCTGGGAGATTATGTAAGACAATGTGTGTACAGAATCCAGCACAGTACTCAGGGGATATTTATTTACTCTCCTACTACAAACCTTAGGGCTAACAGTGGGCTCAGCGGTCTGTTCTGATTGGATGAGAGCTACAGACATCCTTACCTCAGCCTGGAGAAACGCGGTTGTGGAAAATAAATATTTGGGTCATGCTTCATTGTGTAATTTTTCTGTGTTATTTACAAAGGTGATTTCCAGAAATGAAGAGAGTTCTTGTGAAAATGGAGAAAAGTAGAAATTTGTATCTGCTGAAGTCAAACTGTACTTAGTTTACAAGTGGATGACAAGTTCATTTGCACTTAAAAACAGAAAAAATAATGCAAAGCTGAAAATGTATTTCATTGAGAAAAAAGTTAAAAACAAAAAAAAAAAAAAGAAAAAGGAAAGAAAAAGAAAGACATCTGGGCAGAGAAAGCCATAAGCAAGAGCTCATGTTCCCAGTGACCATTATGCTACATGATTCATAAGGTCAAATTTTACAATTACAAATTTGCATAGGTCACATGTTTCACAGAGGGGATAATTCTTTCCAGGACATGCTCTCTCTTCCACCCTAGCTCTATGTGGCCTGTCACAGTCTTTGGGTGCAACATTACAATTCAGCAGTGTAAGAGATTCTAAATTCAACCTAAGCTTTGGCAAAATTAAATGTGCCCTAGCTAACTCGAAATCAAAGTCAGCTTTCCATCGCTCCTTTCAGATATCTGCCATTTTGTAGGGAAACGAGCATAGGAATGCCTAAACTCATTTATGGATTGCAAAATGGGCTAACGTCACCTATCCACACATCCAAACAGAATAATAGATAGCTTTAAAAGTACACAATCAGAAACGTAAGTGATAAAAATAGAAATGTATACGATCACATTGCATGCAATATGCACACATCGATTCAGTCCGCGGTTGGATGGCTGCATGTGCTTTCTGTAAAGTAAAGTTTAGTCAAACAGCACAAACTTTTGCTCTCAGGAGATTAGGCTAACCATGTTACAGAGAGAGGGCCTGGGCCAGAAATTGAGAAGGAAAGAGAGAGATTAAGAAAAAACGAGAGAAGAGAAGATCCCAGTATATTCAAAGAAAAGACAAGAGTGTTCACGGGCAATGGTTCATCCATTCATTCTCACTGCTGAACTCTTAATGACGTCCCTAAGTACCTGTCTTTCAGGCTCCCAGTCAGTAATCTTCATTATTTCTCTATAACCTACAGGGAAAGGCCAACCTGGTAACTTGGTATTTGAGACCCTCCCTAGTCAGCCTCAGATGCCCTATGTGTGTTTATTATTCGTTATTTCCCTTTAAAATCCAGCACTCACACAATTATTCTTGAAGCTTTCTCTTACGGAATTGCTGGAGGGGTGTCTGTCTTAGCTCCTCCTTGGCTAGCTTAGTCCTACCCACCCTCCAAGGCTCAGAACAGGTCTTCTCTACTCCGAGCCCTTTCCTGCCCCGGACAAGATGTGGTTCCAGACCACATCATCTTGGTGCTCACCCAACAGCCTGGTGGCCAACCCTGACTGCTCCATCCCATCTGTATGACTGTGGGTGTGAGTTCTCCACACATAGCATCAGGCACAATGGGGCTCAACAAATATTAATTTAAATGTAAATTATTAATATTTATTCCACTAAAGATGAAGCTGTGAGATCTGTAGGCAGAGGTGGTGTGTTAAGAATGCAATTTATTCAGGGCAAAGTGTTTAATACCTGTGAGCTAGGAAGGTTCATCTCTTTTTGAGAGATTAAAAATGAGGCTGAGAGAGGGCAAGGTTTTGTCTAATGTCGTGGAGTTGGTAACCTTTTTCCCTTTGTTTGCATTGCACAGGCAGGTTCCACTCTGGCATACTGTCTCGATGCAGCTCAGATTTTTGGGGTAGAACACCATAAGCTTGTTTAAAGAGGCATAGTGGCTAAAGTCCTGCCTGCGGAGTCATCCACATCTTGGTGACGCCCCCCTGACTAGATGTGACCTTGGAGTGTTGACTTATCCAGCTTAACCTCAGCATGTCTTGGATATGGGATAATGTTAATACAAGTCTCACATCATAGTTGTTTAAATTAAAAGAGATGGTATAAACCATGCTCAGTAAGAGGGCTCATAACTTTTTTGTGTACTGATTCTGAATCGAGGCTCCCTGGTATCACCTTAATAATGCTTAATAATCCATCTGTGCTAACAGAAAATGCTGAGTGCCTGGGTTAATGAGTCACCCTTTCAAAATACTTTCTAACAAGGACATTCTTTTAGGAGATAACGAGGATTGCGTGGGAATTTTACTGGAAAGGTAGATTTCTCAAATCCCCATCTCTGCTGATTTTATGTCAGTTGGACTAGAGTGAGTGCAGGAGTCCATATTTTTAACAAATACTACAACTGATCCTGATGCAGAAGTCTGGGGAATGCACTTTGACAAACATGACCTAGTGGATACTCATTCTAAGACTGAAAATTTGAGCTACCATATTTAGGACCGATTGACATATATATACTTTTTATTGTCATCTTGATTCTTTGTGTGTGTGTCAGTGTATGGATGTGTAATTCACATACAATAAAATACACAAGCCTCTTGTTTTACACATATACATATAAGACCGTATATGTGTTAAATCAAGATATAAATCACTTCCAGGACTCCAGAAAGTTTCCTTATGCCTTTTCCTAGTCAATATCAGTCCCCTAGTTAACCACTATTTTTACATATAGTATCATAGCTTAGTTTCACCTGTTATTGATCTTTGTATCAATAGAATGTCACGCATTCTTAATACGTAGGTGTTTTCCACATTACATTTATTAAAGTTGCCCATGCAGTTGTGACAGGGTTCGCATTAAATCTCTCAAACACGCTCTCTCCTTTTTCCCCAACGGATGCTAACTTCTTCAGCAATACCCAGAGTTGCCTGGAGGGACTGACCTTTCCGATTCTTGAAAACCACAGCACACAGCCCACAAGTTCCAGGCTGACTCACCGAACAAGTTTCAAATGTGACCTTTGGGAATGATGCCTCTTCTGACACAAGCACATGTTTTCTTATCCAGGCGAATATTTTACATTCAATACTGAGAGAGGAGGCGTGAGGGGGGTGGGGGGAAATGCATGTTCTGGCCACCAACTATAATTAAAGATGACATTTTTCTGAACTTGGAAAATAAACAACAACCTGCAGAATGAGTCAGGGCAGAGAGCACCACTGATGGAATAGGCGCAAAAGGAGCAGCTGATTTTTTAAATCATATACCCCTTGGATTACATTAGTAATTCAGTGTGTCATCTGTTATTCAGCCAATTTTATAGAAATTACAGAGAGATTCGTTCCTAATTAAGAATAATCTGATGGTTGGGCTTGACCCAGTTAAATTCTTATCTTTATGACATCAATCTTTTATAATGCTTCCAGAAGACTTGGCAAAGACTCCAATTTTATAAGTAAAAATTAATTAATTGGGACATTAAATTTGAAAGATGCTTTTATCTTTTCCCTGGTTCATGCCTTCACAACAGAAAGCAATAATTAACAGTTTTATTCAAATATATAAAATAATTCCTTGAAGATTTCTAACCGATTTAAGTGCTCTAGGAATCAAATGATATGATGTCTAGATATCAACAGACAAAAGAGAGAGGATTTTTTTTTTTTTTTTTTTTGCAAATATTTTATTGAGAGAGCTTTCCTTGGTAATCACTTCCACTGGGGTGAGACCAGGTGGTATCTTGTGAAGCTGAGTTGACTTGGGACTAAGTTCTTCTGCCAAAAAAAAAAAAATTCAATATAATTTTTTGTTTAAGAAAGATTTTGTTTGTTAAGGGTTTTAAAGCTTTTTCAGTGGAACATCATCCTAGTTTAACTCACCTAATTTGACTACCCAGGAATATAAATCCTTAACCCACATCTTGAAATTATAATTTCAATGCACTGTTATAAAATTAGTCTTGGATTTGGTTATCCACATAGGTTCCATTTGATTGTTCATTTATTCATCATTATTTTCTTGTTTGGCACATTTGGAGGAGAACAATTAAGAAAACCACACAAACTCCAAGAGGTTGAGAAGGATTCATAGTAGACTAAGTAACTTCACCTGACAGATATCGGTTGGTCAGTCTAGAGAAGCCCCAAATGGTGTGCCCCGATACTCTGACCTGCCGGAAAGTTTTATTAAAAACTTGGGAGAAGCTGATCCTTTCAGATGAGCTAATGTATTCAGATAACATGAATTGAATAATAATAAGTAACTGAGTAGAGAGGAGGAAGCCAACTCTCACCTCTGGGGAGGAATGGTGGCAGCATGACAGTGCACCTTTCCTCAAATTCTACTCTTTCTCACCACAGAAAGGAGACAGGTGAGTTTAGCGTAGTTAAGTGATTTACTCTAGATCATACAAAAGTCCTTATTAGAGTCGATGGCCTTCCCGGGTAGGTCTGTGGGGTAGTTTTAAAATATGGCCATGAATTGTTTGACATACCTCATCTTGACAGGTGGGGCATATGTCCTTGCCCCTTGAATGTGGGTTGAGCAACAGGTCGATCCATGAAGTATGATAGAAGTGACAGTGTATGACTTCCTAGCAAAGTTAGGAAAGCCCACACAGCTTCTATTTGGATCTTTTGGGACACTTGCCCTGGGAACCCAGATGTGATGCTATGAAGCCAAAGAAGCCCAGGGAAATACACATATTGAGAAAAACCAGAGGGAATGATCTGAACATTGTGTCCTACCTGGAAGAGAGGATGGTAGCATTGACATTCAGCCACCCAGGGCCAGCGAAGTAAAGAGTAAGAACCAGGACCAAGAACCAGGGCAAAGATGCAGCGACTGGGTGAGGAAGAAACATCCACTCTGAATTCAGATGGCTGGGTTAATTATCTTTTTATCTTTTTGGAGAGTCCTCCACTCCCAGACTTTTTACTCAGTTGCAAAACAAAAGGGATAATCTCTACTTCCTTCATTGGCCTATAGGCACAATGTTAGGATTATTAAAGATAATTTATGTAAAAGAATACTGCATGGAATGACTGGTATTTATTTGCTGTTAAACTCTGAGGCTTAGAAGTTTGGGTTTTTGCTTTCTTTTAAAAGATGTCCATCAGTGGAATGCCTTGCCTTGGAAAACTGCAAGCCCCTTATCTTAATGTCTTCCTTCAAAGGCTGGATGACTGCTCATCAGGGAATTAGGGTGGTGGCCCCAGGGACCTCTGAGTTTCCTTTGGTCCCTAAGGGATTGCAGAGACAGGCCTTTTGTCTCCTTTAATGGCCTGTGTATCCTAGAAGCTCAGCACGGCCACGCTCCCACACCAGTGAGCATTAGCATTTCCGTTGTGAACTGGGTGGCCCGCGGACCACTCACATTTAGTCTTTGAAGTTTTGCATTCAACTCTCCTCTCTCCCCTCCACCATCAACACAGAACTCTCGGTTGAGATTCAGAATATTTTCGAAATTCATGTATGCAGAAAATGTTGTCTATCAGACAAATGCCTGCACATTAAAGGAACTATGAACATTTAATATTCTACACCAAATGCTGAAACCCAAATTCAAGGGCATTTTGTCCTTTGAATCAGAGATGTTGTCATGCATCTTCCTCTCCCTTCTACTGTCGTGTCCGGAGTCAGCATTAAGGAGCTGCAGCTAGTTTTTGATGGGATTTAGTCTGGATTTCCCCTTCATCCCTTACTAACTCCGCAACCTTTGGCAAGTCTCTTAACCTCTCTGAACTCAAGTCTCTGCATACAAAACGGAAGTACTAACAGTTACCTCCTGCAGATGTGAAAATTCAATAAGATGAAATGTGTGCCTGTGCCTGAGGCAAGTAGGAAATTGATACATATCTGCTTCCTTCCCACTGATTGATCTCTTTGGGTTATTTCCATGGAACTGAGAAGGATGCATCTTTCCCCAACTCTCCTTCTTCTTATCTCCCTGAGAGAGACGTCTGAAATGCGGTGGCCAAGAGAAATGGCATTTAGGGGTTGGGGCCTTCATAGAGGAGAGAAATGCAACTCTTTTCACTTTCACTTTTTTCCTTATACCTTTTCCCTCAAAAGCAGTGACTGTTAATTGCACCCACCTCAACACCTATTCTCTCTGAACTCCTTAATATCAGAACCCTGATTTTTAGGGGGGGACACACTGCCTTCTATCTTAGCACCTTTGGGCTGCCATCATGAGATGCCATAGACTGGGTAGCTTATAAACGACGGAAACTTCTTTTTCACGGTTCTGAAAGCTGAGAAGGCCAAGATCAAGGGGCCAGTGGATTCAGTGTCTGGTGAGGGTCTGCTTCGTCACCTAGGGCCCCTCCTCACTGTGTCCTCACAAAGTGGAAGGGGCAAATGAGCTCTCTGGGGCTTGCTTTATAAAGGTGCTAATCTCACTCAGAAAGGCTCTTTCCTTATCATCTCTCAAAAGTCCCATCTCCTGATACCATTACCTTGGGGGTTAGGATTTCAACATACAAATTTTGGGGGGAAACAACATTCAGATCATTGCAGTCCCTTAGGAAGAAAAGGCTGTGTTTTTCAACCTCCCTTTGAGCTCGGCGTTGCCGTGTGCCTACGTCCTGGCCAGAGAGCTGCATGTGGACGTGATACAGTCCGACTCCTCTTAGAGAGAGCTGAGGGCGATGCCTCCATTTGGTTCCCTTGCCTGCAAGTTGTCCTTGCCAACTACAGTGTCAGGAACAGTCAGGAATCATAAAGTGACTCTGGAGATGTGATGGAGCAGAAAGATAGGACCCTGGGTCTCTGCAAACCTAAAGAAAGGAGCCACCATGACCACCTTACACTGCCGATGTGCAAGCTTTTGCCGGGGAGGGAAATAAGGCTCTATCTTGGGTTAAGCCATTGTTGTTGGGGTTCCCTTTTGTATAAAGCCACGATGGATGAATTCTAACCAAGATACATAGGGAGGGCCCCAGGGAGAAGACTGTTGGGAGAGGAGTTTCAGTTTCCTGCGAAGGAGCCAGGCAGCTTTCCTCGTGGGAGTCTGGGGAATGTCTATATGGGACACAGGGGCAGGTAGGAGTTGGTAGTGGTACAGTTCCATGTCACAGAACAAGAAGATAAAAGACCCACGCTTACGAGAGAAATTATAGGGGCTTTAATAGAGGTCCTGTTTTCCTTTCGTTTCTCCCTCCCTTCCTTCCCAAACATCACTGAATACCTGCTACAGGGCAGGTAATGAGACAGGCACTGATTGACCTTGATCTCAAATTAATCCCCAGTGGGTGACAGCAAACAACTCAAACGTACATCAATTGCCCCAGAGTGTGGAGAGCCCTGAGAATGTTCTCAGTGTGCAGGTTCGGAGCGGTTCATCCAGCCGGGCTTAGGGAAAGGGAGACAGGAAAGCCTTTGCCAGAGAGGTGCCCCAGCTGGGTACAAAGGGGTGATGGGCTTCAGCCAGGGAAACAAACGATCCCCAGCCCCGACTGCCACTCCCCATACCCACGCTGAGTACCGCGTGGTCATTAACAACCTCTCTCCGGTCCCGAAGTTTCTCCACCTCGGCTGCTGTTGAAACCTGGCTCAAAGACCACTCAAGACCCCAGCCACTCAGTCAGTGTTGGATACAGACAAGTGAACACTTTGGGGAAATTTGCATGTGGTAATTATCAGTTTAATCTCAACAGCCTTGTGATTTGGGAAGCAATCTTCCATGTCACGGGGAAATTGGCTGGAGAATTGCTCCCATCCGTCCCAGAGTGGGTGAGGGCAGGTGCTCGGGGCATAGCAGCCAGATGGAGGCCCCCAGTGTCCTCCCATGGTGGCAGCTCTGCTCCCACAGGCAGAGAGAGTTCGGGCCTCATGGCCAGCGGCGCTGGAGCCATGAGAGCCACCCAAATGGGTTAAGTAGGTAATCGGGCAAGATTGCATCAGCTCTTTAAGACATAATAGATATATTTTTTATGACTTGCCTGTAGGGAATGAACAGAAACATCACATTAAGCAAGGGTTGAGGATGACGATTATGGAGTACCTACTGTATGCCACACTATTATTTTAGGCATTTAATATACATTGTCTTATTGAATCCTCACATTAGCACTTTAAAGGATATATTAGAACTCACATTTTATAAATGACAGTACAAAGGAACCTCAGGGATTGTGGAAGGTTCCCAAGGTGACATGGGCAATAGAGGACTTAGGATTCCACTCTCGTCCACCTGACTCAAGAGCCCACACCCCATGGGGTCCCCTTGCAACTGGAGCACACTATGACAGGCTCCCATCGAAACCGACTCCGTGGGACAGAGACTCTACTTTTATGAGTGAAGACAGGGCAGGCTGGAGGCTACTAATGAAGACGGACCAGCTATGTTTCTCAGGGTTTCTGTGCCAGGAGCTGGGGCGGAATTTTTCCCTGGTAAAGAACAGCTACTTGACAAGATATGTTTGCTGGAGATATTTTATATTCTCTTCCCAAAGGAACACATGTAATTTCTGGTCTCTAAGTAGGAGAAATCATTTTGCATGGTCCCTGTTTGTCTTCTGCCCAATAACGTGGGCCAAGCTGTTTGCTAATTACCCCAGAACAACAGGTTCTCAAAAGAAACTAAAAAGCGATTATCTAGGTACCATTTCACGCTAACGCTCTGGCTTCGAGTGGGAAAGAGAAACACAATATATATGCTCTGTTAATGGGCAACCAAACAGATGACTTGGCACAGAACAGAAGAAAGGACAAAAATATTCTCTCTTTGCCACAGGAAACACATAAACCAAAACAAAACTCAATATCACTGTCAAGTGCCCCTGGGTGCTCTCTGGAAGGAGAAGAACTCACACTCCAAGTCTGGCTGGGTTATAAACTTGAAAGCTTTCTTTCCTTTGCCCCTAAATCATCCAGAGCTATTTCATCTCTCTTCCTGGGAAGAATCTTGACAACCCTACTGGCATCTGGGACACAGCTGGGTAGGGTGGGAAGAACATGAAATTTGAAATCCTTAGACAGGAGATTATGTTGGAGTAGCCACTTACTACCTGTTTTACCTAAGGCAAGTCATCCTGGGAGACTCGCAAGGTTATGGAGAGGAGAAATATCTACAAGCTGTCAGGAAGTCTATAATTTAAAAGAAAAAAGTAAACATCGGCGTGCAGAATGTGAAAGTGACAGGAGAATGTTAATGATGAATAGAATTCCATTACCCAAGCACTGAGCACTTATATTTGGCCGGGTATCCTGCCAAAAGCCCTCACCTCGCTCCAGGAAGGTGCTATTTGCACACCCGTTTCACAGATGAGCAGACTGAAACGCAGAGCAGCTGATTCACTCAATAATTACAGAGCTGGTAAAAGGGAGAGTTAGGATTCAGATCCTAGTTTGTCTGACCCTGAGGCCCAAGCATCTTTCTGTGGTACCACATTAGCATTTTCATCTCAATTGAAATATAAATCAAGATTAGCTGACACCAGTGACATATTAAGAAACAAATGATCCCGGATGCCATCCTCGACGCTCAACAGCTGGCTCATTTCCTGAATGTGCCACAACACTCAGATGGCATGGAGGTTGGGACTGATGGCTCTTTATTTGTCTGTCTCCTGTCTAAATGCCACCCTTTGAAGTGAGTGAGTTCACCTCTGCTGCAATGGACACAGGAAAGAAACCAGCAAGGATATTAGACAAGTGTGGAAACCTTTGCTTGAATTCTAAACTTATTTTCGTCTCACATGCTCTGCCTATGGCTACATTTAAAATGCTCATGTTTAAAATACACGCATTATATACAAAGACAAAATGAGTACACGCAAAAACTGGTGACTTCGGGGTCAAATCTGTAGCATGGTTATTGTGTTGGGCCACCACTGATTTTCTGGTTTCAATCGTACACAATAGCTATGTAAGGTACCACCATTGGCAGAAACTGGGTGATGTGTACATGAGATCTCTCTGTACTATTTTTGCAACTTCCTGTGAGTCTATAATGCATTTAACATAGAACTCTTAAAAAATGCCCTCAGTGAAGTTGCTTCTTCTAACGTGGGAAGGTGCCCCTCCCCTCCAGGACATCGTGCACATGTGGCGCTATTTCTTCCCATTCCTTTTACAAAATTTATTGAGTTACCAATGCATGCCCAATCTCCCTGTGGGCATTTCCCCTGTTATTTTATGTAATCTCCATGATAATTCCGTGAGCACAGCGTTATCAGGGCCATATATAAATGGAAACATTGCTGATAGAGACCACACGATCAATAAATGTCCTCACCTGGCTCCTCGGAGGGGAACCCAGTGTGTTTTCCGCAATCTCAAGCTAGTCCCCATGAATATTTGATGAGTACCTACTATGTATGTGAAATCATGACATACATCCTAGAAGGCAAAATGAAGCATAAGGCTCTTTCTCAGCTTTGGGAAACATTTAATGTAGCTAAGTGTGGAAAACGACAGAATAGTCTGAGGAGTACGTCACAGTGGAAGAACACTTGGGATGTGCATCAGGGATCTCGATTCCAGCCACTGTCCCATGTCTGACTACCTGTGAGACCTCAGCTCTGTTTGCTAAACCTCACTGGAACCCTGTTCTCTCGTTTGCAAGATAACCTTCCACTAGATGGTCCCTGAGCTTCTTGCCAGCTCTTGTCTGTGGTTCTTCACCTACACATGGCCCAATGACAGCCCCAAGTGGTCTGTGCTATGATGATCCGAGTTAGTGACATGCATAGAAGCAGCGTACAGGACAGAGAGACCCCCCGTGGACATATATGGTCAGGAAAGGTGGCTTGGAAAGACCTGGCTTGTGGCTGCCTCTGAAAACGGGAAGGATTTCTATAGCATGAGAAGACAGGCCAGGGCAAGACATTTCAGGTACAGGGCGCTCCTGTAGTTAATACTGTTCCTCCAGGGACAGTCACAGAGATTGAGAACACGTTTGTCTGGGATGCCCCAGATAAGGTGACTTGAAATGAAACCCTGCTTCACTCTGAAAACCACCTAAGTTCATGAACTAATTATATTTTTCTTTGTCAATGTGTCCTAAAGAAGCTTGCTTGACTTGAAGACATTGTTCAGTCAAGATCACTGTTATGGACATCTCTAGTTCTCTACGAGCAGAAGCATCCTTCCTGTTTCTTCCTAACAATGCCTCCATTTTCATTTAAGCACTCACCCCTTCCAGGAAACCCAAGGCCTCGGACCCACTCCTAGCTCTGGGGTTGGCCCCACCTGGTGGAATACATGAGCATATCCCAGTTACCAGGTAAATGACAAACAACAATAATTATTTTCCTGGCAAAGTTATGACCTGGGAAAATCCACACGAGACCAGAACTTTTGTTTGTTTGGTTGCGGGGAAATTTAATCTCTTGTTTATGGGGAGAGAAGCAATGTGTGGCTCCAAGAGCTGCTCAGAAAATATTTTGCAATCAGGACAAGCCAACTTTAATGTCAAGCTGAAACCAAAAAGGCAGAGCAGAGACACGGGGGTAAAAATGGGTGTTTGGTGAATTGTTAAACTGCTGGATCAAACCTACACTGAAGCCCACACATCTCCAAATTTTTCCAGTGATTTGCTCTAAAAATTCTCCCATATTTTCAATCATTTAATGTTGGGCCTTGTGGTCCTTGGGACATAAAGAGTTAAATTAACAGATATAAATATATTTTGCCATCTTTGTGAGGTTGCAGGAATCCCAGGAAGTGCCAAGGACAGAGAGTAATAATGTTGAGAGGCCTGACTTGCTCCAAAGTCCTCCTTTACCAGTCAAGCAAAATTAAAGTTAAGTGTTCAGCTTCACCCAAACTCTTCAAGCTCATACCTGAACCTAATGAGTGGTCTTTTACTTCACATTATTTTTCCCTCTGAAGGTGGATCCCTTCTCCTTCCTAATCTAATTTGAGTGTCAGGCCTCTTTCATCACTCTCAAAATATCCTGTGTGTATTGATTTGGGTACTTTAAACACTGTTTTGACTTCTTTAATGATCTTGTATGTCCAATTGCTAGATTCTAAACTTTTAGAAGGTGGAGATACTTCCTTTAGGTTTCTGTATTCCAGGTAACTGTATAGAGTTTGGCCAATAACTACCTGCAGACTGTATGGAAGAATAAAAGAGGAAGCTATAACACATACAGTTAGCTCGTTAGTAAGAAAACAATGGATAGCTCTGCAGGGAGACACAGGGTACTGCTGCTATAGTTTTGGGGGTCACCGCATGGGGCTCAGGCTATTCCCAGAGGCCCCCTTCTGCAGGTCATTTTGGTTACCTGGCCCATAAGGTGAAGAATGGGAAGTGCGAATGGTAGGAGCTGAGAGTAAGTAAAACGCCTTTCACACAGGCCTGGTTCCACCAGAGATTTGTGCAGCAATTTTCAAAGTGAAATAGGAGGGAAAATGGATGAGAAAAAGTATAAAATCAAAGTGGAAAAAAAAAAAGTTTTCCTTTGTATCCTATGGACTCTTGCAGTTACTGTTATTGCCAAATGAATGTTCCCATTTTCTTGGAAGAGTCATATGGCACCGGGCATGTCACCAAGGTGCAATTTGATCAGTGCTAAGCGATGCTGTCGGGTTTGGGGTCCAGAATGGAATTTTAACGGGAACAATAAAGCAGTCACAGTGGAGCTTTTCTAACTTCAGGAAGTGAAATATTGATCCTGGAGTTGAAAATGTGGCTCCCAGCTCATCACTGTACAATTATCCAGGTTTCTAGCTGAAAAATATGGCTCCTGGCTCATCATCATACTATTATACTATCCAGATTTCTAGTGATCAGAATAAAACCAGTTGATGAAACTCAGGTGCATTCTACACCATAGTTTTAATATTTTTCCATCAATTCTCAGACATAGCTGACATGCTTTTTTTTTCTTTCACATTTTAGCTTTGCTGAAATCAGAAATTTTTAAAACAAATGCATGAATTGTGTATGACAAAATCTGCCTCTAAATAAGTCTAAAGGAACTCTTTCAATGAGTTTAAAAAACTCAAAAGGATAAAAAAATCACTAGGCCATAGTTTAATTGGCAACAATTTTTTATTAGTTATACACAAAACAACACTACACCTTAAAATTAATAGTTCCTTCATACAATGAAATAAATTGTGTTATGGTACAAGTATCAGAATTCAAGTTTATAAAACACATCCCCAAATCAATTATGTGAAACCAATTAAAGGGGTAACCTAAAACCCTTTTTCTACAGGCAATTACAGTCAACATTCAATATTTAGGAAGAGAATTTTTAAAAAATCTTTTATATTGAAAATAATATAGGGCAAAAGTGGAGATTGCCCGTGTTTCATTGAACATACCAATAGAAAGTCAATAATGATCCAATAGCTGCATCTCTCTTGTCCTCTGACCACATGGATTTACCCCTCTGCTGGAAGGAACAGCCTATAGTTCCATAAACTGGTACTGTCTTTGAATCAGAGTCTCAGGTTTCAAAGGTGGGAAGGTGCCCAAACAGAGCTCTTCGGTTTACAGATGAAGCAATTGCCTCAAGGTTGGTTCTGATGCTTAAGCCACTCACAGGTTGTGTTCAATCTAAAACTCATGCTTACACAATCAGAAACCTGAAAGAAAAATATGAGAACATAAATATCAGCAGGATAACGGATCATCAAATGACCTAAGTTCATTTCAACATCCGTTGAGTGTCTTCTTGTGGTAGGTACTTTGCCTAGACTAGTTCAAGTAACTGAACACTCACAAAACCTATTTCTCAACTTCACAGATGAAAAAAAATACCAAAGCTCTTTAGGTTAGGTGCTTTGCCCGAGGTCACATAGCTCAGGGAAGAGGTGGGAACCAAATTAAGTTCCGTGTGATTCACAAATTGCTTTCTCCCTGTTATGACCCATTGCCTTGCACTACAACCATGAGGAAAGTTTGTGCTCTTCTGAAACCGACACTCTTTGGGAAAAGACAAATATAAAGACTCAGAGCAACCGGGCACAGTGGTGTGCACCTGCAGTTCCAGCTACTCAGAAGGCTGGGGTGGGAGATGGCTTGAGGCCAGGAATTTGAGTACAGCCTGGACAACATAGCAAGACCCTATCTCTTGAAAAAAAGACTCATAGCATTTGCTTCAGTAGAAATCTGGACGCCAGAGGTCAATTGCCTCCACACCTTTGCTGAAGGCTGAAGAAGTCCCCTTCCCCAATCTCCTGCCACTTTTTCCATGGTCAACCCCTACTCATGAATTAGGCTTCAGTACAGTTATCAGTTCTTCCAAAAAGTATCCAAGGCTGAGTGATGAACTTTCTCCTGTCTGCTTCCCTGGGATCTCCTGTTTCCCTTTATCATTGCATTTCTGTCATTGCATCTCACTGAGGACAAGGAGCATCCTTTTCATCTTTAAGTCCTCAAGGCTAACAGACCCCGGTGTGTAGAGACGGCAATAATGCAGGACTGTTGAATGAATGCACACATTATGCGGACCGTGAAGGCTCATTTGTCCCCTCCATAATCGGAGACTCTTTCCTTCTCCAGAAGAATAGCCACAGCTGACATCATTAAAGTGGAGGGCAAATGCAGGAAAATGAAGTTCTAGGTCCCTTCACTAAAAGTTGCATAATGAATCCCCCCAAGCACATAATAGGAACTAGGCGGGGGCCAATCTGTGGAAGGCAATGAACACCAGCTTCCTGGTGTCATGCAGCTTAGAGAAAAAATAAATCAGTCATTGACAAAACCACTGTAAATTTTTTTCCTAAAATTTTATGTCCCCCTATTGTTTGGTAGTGCCTATACTTCTGTGCATCACCCTCTTATAGAATGTTTTGGGATGATAACGTGTGGGCAGACCATAGAGACCAGAAGGGATGTCTAGGTCTTGGTAAGTGAAGACAGTGAGTTCAAGAAGCCAGGATCTTCACCCCTTTCTATTCCTTTCTTTCTTTTGTAAAAGAAATACCTTCAACGTGTCACTCCTAGTTATTTGATTTTAAGATAAACATCTCTCCAGGCCTTGCAGGATTGACCCCTATTTTCCCCTCTGGCTTCTTCTCCCCACTTCTCTTCTTCCCTTATTATGCACCAGCCACATGGGCTCTCTCCCCTTCCTGAATATACCAGGGCCTTTTTAACTCATGCCCTCCTCTTCTTGGAGCTCTTTACTCTCCTCTCTTCCTCTGGCCAATCCGCTTCCTTCAAATCACAGCTAAATATAATTCCCTGGAGGAAGCTCTACCCGCTCACCTGGGCCTAGGTGAGATAACCCTGTTATTTGCTCTTGTTGCATTGCCTCATTCTCCACGGGATCCCTTATTACAATTGAAATTAAGTAATTATGTGTGTAATGATTAGGTTGATAACTGTTTTCCCCATTTAGCAGCTCCCTAGGGGCAGGGACCACCCAGGTCTTTTTTGCTACTCTATCCTCACCACATGACACGGTGCCAGGAATGCTCAAAAATGTATGTTGGACCAAAGAAAAGGAATAAGTGAATGAATGAATAAATCTTGGTTCTTCAGTTTCCGCTTTTGGGATTCAGTGGGTGCCATGCAATACGGGGTAAGTTGCATTTGTCATTCTACCCTTTCCATCCCGCTAACTGTTTTCCCACCCTGCAGCTGCTTTCTCAAAGAATCTCTGAACCTCTCCTCCTGAAATTGTGCAAGCTTGCTGTCGGGAACACCCACAGATGCACTCTGCAAACACACAACTCACTTTGAGTAATCATATTGACTCGGAATTAACGGCCATTCAGATACCTCATTGAAGATGCCATCTGGGATGTTATTGCTCTTCAGAGGTGGATCGTATTCTAAGAAAATCTGTCAAAATGTAGAAATAACTCATCAAAATGGTCATTGCAGAATCTAGCTGCACTTCCCAGGGAAGCAGAGTCTGATGCTGCAGGTTTCATTGCCTCTAAGTGAGATGCTAAAGGAAGAAGGGCTGTTTCTTTTCTCTGTTCTCAAGAACCAAGAGAAATCAAAAGTTCAGGAACGTACGTAGAATGGCCTTGGACTCCTTTGCTCATTCAGAGACATCTCACCAAAAACATACACTCCCCAAGGTTCTCTCTCATCCTGCAGAGTATGTGCTTAAAGCAGAACTGGGTTGCAATTCTTACTTGACTTACAGCCCATGAAGTCATGGGCAAGTTTCTTAAGCTCTCAGAGACCCAGTTTCTGCACCTGTGAATTTTGGATAATAAGGTCTACTGCATAGGCCTACTGTGGGGCTTAAAAAGATAAACATTGTATAGAGTCTGATATATAATGCTTGGAACTTACAGGGACTCAAAATGCTTAGTAAATAAACTGGATTAAGCCACGATACAATCTTAAGCTTGGACCTTACAGAAAATGGTAGCATAAGGTGTCTCTGACTAACGTCTTAATGGTAGAAGAGATACAACCATTGTAAGTGCCATTGGCAATGGTGGTGCCAGCAAACCAGCTGTGGTGGGGATGGTATAGAGTGTTTGCCTATTTCCATGGTGTAAATAATCCCACCACGGTCTGTTATAAGCTGCCAACAAATCAATAATTAGCTCCCCCAATTTCTGAGTATGTAACAATTGGATCTTGCAAGCCAATAAAAGACAGCTTCAGCAAACCACATAGGAATGTGTTTCCCCTCCCTTTGAGTTTGTGCCAGGCCTTGACTATTCTTGGAGAAACCCCAAATACATGCCTCTCAATAGACGCCTGCCCCCACAGCCCTTCCTGAGGAGCACCTGGTGGCATCCCAGGTGCTCCCTGCTTCCACCTCATCCCTTTCAGCCCCGCACAGAGCCACCCTCTGCCCTCTGTGGGCCACACACCATTGTTATACTAGGGAAACAGTATTATTCACCAGGCACATTTGAATTGAAAATAACATTTGAAAAGGATTATCCCAGGCAAAGTCATCAACTGCTGTGTACTCATTGAAGTTAAAACAATGCAAGATTGATTAATTTGGAGCCTATGCAAATTACAAATAGCGTGGGCATTAAATCCTGGGTATTTGACTTCACCTCCAAGTGCTTCACAATTATTATTTTCAAATCAAGAATCTGGATTTTTTTTTTATTTTAGAAAATCAAGATATGTATGTATATTACCTGCTCCCCCAAGAAAAACAAAAGTGAAGGAAAGAAAAATCACACTTGAAGTATACTAATAATCTTAAATACATATGAATTAAAAGACAAAGTGCTTTACGAAGTGAACTCAGTTCTGTGTCGATTTCTAACCTCCCACATGCCACCTATAATAAAATGGCATGTCCTTGGTGAAGTTCTCTCATTTCTAGCTACATGGTTTTATCTTTTCCCAGTACTTTGCTGAACACAACCCTCACTCACAGCCTGAACTAGTTGATTTATCACTTTCACACCCACTTTAGAGAATATCATGGATGTTATCATTAACTTACCTAATAGCCTTCCATATGCACAAGCACACCTTAAAGATATTAAGCTATATGACCTCAGATACAGAGAGAGGCATGAGGGAACCATTTCTTTTGCATGGTCTGGCAGTGGGGGTGGGGGTGCAGGTACTAATATTTGCATAGCACTTACTGAATACCCAAACAGTATGCTGGAGCATTACACAAATTATGACAACATATTATCACAACATTTCAGGAAGACAGATATTATTCCCCTCGTTTTACAAATGCAAAAGCAGATGCTGGATAATTAAGAAAAATTTTTCAAGGAGACACACCTCAAAATGCACAAAGCGGGATTTGAATCTGGGTTGTTTGGGCTGCAAAAACCATTGTTCTCTCTGCTGTGTCACTCTACTTTATGAATTCACGCCTAAGAGCTGTCTGATAATGTGTCTCATTCCCTCCATCTATTTACAGTCAAAGCAAAGGCACCTTCTGTCTCCACCATGTCTAAAACTTGAATTTGAGATGATGTCATGGGGATAGCCGAATTAGATCAGTACGGATTTATCAAGGTCTTACTTCATTGGAGATGCTGTGCGGGGTGTAGAGTAACTGCAGAGTCCTTCCCGGAGGGAAAACCAGCTCCCCTGCACAGAGAGAAGATGGCAAGTGTGGTCAGACAGAATCTGGTTATAGCCTGACCTGCGCTCCTCCCCTCATCGCGTGGGCCTGACTTGCTCTGTTCACATTAGAGTCATCCTGTCCTTCTCCCTCCTCCTGTGCTCTCCCCGCCCAGTTCCCAAGTCAGCTGGAGCCCACCTGTGCCTTAGCTCCAGGATCCCCCATACCTTCCCCTCGTCCCCAGCAGAGCTGCTATCATCGCCCATGCACCGGGCTCCATTATCTCTTACCTGGGCCATTTAAACGATTTTAAACACACTTTCTTTGTTACACAATCCTACACAAACTCCCAGATTAATCTCGTGTTTACATATTCAACTTTCATCATGACACTCCACCACTCCAGATAATTTTTAGACTTAAGAAAAATTAAGAAAGTAACATTCTATCCAAGTAAAAGCTACATAAAAGCGTAGACAATAAAACAGACGAAAGCAGATCATCTCACTTCAGACTTTAATTTAGCGGTCTTTGCCCCTTAGACTCTCTTTCTCATCCCTCGGCACCCTCTGAGGCACCTGCACAGAATACGGGGGCAGCGCAGAGCAGTTTGGGATCACGGGCCGGAGGAATGCATTTCAGCTCACTAGCCTGTTACTCAAGGCCCTTGTGTCTGCCGGGCTTGGGAACCACCCATAGAGTTGCTGCAACATTCAGAGTCAATATATTCAAGTCACTTAGCGCATTCCTAGTACATGACAGATGCTCACAATAAATGTAGTTTGCTTTACTAGTGGTTGTTGTTTCCAATCCTTTATGCATTTATGAACCCTAAGATTCATTTTATATGAGCTCCTGTGTCCTGTGTTTTCAATCCCCAACTGGCTGTCTCTACTTATTCCCTCAAGCTATTTTCTCAGCCTAAAAACTCTTCCCCGTCTAATCTCTGTACGGACACTCCTATCCCTCTTCCAAGGCCCGCTGCCCCGTGGATCATCCCAGCTGGAAGCCATGGCTCCCACCTCTGAACACTTGGAGACTTTCCCTCGGGCTTCTCCTAGAACCCGGGTGCGTCACTAACTGTCTCTCTCTGTTCCATCACTTCCGCCCCAAAGAGCATACCGAGGATGGGTCATTTTTCCCCTTGCCTCTATTCCTAACACTGTGTTTGTGAACCACAGACACACACGAGTGTCCCCTCTCCCTGCAGCTTCCTCACCGAGTGACAACTGGGAACATCGCTGCACTTCACTGAGCCTCAGTTTCCTCCTCTGAAAATGGCTGCAGCCTCCCTGGCTAAGTCCAACTTTTTGGATGAAATGTGGTAATGCAAGTCAAGGGCTTAGAAGAGCACTCAATAAATACCAGCCACACTTTTAGTGTTAGTGGTATTATCATTATTTTATTATCTCATTATCCCAAGGGTGAAACAAAAATGCCTGCCACCAAGAAACAATAAATCACTGCAGACTTTACCTCCTCGTAATGCTATTGGGATAAAAGGTCTACAGCCCTGGTTGAAGAAAATAAAGTAGTGTTAGGTTGCTTTAGCTTTCTTTTTTTTTTTTTCCTTTCTTGTCTTATAAGAGACCAACGTCCCGACTTTGCTGAATTACAAACCGGAACTGAATCCCACTAATGGGGCTCCCGTGATTTCTGACGGTCTCCCCATGGTGCAGGCAGGACAGGGCCACAGTGGAGCAGCAGGGCCATTGTGTCTCAGCCATGAAATCGGTGGCTCTGAATTGTCCTGCACACGCCACAGGCCAGGCTAGAACGTACAATAAACCTTTACGGGACACTGTGGGCAATACCATTAATAACAAAAGAGAAGAAAAACTAAAGATGTATTCTTGTGTATCTTCATGTAAAGATGCTTGCATTTACTTAGCATCCTTCTAAGTGCTTTATTCAGTCAAAAAAACATTTATTAAGTACCTACTGTAGGTCAGGCACCATACGATGAATAATATGAAAAATCCCTGCCCCTGTGGAGTTTGCATTCTTTTGGGGAGGAACAGACAATGAAAAACAAAATAAGCATCATAAATGATATATTATAAGATGCTGTGTGCTCTAGGAAAAATAAAAGAAAGGGGACTTACATGTATTAACTTAAGGACCATTGTTGTCTAGGCAGATGATTTTATTATTATCCCTGCTTTAAATATATATAAAGAAATTAAAGCACAGAGAGGGAAAGGAACTTGCCCAACTAGCAAAGGATCAAGTCGTAATTTGAATTCAGGCCTTTCGACTTCAGAGTTCACACTGTTAACATGGTGCATGCAGACAACCCATTTCATTGGCCAGATGGAGCACAGCCTGTGCCCCGTCCTGCTCAACCCCTGGCTACTGTGTGGGGCCGGAACAGGACAGTTCACCTCCCTCCACAGATGGTGACCTGAGCCTGTCTGCTCCGTGAGAACCAGAGAGATGACAGTGTTTTCCTTTGCTCTGGCCTGATGCCTTTCCTCACGGTGCTTACAGGCTCCTTCAGAATTGTCATTGGCTCCGGTCACACATTCAGCTTCCTTCCAGGAAGATGACAATGTGAATATCTGCTTTTTCAGGGAAGCCCAGTTCCTCCTTGCAAATAAAACACATTAGAAAAGAATTGCACAACGTCAGTACTTTTTTTGGTGTTAGATAATATTGCATTTTGCATCTCAAAAATTAAATCTAAGTTGAGTCATACCAAACTCAGTACCTTTGAGGGGTTTTTTTGCCTCTATTTAAATAGTAATAAGCCGAGCATGTGTCTGCATGCCCTCGCTACGGGCGTCTACATCTCTAGCCATACGCTGTCCAGAGAAGAACGCCCATACCTCTAAAGTAAATTGACATAACCATAATGAAAACATAATTTCTTCCCTCATAGTTACAGAATGATCAGCTACACAGCTTTGTAGAACCTGCTCTGTGCCTGAATGATCTACCTTCAAATGGGCCATGATTTGCTATTTGCCCCAGGAACCTGGGTGGGTCTCAGCATTCCGGTATCTGAGAGCCCCTTGCAGTGATTTCCGTGGAAAAAGAGACATTGCTACAATGACGAATGCAAATTTAAGTCTGCACGACAGAAAACAATTTAAAGGTTTGAAACGGCAATTTTCATGTTTCGAAAATCTTAGAGACGCTGTCAAATCCAAGGCCCTCTGTGATGAGCGCTACAGCTAGGACATCACGGAGCTCTGAGACTGAGAGAATCTAAACGGCTAGTCCCATCCGTCAGGCCATGACAGCACGGGGTACGGGCTTCACTGGGGATGCCGGGGAGTGGCCCCATCACTGCACACGTCTGTCTATCCACACCATTCTGGCACCCACTTTTCTGTGTTTGCACCTGATGTTCCCCTCCTAGGACGCCACCCTGCTTCTTTTCCACGTACCCCGAAGCCTGCTTGTGTTATCACGGCAGCCGGTTCTCACCTCCTCTACAAAGTCCTTCTGCTCCACTGAAAGCCTCGCCTACCTCAGAATCTCCAAAGCCTGCAGATTAGAACTCTGTGGTTCTCAAGGTTTAATGCACATCTGCTCTCTCCCCACTACTATCACATACACTTGATGGAAGGAATCATTCAGCCCACCCATATTGACTGGGCATCTATACTATCCCAGGCACTGTTTTAGACACTATAGAACGATAAAGATAGAACTGAGCCATCTGGATCAAGTAGCTGTTCTCATAGAACTCACGATAGAGTATTAAAGCAGCCACGTGTCCCCCCTCTGTGCCCCACATGTGCGTTGTAAGCATTCAATGGATGTTTGTTTATTGAGTGACTGATTGTTTCATGAATTCTTTTCATTTTTTTTTTTTTATTCAGCAACTATGGCTTTGAGATCCTAATCTATACCAGGTAATGTGTTAGGCCCTGCCATTTCTGGGGTGAGCCATAAAGAAACAGCACCCACCCTCATGAAGATTTGAACCAAGTTACTTGCATAGAGCTTAAAGTTAAGTCCTTCATTTTTTTCAAAGAAATAAAGTTTGCAGAAATATTTCTGGGCAAATGCATCTTCTCACCAACAGTTACCAACCATCCACAAGAACAGAATTGCTCTGACTCCCAAGATTTCATGGAACACCCACAAATGTGTGCAGTTGCTATGACTCTGCAGGTGATGTCACTCATCTGAGATATTCTCAGCCAGCGGTGGAAGTGGGAGTCCCACATGGGTGTCCTGAGCCCAAACCCCAAACACTATCCCCAAGCATCCGGGAACAATGTTCTTATTTTTCAGGATGAGAACTGTGCCTGTGGCTTTTACAAACTTAAATATGATGCACACAGAGTTGGGAACCTCAGGAACACTTCAAGTATTATGAAAAATAAATGAGAGATAAGGTTAGTGATGTTGGGAAGCAGCATTTTCAGCATGAAATAAAAAAAAAAAAAACAGTGAAAACACAAGATTTAAGAGATTAAGTAAAAACCTTGTAAAGTCCAGAATTAGACTTAAGATGTATTTTATCCCATTCAAAAATTATACCTCACTTCTATTCTTTAAAAAGATCTAGAAACATTTGAGGAGTGCTCATTTTTTTTTCCTGTTCAAAATATTTTTTATCAGTTTAATCTATGTCCAAATATTTAAAAAAATTGATAAAGTAATTTCTCAAAGAAAGAGATGGCTACTGGATTTCTGTCAATTTTATTAAATAACTTAGTTGCTGTTCATAAACTACTTACAGTAATGTAGAAAGAAACTCTACAACATAATGGAGTATCCTCAAATTACATCTTCATTTCATAATTATATTAAGATTTTACTTCCAAGATCCTTATAGAGTCATGATAAGGTAACCCAAGTGGTTTTTCTTACAAACAAAAGAGATCTCCCTGTCTCTGGCGCACGGTAATTACTGTTCCAATAAAAGATCTGAGAGTTCTCCAGGCTTTGCCCTGACCCCATGCATAGAGCTTCAATACTAAGTAATCCTTGTACTGTTGCTTCAGCCAAAAAAATATCTAGTTATTAGTTGCAGCTTGGTTTGGTTTCTCCTTGGATTTCTAACTCATTCCTGAGCAGAAGGGTGCATTGTATTTTATGTTAGCAATATTTCTTGTTTATTCTCATAGCTCCACTTAATGAAAAATAAAACTTGGTTCAGCTTCTCTGTGTCTTGTGGCTCTTTGTTGAGAACAAATGGATTTGAGACATGAATCCATGACAGTAGTGCAGGAAGCTATCAATATATTTTAAAGTCAGCAGAGGTAGGTAGAAGAAAATAAAAGCCTGCAGACTCAGCCTTGAGTTCTAGCCTCCTAACTTCTTGTGAGTAAACTTTGGGAAATTATTTAACTGCATGCAGACTTTGTTTCTTGAGCTATAAAACAAGGTAATCCTCATAGGATCATAGAAAAGACAGAAATAAGATCAGGTATGTAAAATATTTAGTATATGGGAGCATCCAATAAATATTATGTATTCCTTTCTCTAGCTGCTGGGTGCTAATACTACAACTTTCCATCAGATTTTTAAAGAGCAACACACTACATCTTTCTATGTATTTATCTGCATGCTATATATATATATATATATATATATAGTTTTTTTCATACAGATATAGATATAGATATAGGTATATAGATAGAGCCATGTGTGTGTGTTTGCAAATTGCTACTTAAAACAGAATTAGTAACATCTATAACTTTCAAATTAGATGCTCCTAACAATCCACCTCTTTCCCTCCACGGTTCAACCTGCATAACATTCTTCCATAACTCACATGAGCAAAGCTTCGATGATTCATTGGTTGTCCTCCTTTTCCCCTTCCCAGGCTCAGCGAGGCCCTTGCCAGAATTAAAACACTGCCAGAGTCCTTGACATACAAAAGGAGTCAAACCTTCTCCAGCAGAGATAGCTGTGGCAATCTCAAATCCATAGCCACTCCAGTGTGAAAAGCAGCAACGCCTCCCCGTGCACTGCACTTCTGGGCACTACAGGTATAAAATAAATATCATTTACTTTTATATAATATCTTCTTAGGGATGTCTTGAAGATGGACTTGTTTTGATGTTGTTCTCTTAGGGAAAGAAATAAGAGTTAGAAAATAAAATTCTTTGCTATAGGCATCTTGGTGGAAAATGTCATGTTACATGAGAAAATTTGTCTGACTCCCAAGTTCCTGTTCACTCTCCATTTATTTATTCTTTCTTCTTTTCCTCTATTTTTTTTTCTCTTTTGTGCTCTATCTTTAAACATTTTTGGAGCTATTGTGATGTGTCAAGACCTTTGAAGCACAGGCATAAATAGACTATTCATTTTTTAAAGGTTAATCACCGAAAGTCAGTTTCCAGGTGTTTAAATGTTAATGATTTAAAAGACATGAAAATAATGTATAAATTATAAATAACTATTTTTTGGTGGTATTTATGCAAAATTGTCATTGAGGAGTGATACATTTCTGCCTTTCGTATGTTCCTTGTCTTATAAATACCTTACAAGTGGTAGAAAACTCAATGATGCTTTAAATAAGTTACCTGGCTCCATGTGCTATAATAACTTCCATGTGGGCACTTATTGTTTGAGGATTTAAGAAGATCACTTTGCACCTTTTCAACTCTGGATCAATATGGAATCTATAATATGAACCCGGCTTAGAAATTGCAAACATGTATTGATTTCTGTTTTAAAAGGTAGTCATAGGTCAAACAACAAATCAGAAATGAAATTTGCAACTTAAATCACACAGACAACGTTAATATCCCTCATGTAGAAAAAGGTCTAAAAATCGAGAATAAGAATAACAACTGTATTCTGAATATACTTTTAAAATTTTTGATATTCTCATCCAGTTCTTCGCTTCTGTTCTTGCAGAAAGGGTGATCTGGAGTGGCTGCTTACTAGCTCTGCCACCCAAGGCGAGGAACTTAATCCTCCAAGTCAAAGTCTGCTCTTTGGAAATGGGATGCTAACCTCATGTGGCTCTTACAAAGATTCAATAGGATGATCAGTGCCGAGTGCTTAGCGCTGTGGCTGCCAATAGACACTACTATATAAACGTTAGCTATTATTTTACATAGTTATAATCATAGTGCTTTTCCTATTAAATATCCTGATTCTTTATTTTCCACCTAATTGGATATTATACATGCTTTTTATATTGCTATCCATTAATAGTTGTCATACTTAGAATGTTTATTAATTCACCTAGGCAATGGGTATGTCACCATTTATTTAACATGTCTTATGTTGGTTTATTCCCCTTTTAAGCTTTACACACACACACACACACACACACACACACACACACACACACACCAGATTAGCACCTCTAACCACCTCCTTTTCCTGTGTTTAGGATGATCAAACCCAGCAATGGTTCCCAGAATGCTGATTACTAGATAGGAATGGACTTCTAACACTTGACATATTGCTTCCTGTAAGAGATTTATAAAAACTTACTGCCATTAGCAACGTAAAAGTGTGACGGTTCCAATGCAACCTTTGTGCTATCATTTTCCATTGAAATAAAAGATGTAAAAGGATACTTCATGGTTGTTCTACTAGCACTTTATCAGTCAGGCTAAATCTTGTAAATGTTTATTCACTGGGTGCATGTCTTCTTTGTAATGTTGAGTATTGTCTTTTCTGTATGTATCATCAGAGCATTCTTTCTTAATGGTTTGTAAGCACTCTTTATATACAAATGACATTAATTCTTTTTACATTAATTACTCAGGTATAGTGTTTCACTTTTAAAATCATGGAGCAGAATGATTTCTCCTCTTATGTGTTAAGGGCAGGTGCATTTTGTTGCATTCATGCCTTTAACCATGTGGAAACTATCATACCTGCCTCTTGTTTCTTGTTTCTAAAGAATCTGTCACATTATTTCTGAGCTTCCTTCTGAGCTAAAGTCTTTTTCATCTGACTTCATTCTCTTACACACTCCATCCCCCTGAAATTGCACGAAGAACCCATGATCAGCTCACACCACCGCTGATAAACCCTCTGTGCAGTGTTATTGTTCCTCCAGGCACCTGAAATGGTTCTAATGTTCAAGTTCCCAATGTCAATGGGGACTGCGCTCCCCTCAGCCTCAGTAGATGCTGAGTTTTATGCCCACCCATTACTTTCTGTTCACTGGCACCAGTTCATAGAGTGCATCAATTTTCTTTCATTTTTGTTTCTCAACTCCTACGGCAAAGTTTAGCACTATAAAATACGTGACATGACTCGGCGATGAAGCAGCAGCTTCCTGCTGGAACCTCAGAGCAAGAGGTATTTTTTTTTTTTTTTTTAAAGAAAGAAAGCCATTGAGCTACCAGCTGTTGTCTCAAAAAGATGCGGCAGCAATAGCTGCACAGATATTCTGCGGTTGTTCCCTGGCCAGAGTGGAAAAATATTTTATCTTTTTTTTATTTTTTGACTCAACTTCATGTGGCTTTCAGGAAGTGGCCACAGACACCCAGCTGACCCTACCAATGACCAGTGATGAGACATGTTAACTTTGTAACAAATGAACTAAGTCAACGATGCCATATTCAGCCATTGTCAAGGTCACTATTTTTGTTTCTTGATTCCTTCTGCAATTACGAAGATACACGTAAACGGAAGACATTGCTTTTTAAAAGGTGAAACGACATTAAAATATGCTTCATTTTACTACCAAATAACAGGAAAGGCCACTTAAAATACGTCTTGCCCAGAAAACGCAAAGCAAACATTCACTTGATCTTTCCTTCTTCCCGTGTTCTGCTTTTCAGCAACTCTATCCAATTAAAAAGTATCAACGCCTTGGATGGAAAAATGTGCTGGGAACAGATTTGACACCAGAGCGAGCTGTTGTTTTCCAGGGGATGGGGATAGAAAAGACAAGTGGAATCATTTCTCCAGATGGCACATAGTAGGCGTGGCTACTGTGCACAGAAAAGGGCATCACTCCATACTGACATATTCAGAACAGGAAATCCCAAGTTAACCACCACCTGGTTTATAAGCATCTCACCCAAACAATATGCCTACTCTCTCTCCCCTCCCATTGAAACCCACTGCTGCTACGGAGTTGGTGGAGAAATGACTGAGATGTGTTTTCTCCACTTCCTTTCCAAAACGATTTGAGCTACCAGGATTTATCATAAGAGAGAAGAAAGAAAGAGACAGACAGAGACAGAGACAGAGAACGTACCCACCCAACACGTCTTTAATTTATCCCTCTCTGCTCCTTCCTCTGTATCCACTCACTTAATACAGCCCATGATTTCTATTTTCTGAAAAATCCCTCTCCAGGAATTCACACTGCAAATGACCTCATACTCGTTTCCTTAGTCTACTAACTGCTTTCTCTACCTCCTGACTCCATCTCACCATGCAGACTCCTCACTGGAGGCACTGGAGCTAGAGTTCTAAAAAGCATATTTCTTTTATAAAGTTCCTTGTTTTACAAAGCTTTTTATCTTCACTCTACCTTCTAAGGAGAATAAAACTTCAGTCTCGTGCTGGGATGGGAGACAGAAAGTTGCTCAGCAGAGTGGGGAAATAATCTGGAAACCAAACTGATTCTCGGGTGCATATCAAACAGGGGTCCTGCTTCTTGAAATACCGTCCTCACACTCACTTCCAGAGGTGCCCAGTGTTATCTAATCCAGAGCCACTTGTGTGTTCTGTGGTCTAAATGAGCTGCCTCTCACCTTTCTCCATCACCAACGTAAGATTCATTCTTCTCAGTACTACCAAGTCAGTACTATCCATCCATTTGCTTTCCAGCTTCCAAACTTTTGTGCCTGTTGCTCCCTTTTTCATTCTCTGTTATTTACACCTTTAAAAATGGATATTGTCATTTTAATGGGCTTTTACAAGGAAGAGAAAATATAAGGTATTTATGTCTTCCATCTGCCATCTTTACCTGAAATCCACCTGTAACTTTTTTTAAACATAAACGTCATAAAATAGTCACACTCACACAGGTTCACAAATTTATACATATAGTATCTGCGTGGGGAGGGAAAATAAATATTTTTAGAATTAAAATAGTGTTGGGTCACAGTGTCATGCAAATATGAAGATACTAGAAATCACGTCATATTTTAACACGGAACTTTTTGCTTGCTTTTGTACAAAAAGGAACTGCTATGGGCACCATGGTTGGAAAGATATTCTGGCTTCATCCATTCCTAGAAAAATATCAATTCCCAGTAACCACTCATGAAATGACTTAGAGTTCAGAAGACAGTGCAAATAGCTCTTGGCTTATGTGTGTATGCATTTTGTTGATGGTGTTTGTTTGCTTTTTCATTGGTTTTCATTGGTTTTAGAGGGTGTACCTTCCCAAGGCCACAACCGTTCATCTCTTTCCTACTTTGAGTTCTATCCTGAGTCCAAGCTTCAATGCCATTTGTGTCCTCACATGATCAGTGCTGGAGAGATTGACCTCTGGAGCAGTACTCTGTCCCACTGGATCCCGTCCTTGGACAGCAGAGGAAATCCATAATTATCGTAGATCTTATTGAATGTGTTTGCCTCTCAGTCGTCTGTGGCTTAGACTTCTGACTTTCGTTTGGTTGTTTTCTCAGAGTGCAAAAATTAATTGAGAACATTTTTCTCTTGCTTCCATTGATCATTTTTTTATAGAAATCTGTGTGTCAAGACATTTAAGACTTTTTCCTCTTCACCAGGGGTCCTTGCCTAGGAAAGAACAAAGCCAGTAAAGGTGGAGAGAACCCTGGGGTGCCACGTGTATAAAGATTTCATACACACAAAGAAAGAAAACATAAAACCTGGGACCTTACTAGATGAGTAGAGGACATGAACAAAAAGATCCATAAAAAAGGAATTAGAAATGAACTAACATGCGCATAGGGTGGGGGAGATTTTCAACCTCTGTAATAAAAGTGAAAAAGAAGGCAACTGAAAAAAATGAGAGGCAATTTTTCACCCATCTAATTAACACACATTAAAAATTTAACAGGCAGGAGAGAAGAGAAAATGATGTTTGAAAGAGTTTGGCTTAACTTACTTTCCTGCATTGCTCTAGGGAGTGTTAATTAGCACAACCCTTTTAGGAACAATTTAGCAATAAGTACCATGGGCCTTTAAGACATTCCTACCTTTTGACCTATTAATTCTACTTCCAGGATACAAATAAAAATGAACTAATCCTGAATAACATAAGAAGTTCCTGCATAAAGCACTTCATTGACATCACCCTTATGATGATGATACGCTGAAAATAACTTCTATGTCCAAAGAATTCAAGTTGTATATGTATGAAGAGTGTTTAAAAACAAATTTTTGTTATGGTGAAATTCAAAGTAAAATTTTGTTATGAAAAACTTCATTGAAATATCCATATAAAGAGAGCATCAGAATTATAAAACTATTTCATAAACCCAGAGTAGAGTCGTGAGTGATTATAATTTCCAAATTTTTAAAAAAAATTTTCAGGTTTTATGTAGGTGATCTACAGTGCTATAATAATTCAGAGGAAATTTTATTTAAAACAAAAACTTGGAATTGATTGTGAAGCTGTCATATGACAAATCCCTGAAGAGGTCCCCACAAAAAAGACTGTGGCTTTAGCAGCTTGGCCTGAAAGTGAAGGACATTTGACCGTGCCACCCTAGTCCCACCCAAAGAGATGACCTGAGACCTGCCAATCATCTGTAATCTGACAGCACCAAAGAGGTCCCTGAAATCCCTCCGGGCTCAGAAGGAGAGATGCAAAGTCATTTTAGAGGAGACTAAATTCATATTGAATGAAAGGAAGTTACAATCCTTGCCAAAGCAAATTGTGTCAGAATTATGGCTGATGGAGAGAAGTAAAAATCATTGGAAATCAAGAAGGGGAACAGGGGAGGAGTAAAAACCTACCTAACAGGTTCAAAGAACACTGTTCAGGTGATGGGCACACTTGTAGCCTTGACTAAAGCATCATAAAAGCTATCGATGTAACAAAAATATTTGTACCCCCTTAACATATTAAAATTAAATAAATAAAATAAAATAAAAAGAATTTTCACTGATGAAAGTCCCATACTCCCCAAACCAAATTTTGAATGATTGGAGAAAAAAAGGAATTCTCTGCAATTAGCCTATCGACTCCTCTCAAGGGGTGTTAACTCCGTGGAAGTATGGGCCTTTGTTGTCTAGTTCACCTTGGTAATATCTGATTTCTGGCATAAAGAAAGTGCTCGAGAAATGCGTGGTGAATGAATAAATAAACTGAATTGCTCAAGCCAGAAACCTAGGAGCCTTCTTGAGTTTTCTATAGTCCCAGCCCCATGGCCAAACTGACCCTGTGCTTCTTTCCTAAAATGTGTCCCCAGTTGTCCCCTTCTGCCCCGTCTACTGCCCACCTCTTGGTCCAGGCCACCATCTCTCTTGTCAACAACCTTCTGTCAGCTTCCCCATCTCTCCCCCTCTTCCTGGATGTTCTCCATCAATCAGCAAGATTGATGACCTTAAAGCCCAATCAGATCAGGTCATTCTGCTGCTTGGCTACAAAGTTTCCAACTGCTCCAACTCCTTTTTGTGGTCCTCAATCACTTGCTATAACTGCCACTCCCTATTTCCTCCCAGTTCTCAACCCGTGACACTTTCTTATTTACTAGTCATGCGGTGACCACATTGTTCTGTGTCCAGTTTCCCCAGTTTCTTCAATATCCACGCTCCTTCCCAGTTCAGGCCCAGTTAGATGTCCTTTCCCCTACCCAGAATACACTTTCCTTCACTCAGTTTTCAGCTTAAATAACCTGCTTTCAGAGACACCTTTCTTATCCACCTAATTAAAGAAGACTTCCTTGCTACTTTTCATTTTTATTTTTTGTCTTGTGTAAGACTTAGGATAATTTGTAATTAGGTATACATTTATGTTTTAAGCCTGTTTCTCCCATCCAAATGATACCTCATGAAACGGGGACCATTGTCAATCTTGTCTATTGTTGCATCCCAATGTCCACACGCAGAGTCATACAAACAGGCAGTTCATGTTTACCTGCTAAATGAATGAGCTCCTAAAAAGAGAAGTGATTGACAACACAGATCCACTGAATGAGTGGATAACTCATTGAATAACTCCACGTGGAGTCAGGAAGCAGATAAGGAAACCAAGGCCATGATAAAATTAGCACTAATCTGTAATAGCCCACTCTGAGCCCAGAAGGAACGAATAGCAGAGAACCTTCATGAGGACTTCGAGTATTAATGGAAGATCATGTACTCATAACCTTTTAATAAGCTTTATGTAATCCATTAGTGTGAATTCTGTATTTATATATACGTATATATATAAAGCTTATACCTTTAATTTTCAGTAATTCTCACCAATTTTTTCTGTGTATTGGCACAATGTTGTCAGTCTTAGAAGGACAATTGGACCAACAAGGATCAGACAGTGAGGCCCTGGCACCCAGAGCAAACAGAGCAGCCGAGACAGCGTCCCCCCATTTCCAGATCGGGTCTGAACAGACCCTGTTTACATGTCAGGGACGGGATTAGCCCTTAAGAGAACACAGATGGCAGAGGACACACTCCAGGGCGAGGCACTCAACATGTGGGGAAAGCAATTATAAAGGGATTTAAGACAATGACAGAAATGGAGAGGTTAAGTCTCCATCCCTTCTGTGGTGCATTAAATGGCAAAATGAAAAAGCTCTGGAACATCAGACTAAACTCATCTGGCAAATTGTTTTTGGAAAGAGAGAGGTTTGTGCATTTGGACTCTTGTCAGCTGAATAAACACCCCGTTATCTAGCTGGTGATCTCAGAGGTTCTGCGAACCCCACACGGGCTCACTGTACCTGCCCACCCGCCCAGCACTGCCTGGAGAGAGGCTGCCCTTCCGGGAGTCCTTGGAATTTGCTCTTTCCACGTCGGAGCACGTTGGAGCACGTTGGAGCTGTTTGCTTCATGGTCACAATGACCCTTTTGGTGGGAATCCAGCCCAGGAAAACACGGTTTTCCAGAAGAATTTTGAGGGGTTGGTTGACATTCCTGACTGAATGGCGGGATTCAAAAATGATAGTCTGCTGCCTGAATAATCATTTTGTTTTCTTTTTTAGGTTTCCCCAATTATGTTAATTTGGAAACTGTATCTATTAATTGCCCAATTAGACATCTGGTAATCACTCTCTACAGAAATAGCCCAAATCATAGTGGCAAGGGCTGGGTGCACTATTTTATTGTATTGCAAATAAAAATCTAATTTAGTTTTAATAAAAACTAATTCCAGCTAATTTAATACCAATTGATCATTAATGGGGTGCATTTTGTGGTTTATCAAGTATATAAGAAGGGTATGTAATTAACTGGAAATGGTGTCCACAAGGTTATAATTAAATCCTGTGTAACTTTTAACTTCCGGCAAATGTTTTACCACTTAATTAACATTTCAGAAGATGATTTATAATATGATTTATTAAACGCCGATTGCACAGAGTGCTGGGACAACTAATCAGTGTAGTGACAGGGCCTCCTATTTACAAAGTGTTCCTTCTTTCAAGCTAAGTAAATACCTTCTTGCAGAGTAAATAAGATATCTACATACTTTTTATGAAAATTAATAATCAATTATGGACTAAAGTGACAGGCATTTCTTAACATTCTAGTTGCAGCATTGCATTCACACTCATTTCATCTTTATCCAGCAGAGACCCAGAGAGTCAGATATAATAACAAAGATAAAGAATCTGTGTGCTTCACTTTTGTCCACTTCCTTCTCCAGACTCTAAGCCTCTTCTGTTAGACTTTAAGAGGCAAGAGGGCAGAGACATTGTATTTCTTTCTCACTGTTGCCTCTGCAGCTCTGTAGTTGGCAACAGTAACCAGTGAGTCATTCATTACTTGCTACAGAGACAAAGACAGTTCATTGCAAGAAGCACAGGGGCGAGAAGGCAATAGGGTCTACGATACCTACCATATCTCTTTCCTAAGTTGGCTACAATAATTGCTATTTTATTGACTTACAGTTTGGATCAACATATAAAATGGAAGTGCCAATGTGAGATTTAAAGAAGACATTGCATGTCAAGGGTCTGATGGAAAAACATCCAACAGGTGTGAGCCATAACCCATCTCCCCTGCGGTGTTTATCACAATTGTAATTCACGTTGATTTGGGTGATGAGCTGATAACTGTCTTTCTTCTCCACCAAATCAGAAGCCCCGCTAAGGCAGGATCAGATCTGGCTTTTCTCACCACTGTATCTGCAGAACATAGTAGAAGAAAGAGCCCATCTCAACATTGGCCTTCAATGAATACATGCCTAACCGATGAATGGATGAATGAAGCCACTATCATTATTACTTATTGGAGACGCCCAGTATTTGGACCTCTAAATTTGTGTTCTTCAAAAGAAGCAAAAGAAACCAGAACTCAAATCATGGTTTGTTGCTCATGAGGTGAAACATTTTGTGTTGAAATTTGCAGCGACTTGTTCTCTGCAGCAAGGCAAGTCTCTGCAGGGCTCTAGCCACAGGTTCTGCCTTCAACCTTCCAACATAACCCCAGTGACTGTGCAGTTGTGGTCCTCTTGCATTCTGGGCCGCCTTTGTGCTCCCACTGTGGCCGTCGGAGCTTATTGGAGCATCATTCCCTACAAATATCTCTATGTGCTCTCAGGCCAAGCCGGGTCCTGCAGGGGCCATCTCATTTGCATTGGAAGGTATCAAAATCTTGCTGAGCAAGTCCCTTCCACCCCAAACATCTTTCGAGATCTGAGCTCAGCACCATTTTAACACGATGCTTCTCGCTCTCCCTGAGGCCTGTTCCGGGAAGGTGAGCTATATTCAACTTGCTGCCGTAATGTTTGGGCTTATTGATTTTTTTTTTTTAAACTTGGCACCAAACATCAAAAAGGCAGTTTAAAAAAAATCAAAAGGGGAAAGAAACAAGAAGGGAAAAATATGCACCCAACTGCAGCATTTAGCACTGTCCACAGCGGAAGGCATTTCCAAGAGGTTGTGCTTCAAAATATATCAAAACAAGGGCTCTTGCCTTGATGGGCTTTTCAAATGGAGGTGGCAGCCTAAGGCAGTAAGCAACTGCGAAGGACAGGGATGTGAGTCCGTTGTTTTATATTGCCAGGCCGGGGCTTGGCTGACTCGTAGAATGTAGAAAACACACTTAGGTGACACTCCCTGCAAGCAAGGAGTCTCTCTGCCATTAGTTCTGGCAACCTCTAAAATGTGGCAGCCAGATTCATCATGGTAAGGTGGAGGTCTGTAGTATCACCACAAATTCAAAGGCGCGGTGCACACAGTTGCCTTTTGAGGGTTGTAGGATCAAGTTGGCTCATCGATTAGATTTGGCCTTTCTGAGCAGAGTGCAGGGAGCCTTGGGAGGGGATGTTTAACACATTTGGAGGTACAAAATAGTCACCTCAAGCCTTCCCCAACAGCAATCACCTGCAAGGAGGCTGGGGCCACAGAGTAATCCATTCATCCATCCATCCATCCATCCATCCTTCCATCCATTTATCCATCCCTCCCTCCTTCCCTATATCCCTCCATCTATTTATCCATTCATCCATTCCTCCCCTCTTCCTCACTCCATCCATCCAAAAGTTATATATCAAACATTATACTAGGCATCATGATTTATGAGGTGACAGAATTATTTTATATCATCAAATGCCTCTCCATCTTCCAAATCTGTCATGCTTTTCCATCCTTCATGCTTTTGCTCTTCCTATTACTAACCCTGGACTATTCTTTTCTTCTAGGAAAATTTCTTCTCCTTGTTAAAATCCCAGTTCAGAGGGACCATCTCCTGAGAAATGTTTCTCAAATGTCTCAGCCTGGATTGTTTTTGCCTATTCGTTTGACCCTTTGTGTATATATATTCACCAGCTCCTACCATGTTTAGTATCAGTAATTTAAAATAATAATAATACCAACAACAATAAATAGATTCTATTTAACAAATGCAATGACTAGACAGTTTGCCAAGTATTAAACATCTAGTCCTCACAACAATCATGGGAAGAGGCTACTCTTATTATCCTATAAAAGAATAAATGCAACACAAAATTTTAGGTGTGGTCTCACCTTTGTAAATGACTGAACCCAGTTCTGAGAACCACAAAATAGCATAATGTTATAGTGGTTCCTACTTGACCACCTACATTTGTCATTCAGATGTGGACTCACTTTGGATTTTGGTGCAATTTAAGGGACAGTTACTGGGTGCTGAATATATACCAGACATCCTGATAAGCATTTTACATAGATTGTCTCATTTAAGCCCTCACAATCCTCTATTAGGTAAGGACAATTGCTATTTCATTTTACAGGTACAATCACACTGAGGCTTGGAGATAGTAAAAACCTTGCTCAGAGTCACCTCCCTAGAAAGCAGTGAATTTGGCGTCCAGAGCTATGAAGGCTTTCACCAGAGTCCTCAGGCCTCAATGCCGCATTCTGCTAACTGGCACACAGAGAGAAATAAAGCAGGAACTGGGAAGTAGAAAAGCCAGATGCAGAGAACGCAGGAGGGGACATCATTTCCTGAACAGTATAAATACTCGAGTGGTCCTGCCTTGACTTGACTTGAAGGTTCATTGTCTTCAATAATAACTATTCAAAGTGCCTTGACTTGGATAAAACATTCCTGAGAAAGGCTGTATCCCTGCTTGAGGACAAAGTGCATGTGTGTGTGTGTGTGTGTGTGTGTGTGTGTGTGTAATTTACAATATAAGAATTTATGTTAACATTGTTTAGAGGTTTTAGGGTGAAAACAATATTCTTAATTGTGTAGCCATGATGGTATGTCTGACCATGATGAACTTTTCCATCTCTACGGGATGTTTTCTGCTTAGGTTCATGACTGGATCAATATATACCACTGGCCTGGGCATTCAAAGTAGCCCTACTAATGTCACTATTTCTTGTCCTAGAATATCCTCCCAGGAGCTCAGCAAAGCAGCATGTACAGATAGTCACGTAATCATTCTGCAATGACTTGCAATTGTTTATGCGTTCCTACCACAACCTTGAAATTCCTCTTTCAAAGATCACAAATGACCCTTTGCTCACCAAAACTAATGGCCTCTTCCCAGCCATCATTTTTCTGGAACTTTATGAACCATTCAACATCACTCACTTCTCACTCTCTCCACTGAGGCTCTGTATTGCCTGAGCTTCTCTACGTCTTCAGACACTAAGTACCTTCTAATTTCACCATTTATTTTCAATTTCCCTATGTAGCTTACAGAGGTCATCACATTTTCTAGCCTTCAGGGTCAACTTTTCAACTGGTATCACCCCCCCAAAAAAAAAAATGGTATAAACACCTTCCTGCAATATAATGAGAAAACAAGAGATTTTACCAATATCCCACAGACTGTGACTGTCCATTTGACAATCCCTATTTTAAGATCATCAGCTGCAGAGTCAATGTCCAAAACTCATTTTGAAATAGCTCTACATAGACAAGGAGGACAAACTCAGTTTTTCAAAGCGAGTGCAAGACAACTTCATTTCCAATCATAAGACTCTTGTCTTGTACCTGTGATTTATCTGGCTTCTACCTGTTGAGTATGACAAACTATATTTCAACAGACACAGACTCTGGAGACTGAGAAATATGACAGACAGTAAATGAGAAATGGGAAGAAAACGTGAGTCCTCCTTCACTCATAAAAAGTTGGCATTCTTTCAAACCCTGTCTGCGAACGATGGGTAGAGAGGAGTGGATGTTCACAACCACGGAAAACACCTATAATTGATATACAATTGTACAAAAGAGTCAAGAAACTAAAATGATGTTTTAGAGAGGCCCATTCAGTCTTTGAGATTTTAAGGAATAAAAATTGTCTGAGGCGCGCGCGCACACACACACACACACACACACACACACAGTGTTCACAGTGTTCCACCACAACCAAGCCATCTGCTGGGATTTTGGTTTAAACAAAGTGAGAACACTGTAGGAAATAGCTGCACTTACCTGGGGGCCATTCACAAATATTTCCTCCATTGAGGTAGCTGTCAGATTCTCCGGAAGCAGTTTGGGGGTTGAGGCACACTGGGGAATCAGTGTGTTCTGGGGTCCAGAACTGGATCAGTTTTTGTATATCAGGCATGGCCATAAGGATCTAAGAATTGGTGATCGCCCTATCAAAAGGAGCATCAAATGTCAAACCGGAATATCCTATATAGGCTTTTGTTCCAAGGGGGGAAGTCAGCAGGTGATAAGGAAAGAAAAGAGAGAAAGCGGTCAGGGGTCTTTGGGCTGTAGAAATGAGTAAGGGCTGGGGGAGTTGGGGGAAGGGGATAAGTCAAATTGTCTGTCCTGCATATGCACTTGGATGTGTCCCTGAAAGCCCAAAGTTCCATTGTATTAGCTGCTCAAGGATATAGGTGGGTTGGTCTGTTTTCAAAACACAAGGTTGGTTCGGATAGGAGCCAGCAGGGGAATACCATACTTATATTTCACACACACACACACACACACACACACACACACACACAATGGATGAGAAACTGAAATGACATTGAACGGATCTTAGGACCATTTCTCTGCCTTTGAAGAGGATAACTGTTATGCAAATACGCTTTGCTCTTTTTATACTTTTATAAAAGAAGGCATTATTCTAAGCCTTTTATATAGTAACTTGGTAAACTAAACACTGCTTCTTCCACTGCTATCTTCTCGGTGGAATTTTTTTAATACTATTTACACTGATATGGCAGCATATTTTTTTCTGTCAATGGAGCTAGTTGATATGGCAACATTTAATTTCTTGAAGAGATGTCTATCAACATCATGGTGAAAAAAGTAGTACTGGTACATTGCACCAGCATGAATCTTCACCGCCTCCAACAAGAACAATGACAAAATATTGCAATAATGATAATAATAGTAATAGCAATAAAAACAGCAACAACAGCAAGTGCCACCACTAAAGTAGAGAAAGCTGAGACTCAGAAATCAGGTATCCCAAAGATTCAAATTCCTGGAATCTCTTTCTGACCCAGTAGCCCTGTTTAAGAATCCCTTTAAGTGGCAATTTCATGCTTAGAAAAGGAAGCTAATTATACGTTATTCATAGGGTTATGCATGACTCATAGATTTGCAGGGGAAATATATTATGAAATAAAAATAAAAGGAAAGGAAAGAAGAAAAATGCCTTGCATTATAATTTGCAGCACATAGTAGGCTCCTAATAAATGATAGTACTCATGTCTGTTTCCATGATTCCAAAGGCTGTTCAGTAACTTTTGAAGAAATTTAAAGAGAAGAAAGGTAACACTACAAACAGATGAACCAAGGCATGTCTGAGTTCTTTCCTCCCACATGAAACAGCATTATTTCTAGGACCATTTGAGTTATCATTCCCCATCAACGATAGGGAAGGCATCGTTAACTCCATGGAGTCCCACTTGAGAAGTGCTGACCTCACTCTGGCCTCACACAGATCCCTCCCTTAGCCATAAAGGGAGATACTTCAATAAGTCAAAGCTGAGAGCAAAAGACAATGTTTGTCCAGAAAGATAATGGTCAAAGCAATTTTTGAAATAGAGACTGGGAGTGAGTACACACACAATAATATATATGAATTCAGTTTCTTATGTGAGAGGCAGTGTTGTAAGAATTTTATAGATAAAATCTAGTTTAATCCTCAAAGCAACCATTGGAGGCAGAGACTTTTTATGGGCGAGGAAACCAAGATTTTAGTGGCCATTAAGCTGATTGCTCAAAGTCACGCCGCTACCAAGTAGCTAGCTAAAATTCAAATCCAAACGGGCTTTCCCCAGAGCCCACACGTGCAACCTGGAATTGATTCTATGCAGAACAAAGAAAAAGCATACTACATACAGAGAGAGAAAGGCAGGAAGAGAGAAAGAAAGAGAGGGAGAGAGAGAAAGAGAGAGGAAAAGAATTTTAAAAAGAAAGGTAAACAAAGCTAAGAAATACACATAATTGAGGTGCTTCTCAAAAAAAAAAAATCCACTTGACGTTTCTTTCATGCTCTTTTCTCCCTAATAACCCACTTTTGAAGTATATTAAAATGTTAAGACCTTAAATAAAATATTCTAAGAGAAAGCTAAACTTCTGTGCAGAGGCACTGCATGTGTACACATGAAGAACACGATGTGTTTATGTGTTTTCTAGACCTTCCTTCTCAAAAGAACAGTCTTATTTCAACGGGCTGTTATTTATGCTGGCTTGGCTTCTCTCTTCACAGCCCCAGTGGTGAAATGTCATTTTCAGTTTGCGTCTGTGAATAGACCTATAGACACCACTAACCTTTGCAGGCCAAGCCCACGCTGCTGGGAGAATTATTTCTGGACTGGAATGACCCCTGGAATGCAACAAAATGTGGAGTAGTGATAGTTTGTTATCACTCAACAACCTTTTCCATCTAGTATGTCCTCACTCTGTAATCTTTAAATTCTTTATCTCAAGAATCACATGACATTCTTGGTCTCTCCCAAACACAATGGTTTTTTTCTCAGCCTTCAGTTGTTTTAGGATTTTAGTTATTTTAGGATTTTTTTTTTTTAACCATTGGATACCACCTACCTCTTTACAATTGGTCTTCTAAACTTTTATAATTTTTTGAATTTATTTTATATTTTTAGCAATGAAACTATTTTAATATCTAAATGCCTGCACTGGCAGCTTTAAAGGGTCAACTTTTTCCTTTGATACCCACCTCACCCCACCCTCCATGTCAAAAGCCAAAGTCTACATGGGCCCCATCTCTTTATCTTCCATTGGGTTCTTCCAATTAGGTCACTGGCCCTGCATGTATGTTATCCATGAAGTTTTCAGCTACGTGAGATAATAAATTCCCTTTTTTGCTCAGAAGTCTTTGAGTAGATTTCCTATCAGGGACACACCATCGTTTTCTGCTCAGTCCTGGGTCAGCTGCCGCGTTTCAATCTCTGGACTCACTCTTTGCCTCACCAGCCTCTGGACAGCTGCTCCTGTCCTCACAGCTCAGCTGTTGCCTCTTCTCACTCCTCTGCGTGCTGTTGCTCTTCCCACTCCGCTGAGCCCAAGGAGTAGACATTAGACTCTCTCTTAATCCCCTAAAGCACAGCTGAAGCCATGATATCTGAAAATGAGCTTAACACCTAGGGAATTAAAGCAGACGACATAACAAAGGCATGCAAAGCTCAGAGCAAGATTGTTGAGCCTGGACTCTTCTGGTCCTAGGCTTCTACAGGAAAATACATCCTGTTGTCTTCCCCTCGGCCTCGGGCCTGCCGCCATGTTGCAGGGGCAGGATTAGGCAACCCCTAGTGTATGAAAGTGTTCCAGTTGCCCCCGGACCCACAGACCCACTCAGAATCCATACCCACATTTTCCTGAAGCCCTTGGAAAGCGAAATTCCGGTGTCAAATTTCTGAACAACAACAAAGGAAAAAAAATAAAAAATAATGGTATTGATTTTTAATTTTGAATCTGACTCCATTTGTAGACATTAAATTTGTAGAAAGTTAGTAGGAAGTCGCAGGACATCCAGTTATACAACATACATTTTATATCATGTTTGCAATGACTTTAAAGATGCAAGTATTTATGTTTCCAACAATTCAATTAAATAGGAAGTTGTGGACCAATCTTATTTAAAAATACAGATGCAAAAATTCTACATAACATGTTAGCAAAAGGAATTCGAGAGTATTACAACCAAATAAGACTTATTTAAGAATAAAACAATGGTTTAATATCAGAAATTAAAATCTAATTCACAACATGAAATGATTCAAGAAAAAAATTATATAATTTTTTTCAATAGATACAGAAAAAATTAAATAAAATTTAGTGCCTATTCATGATTCTGAATAAAAGCAAATTTTTAGAAAAGGAGAAATTGAAGGGAAAAACCTGACAAAAGGTACCTATAAACGGTGATGTTTTAGAAACTTTTCCATTAAACTCACTATCAAAGGTTGAATTACCATTATTACATCTTCTATTCAACCCTGTTCTGGAGGTCTTAGCCAGTAAATTAAGGAAAGAAGAAAAGAAAGAAGGAAGGAAGGAAGGAAAATAATGAAGGTGAGAGGAAGAAAGGAAGGGAGAAAGGGAAGGAGAAAGAAAGAAATTTATATGTATCAATTGAAAGGGAAGAATCAAAAGTGTTCACAAATGGTTTGTATGGCCTTTCTGGAAAACATGAAAATATCCACAGATAGTTTATTAGAACTAACGAGAGTGTTTATCAGTATCGGTAGGGAATAGGAAAATGTCGAAATATACAATTTAAAAAAAAAGTCAAATCGTGTCCTGTAACTAGCAGAAACAAATTATGAAACGTAATATTTAAATATTCACAGTAGGAATGAAAATATAAAATACTATGAGATATTTATAAACACTTATTGAAAGACATAAAATAAGACTTAAATAAAAGGTGTTTGTGTTTTAACCCCTGGAACTATGGGCTTTAGATCCTTGGCAATCTCCTCCCCTTATGTACATCTGGCTTCATTTCCCACCTCTCCGTCTCAGGCACCCTCGTTTCTTGGAAGAGACACTGGATGTCTTCCCATGCCCTTTCCTGCTTCTGAGCATGTCTTACAGGCTTGATTGTGTATTTATTGACTGGCGTGTTGTTGGTCTTGTCCCACGATAGTGGAGGATGCAGAGAACATAAGCCTTGGTCTTCTGGTTCGCTGCTGCATCCCCAGTATCTGGAAGAATGTCTGGTTTGATAAATATCGCCAGAATAAGTGAATGAAGAAGAATGCATGCCCTCAGAAGTTCCAGTGATTAATTCTCAGTAATATAATCGTATTCAGTATCTGAACTCCAGTGTTCTGAGTCCAGCTGCATCGATTTTTCCAACTCAATCTAACTGGCCATTTCTGCTTTCACTCTATTTACACACGTTTAAACCAACAAGGTTAGAAGAGATGTACAGTTCCTAATAAGGACCTGAGACTTGGTGACTTGGAAGTTTGCCTTATGTGATACGGCAAGGAGTAGGTGAGTCGGCGCAGCACAAAACCAGCTGTGTAAATAGCATCACCTCCTGTCCAATTTAAATGAAGCCAGTAAATTATTCCTCCTGACCCTAAACCATTTATTTCACCATGCTAGAGAAAGAAAAAGGAGTGTGCAGAGAAGCAATTTCTCTGTCCAGGTATTTCATTAAAAAGCGAATGGAAGGGGCCCCCATGGGAGAACATGGCGCCCGATACGATTGTGGGAGACACTTTCTTAAAAAAATGGAATAATCAAATGGTGATTCACCTACTCCAGTCAGTTCTCGCCATTAGCAATAACAGAGGGGCCAGGAGCTGGGGTGAACTTCAACCCACAGCATGCCCTGAAGGAGACACAGAGGGGCCGGGAGCCCTCTGCCAGCAGAAGCAATAACACCAACGTTAATAAGAAATCACCTTTGCTAACTCTTCGGGGGATTGTTATTATGGGGGTGGCGTTAGCATTCTCGTTCTTCTCTATTGTTTCTGACGATGCAAATACACCTGCGGATAATATTTTGTTAGCTTAACAAGCACAATAGAGCCAGCTTCTGCTCTTTTGCTGCCCACAATAAAACAATCTCATCCAATATCTGCATCAGAGAAAGCTAAGTCTGAGCAGGTCCATCGCTGGCGTTGGTGTTTACCTAACTCGCACTTGTTTTTAAAGGATATTGGGAGGGGCACAAGGATAATTTAGAAACTATAATTTTGTTTTGAACTGTGTTCTAATTCCAAGAACAAAGCAAGAATTCTTGTTTCCAATTGAGAGAAGAGGAATCTGAAAGATGCCATGCAACTTGCCCGCAATCCCTGAGGTTGTAGGGACAGAGCTGGGATTCAAACCCAGGCAGAGCACAATTGATAACACACTATAGACCGAGGGAGCCTCTATGGGTGCTAATAATAATAGTAATAGCTTTATTAGTATTATTATATATACTTAATAAATGTTAGGTGTGTGACAGCCCTGTAAGTGCATTACACTCATAATCTTATTTAAATCTCACAACATGTCATTTAATTCTCACCACCGCCCTACCAAGTAGGAACTATTACTTTTTTTTTTATTAGATATAACACCCAGAGTCAGAAAGTTTAATGGCTTAAGGTAAAAGAATCAAAAAGCAGCAGAAATTTCATTTGAACACATGTTTTTCAGCCTGTTTTTGCTCCTCCTTTGTACTCTGGGTGAACTAGACTAGAACAGCACCAGGCATATTGAACCCAAAGGTTGGAAACCTGATTCAGCTACTAAGTCATCGTGTGTGTGACCTTTGGACTGGCCCTCTCTCCTTCCGTTGGGTGTTCGGGTTGGCCTGTCTCTATTGCATCTTAATTCCTGGTCTCATATTCTTTCCTTGTGCACACAGACTTGCACAAAACACACAAAGCTGCCATCTGGTAGGCTTGTACAATTGGGCTGCCTCAAATGCAAGGTCACCTGGTTTAAAAACTTAACGATGAAAGCAAACCGTTCTCGGACACAAGTCTCAGGAAGACAAAAGAGCAGGAGCTGCTACCTGAAGCAAGCGGAGATCCTGCCGTGTCCTTGTCACCACCACTCGCAGGAAGAGGAGCAAGCAGCTCATTCCCTCACTCTGTGTTACTGTTCACAAGGGGCTTTGGGGGGAAAAAAGAAGAAAAAAATGGAGCTGAGAACATAATTACACGAACTTGAAAATGAGGTAAAGACCAAATTAAAGCAGTAAGCCTTAGGCATAAATACAAATGGATGACTATCAGCAAATCTCTCGTGGCAGCAAGTAAAAAGGAATGTAGGGAGACCTTCTTGCTGTTAAAATAAAAGTCTTCAGTTGATACTGTACCAATTACATGTCTACGAATAATGTACGAGGATGTCGGTTTCTCCTTCACCAACAGCAGGTTTCAATGTTTTTGAACACTGTCAATTTGAAAGGAAAATTGGTATCTACTAACTTCAATAAAAAATGAATAATAATAATAAAGGTTGGGAAAATTATGGGAGGTAGCACAGCAGCACATCCAGAGGTTTTGGATTCCCCCTACGTCTCTGAATAGACACCATCATGATAGTGATGGTGGATAACAGTTTTTGCAGGATAAACACAAGCCGGGGCCCATGCCACCCCCTTCATATGCACGATCCCACTGAGTTCTCACTCAGCCCTAGGGGGTAGGTGCCATCACTACCCCATTTTACAGATGAGCAAATGGACTCAGATCCTAAAAACCTGTCCACACCAATCAGCAAATCAACAGGGCAACCAGAATTCAGAATCAGGCCATCCTCATTCTGAGCTCTTGCTGTTACTCACTGTGATAGACTGTTTAGTGGAGGTGAGTTTAAGAAGAGCCCTTGGCCTTGGCTCTACTCCAGACCAGCGGAAATCTTCAGTCAAGGGCTAAGACAAAGCGTTCAACTCCAGCGGCCAAATGTGTCATCTTAACCCTCTCTGCTTCCTTTCTCAGTCCCACACGCAGTGCTGCCTCTGCCCAATTTCTTAACCACCTCTGCTATGTCATTGTCCTCCCTCCCCATTATAGGTGATATTTGTTTCTTCTCTTACCTTCACACTTCCTTCTTCGGTTATTGATCACTTATCAGTTGATTGGTTGATTCATTATTCTTCCAACACATCACATGTGCATATGGCAACGCCAAGTGCGATCTGGGATGCTGAGCACAAAGAGGGCTGCAGGGCCGGGCTGTGAATGTATTTAACGTCACTGAATTTTACATTTTAAAATGATTGGAATAATAAATTGTATACGTATTTTACTATCTTTTTTTTTTAAAAAAAAAAAAGGATACCTGACAATTCCATGGGGAAATAGAATCAGGAAGGAAAATAGAGGAACATTGGGAGGGATGCCTGAAGATGACTTCAGTGGTCTAGGTGAGAGAAGATGAAGGCTCAGAGTAAGAGGAAGGGTCACAGTAGGAGGGAGGCAGTAGAGTTCTGCAAAAGGGAATGGAATTCCATCTGGTTGACGCCCTGCTGTTCTTTCTTATAATGCGACCTGTTTTTTCTCTTTCCTGTACGTTTAATCCCTTGTTGTTCCTTCTTAATGCAACTTCTTTTTCTGTTTCCCATAAATTTAACCCTCGTATCCACTGATTCACCCCTAGGTCTCTCCTCCCTCTGAGTCCTCTGTCGTACCGAAGGCCATGTCTTATTACATTTGTTAAATAACTAAAATAAATCAGCAGCATCAGATAGCTAACGGCTGCATGTGCAAACCTGCTGAGAAGCTCTCCTCATTACACCTTTCCTCCCCACTCTCCTATCCCAGCCAACTTAGGGTCCAGAGCTGTGTGGAAGAAGACCCTAAAATCAATACAGTATTTAACGGGAAGGCACTGAAGCGTAGCCAGCCCAGCGGCAATCTGCTGACTTGGAAGCATCGGGAGGGCTTCCCAGGTCCAGCTGCTGCCTGCCCAAGCAGCGGTGGAAGCCCCAGAAAGACAAATTACAGTCATCAATCCCGGAGAAGAGAGACTTGCGTCCTACCTCCTGCATCAGTGGGAGGGAGAAAGGGCTGCAACCTGGTAGCCGTGTTTCTGAGATGGTAATGAGGATCATTCCTGACATCGGATGACAGTGGACTTAAAAGCAAATCGGTCGGAAACCACCCAGTGTTTCCTGTTAGCAGCCTGACTTTATATGCTGCAGGGTCAGCACAGGCCGGGCCTGTTGGTGTGACTTTGCAGAGAAGGTGCTTTGATCCCATTAATATGGGCTCTGTCTCCTTCAACCCTAGCACCAATGAGCCTGCTGTCATCCTCCGTGCGCCAAAGACCGGCTACAGGAGGAAAAGCTCTGAACCATGGAAAAGGAGCACAACAGACTTGTGCAAGTGACACTCTCTACCTTCTCTTCTCATATAATAGGACCTTGCCTGCCAGTTACAATGAAGCCTGATGCTGGCCATCATTGCATCTTCTTATTGGAAAAAAATATGTTATTAGGCATCCCTTAGTAGAAAGCAAAATAGCGAGAAGGATAAGTCTATGGTCTTTGAAGTCACACAAACCCACACTTAACTATTGACTCCACCACGTCCTAGCTGAGTGACCTCGGGAAGGTTACTTAGACTCATAAAGCCTCAAGTTCTTTATCTGGGAAATCAGCATTGCGGTACCCACTTCGTAAAGCTACTAGAGTATATGATACACGCGTGTGAAGTACGGGACACACCGCCTGCATACAAAAATGTGCAATAATTTTTAGCTGCTGTTATCATTGGAATCATTATTTTAGACCAAAGCAGAGAAATTCATTGCTATACTGATCTCACCAGGGATGGGGAGAACGAATGTCAACAACTAGAAGCGACTAATGTGCTTTGTTCTCAACCGTTTCCTCATCAGAACCCACATTCATTACTGGCCAGGAACCCCAGCTTAAATCTGAGCTGTGTTTATTCTATTTCTGGTGGCAGGAAGGACCTTCTTGAGCCCTGGAGAAGGGACACCAGGCACAAGGGAGAGACACGAACCCCACTCATAGGTCACAGGGGAGCAGGGAAGGGGGATCTGGATAGACGCCCAGGGCCCTTCATTCTGGTGTCCTCCCAGCCTGGCTTGACCCACTGCAAACGTCTCCACCCAACGGGGAGCTGCTTTCTGGCGTGCCTGGTGTGCCTTCTCCCCTCACTGGAGACTCGTTGCCCTGTAAAGCCACGATTACCGTAGTTAGAGTGATGCCTTACGAGTTTATGTTGGGTAGTAGCGGTGAGGCTGGAGGAAGGTCGGAAACCACTAAGGTGAGGGCGAGGCTTTCAAGAAAAGCTTTGACTGCAAGTAAAATCTAAAGGCCAGGGCAAGCGAAAGAATATTTATGCCAATGTGATTCATAATGGGTCCAAATTGGAAATAGCTAAATGTCTACCAGTAGTAGAGTGATGGATACTGTGTGATTTCATTTATACGAAGTTCAAAAATAGGCTATTGACTGATGGGGATAAATGTGAGCACAGTGGTCACCTTGTGAGGCAAGTGACAAACGGGGGCTGGAATGTTCTATTTCTTGAGCCAAGTGGTGGTTACACAGGTGTTTCATTTTGTGAAACTTCTTTGGGTTCTAAATTTATGGTACATGCACTTTTCGGTGTGTTATGTTATTTTTCAAAAAAAAAGAAAAAAGAAGTTTACTTAAGTCTAAAACGCTGGCTTCCTACAATGGCTGCAAGGTTCCTACAGTTGCTGAGCAGGCTCAGGACCTGTGGCTTCAGCAGATGTGGGCCAGGGTGCCCCGGTGCCAGGGACCAGGGCCCTCTGTGCCACACATCAGGGGTTTCGCAGCGAGCAGCAGGGAGGACACCAGCATCCCGGGCCACAGAAGCCAGGACACTGGGAGAGGCTGCAGGAGCTGAGCGAATCCCTTGTGGAGCCCACATATGTAGACGTCCCTCATTGAAAGATGCCCAGGAAATATTTAGGGAGAGCTCAGAACCCCTTGACCTTCCTACAGAGTGGGTGAGTGCAAATCCCATTTTTAGAAAGTTCCTATGACCCTGCTTTTACCCGCAGGCTCTGACAACTTAAAAGTACAATTTTGAAATGTTTTGTGAAGAATGCATCACAAAACTGATGCAACCAACCGCCAGATAACAAATCTTCAAGAAATGTCCATCCCCCTTTCTATCGTGCCATATTGAATTCACTGAGAAGCAATGAAGTATATTTCCTCAAATTTGATATAATTAAATGAAGAATCTAAATTTCGGAGCTGTGGAACCATCTTTCCTTTTGACTCAGGATGAAAATTATTTAGGGCAAAATGTCCTCCCCGCTCAAACAATATTTATATAATATTAATGACTATCAAACTGAATGATAAATGATTCATTCATGCTGCCCCTGTTCTGTTGAACAAAACTGTTGTCTTTAAGTATCTATCAATGAACCTACATTAAATTTGGTGACCCCTCCTACTTCCCTGATTACGGAGTTTGTTTTAAACCATTGATGTTATAAATATCACTACAATAAAACATTTGTGCATAGTTTGTTTTTTTCACCTCTTTTTGGAATATCACCAATAATTTATTGGAATTAATTCCTATAAATGGAATTATTAGGTATGCAAATTTGGGCATGTTTAAGATCTGTGAAATATACTTCCTGAGTTCCTCTTTTTATAAATTGTAAATTTCACTGCCAGAGTTTATTTTTAGCATGCCATCGTTTTGTTTTATTTTATTCTTTCATTTACTTTTTCATTTTCTGTCGCAAGGTTATTTGGGGAAGGTCAAGGTTATCTGGCTCTCATGTCCCACTCTGGCTTAAGTAAGCACTTTAGAATCCTACAGAGAGGCAAGTCTGCGAAAGGCAAACTTTATGGCTGTGAGTTTAGCCAGGCTCTCAAAATAGGAACAGCCACATGCAGCGCCTCTCGATATTTCTCAACTAACCGAAATCAAACCTCACATTCAAACCGTATCTGGCTGAATTACATCCAATCTAAAATGGCTTTGAAATTTTTCATATTAATGGATTTGAATGTAAAAAGTAATAAGAGAAATCTATAGACCTATATAATTTTAAAGTTTTATGTATGTGAACCTGGAAATATTAGAAACATAGCTCATGCTGATGAATAATTTTCACAATGTGAGAAGATCTATGATGTGGCCTGTGTGCTGGGGAAGGACCTGCCCAATAGCACAACTGGTTTTTTAAAGGGCATGAGAAGGAATTTAAGGCAGAGAACATATTACAGCAGATGAGAAGAGAAGAGAAGAGAAGAACGAAACCATTTCATTTTTCCTCATTGGCTTCTAGTAGGATGCCTGAAAACCTGTGCACCTTGTCCCACAACTGTCATGCCACTCTCCAAATCCACAGATTTTAGTTTTTTACTCCCAACTGTTTTCAAATATTTATGACAGTAACACTGATTAAGTGGGAATTTTCAGAGGGAAATAATTAAAAGTAAAAAAAAAAATAGATATGGCAAGTGTTAAGGTTTAAAATGTTTCTGTGATTAAGTATAAAGCTGGGCTCAAGCTCCCTGGCATTCAAGATAAAGATGGAAACATGACCTATTTCATATGAGATGAGAAGTCCTACCAATTCTGTAACTAAGTCAAAGAAGAAACTTGATTTCTGAGTGAAACTTCTTTTCTGGGCCACTATGAAAGGGGCAAAGGGAAATATTGAGGTCCATATTAGCTGCCAAAATTTTATTGCAGATGCAGAAGTTTAACTCATTCTTCAAGCTTTGAGAGCAACCTTCAATTAAAGGTTCAGTTGGCTACCATCCAGTTCAGCGATGGTAACTGTGTGAGGACTAGAATAATGATATATTTCAAGTTTATAATAAGAGTCCTGAAAAGACCTCTATCACATTCAGGTTTCCAGGGAATGATCCTTTTATTTAGCTTAGGAGTCTACCTGGACAGAGGTTGAGTGTCTAACGGCAAGGTGTCAAGGTGATCATCAGAATCACCTGTCACTTTTTTTTTTTTTTTGACACACTAAATCCAAAACCCTGGGCATCGTACCTAGGAGTGTGTGTGTGTGTGTGTGTGTGTGTGTGTGTGTGTGTTTAATTTACTCCCCCAAATGAATCAACAGCAGACAGTTTGGGTGAGCATTTGGAAATGAATGGTTGAGAAGCTCTTCTGGAAGCCTTTCTGTGTGTACTGGCCTTTGGAAGGAGCCCGATGGAAAATGAGGGGAGACAGGGACCCCTGAAGTTCATCCGCAGTACAAGTCACCTCATAGGGAAGATTAAGGGTGAAATCTTCATCTTAAGAGCTGCTGATGGGCCTTAATGGTTTGGAGAAGAAAGCACAGAGTCCAGGCCAGGACGTGCCCACCTCTTGCATTCGTGGGGCCCAGATATTCCCTGCAAAGCGCAGGGGCCCATTACAGTCATTCTTCTCACATGGTGATGCCTGTCTGCTCCGGCAAATTTTGATAAATACAATGCCAAGTTGAGTGGTGTGCAACCACTGCCAGCAATATTAATCAAAGAAGGGGCTGGTAGATCTCTCGGGTACTTTTGTAGCAAGGGAAAAATAATCACATGTCTGATTTCTTCAAATGGCCACATTTGTTGGTTCATTTTTTTTTTCTCCCCTAACCTAACAATCAGGCTGACTACAGTGTAATAGTCAGACTGGTATCATTGGCTGGGGTGTAAAAAGCTGTCCCCTAGAGGCCTATTCCTGATTTGTACTCTCTCCAGGTCCCTGAAACACTAAATAAATAAAATCAGATGGCTTTTAATGAAAGCCTTAGCCTCCTCCGTTTAGGTTTTAATTGTGTGACAGTCAAACACACACACATATCACATCCTGAGCTATTTACTGGAATTACAAACTCTCAGCCTAAATGTCAAGCTATGCTACAGAGAAGCGTGAACAGCTCAGTTTATTAATGGCAAGTTCAAAGGTTGAGGCCATCATTTACTGCAGTGGGGATACCGGCTCGCTCAAGCAAGCTGTGTTCTGCTGGTTTTGCAGCGGAGCCCTGTGCTGTCCAGCCATCCTGCCTCCTTCGATGTGGTGTGGAAAACACGTGAGACAAGACCAGTCAATCTCCGAGTCAAACCCAGGTGGGACTTGTGCGCTCCTCGCTGCTCTGGACCCCTGCAGCTTTCCTCTGATTACTCTGTCGCTATTGATTGCTTTTCCTGGGGACCAGGCTAACAAGTGCAGTAAAATGTGACTTGGGAGAGCTTCCTGTTCCATAATGATCAGCCTTGATGGCAACCAACGTTGACCTTACTGTGATCCAGGCAGCGTGGGCATAGAAGAGAAGGAGAGAAGGTAGGTAGAGGGGTGTGTGTGTGTGTGTGTGTGTGTGTGTGTGTGTGTGTGTATTGGTATGTGTTGTTGGTGGTAGTGATACAAGACAAGGCAGGAAAAGAAAGTAATTCAGGCCCTTTGGTCCTGGCTGGCATATACTACCCGGGAAAGATGGGGCCAGACAAGCAAACCCAAATAATAGGTTTCCCAAGAAATAGTCCCAGATGATGCCCTCTCCCCTGCACCCTAGCTTCAGGCATAACAGCCTGCCTGCAAGCTGGCCCCAAAGTCTTAGCTCCTTACCAGGGCTTCAGTCCCTGCCTTTGTCCCCAGCAGCCTTGGAACCCTCTGCATCCTCCCAGCGTGGCTATCTGAAACTTGGACATTTCAACTGAAAAATCTACTGCTGCCCCCAAAGCGTCCAAAGGCGCCAATTAATCTCTAGTTGCTTTCAAACCTACAACTGTTAAACTAGGGTGGCACCCTCTCCCAGGGGCTCTAGGTGCAGAGGTGCCAGTGAATTCTACCAGCGCCTGCACCCTTCCCCAACTTATATTTCAATAGCAGCTCAGTCTGGAAGTTTCTCAGACTCAACCCTGCTGCTATTTTTACATCTCTGTCAAATCTCTTCCTGATCCCCCTCCTTTGAAAAGGACCTTTATAAATCCCATCATAATGGCAGGAATGCAAGAAACTGCCAGGGTGGAAAGGGATTGGGCGGCACATGGTCCTGCAGCTGTCACCATTTGGGGCTGAGAAAGCTGGTGAAATTTTCAGAAAGGCGGCCACCCATCTCACATGTCTGTCTCATGCATGTTTTAACTGTCTTATCAAGGCTGCACATGTATTTCACGCTAATAAATACATAAGTAAGTTTTTAAAATGCAATTGTCTTTTTTTAACCAAACTTAGTGACTCTTAGAACAGAAGCCAACTAAAAATGTCCCGTTTATTTGTTCACGGGCTCCCTAAGCTTGTGGGCACACAGCCAATCTATGTGTATGCGATGAGGGGAAGGGGGAGGATGACTGTAGATAAATAACCAAACAGTGGCATGCAGGGTGACATGTCCTCATTGACGAAGTGCTAAGGGCTGGAGAAGCCCAGGAAAGGGGCCCTAACTCAGACTTGCGGAATAAAATAACACTTTGTAAAAGAAGTGGCATCTAAGCTGAAACTCAAAGGATGAATGAAGAGCCACATGCAGAGGTAAAAGAGAGTGTCCTCGTCACATCCTCCAGGATACGCAAAGGTCCAGAGACCAACGATGGTGCAATGGAGAAAATCTGGTATCATCTTTGCTTGGGAATCAAGGCAGACAACGGTGAGGAATGAAGCTACCTAAGTAACCTGGGCCAAATCATGACGATTATTGAATCAGTGACTGGTCACCTTCGTGGTTCACTCCTGTTGTGAATCTGGAAGCTGAAGAGTCACCCCAGCCCCTTTGTTTCTGGTAACCGGGGGACTTGGCTACTTAGGAGCCTTTTGGGATCCCCATCACCTGGAGTGTGGAGTTCGTTCTACTAAGGTTTTTGTTAGATGGCTGGAACTCACCAGTTCAGACCCGTCTCACCCCATGGTCATGCTCCCATAGCCCTTGATAACTGATGCTATCGTACCGAATTCCCCTGGTTTCCTAACACTTCCCTCTCCTTTCCTAACACTATGCTTCTGCCCAAGCGACCCCCTGTGCCCAGAATTGCCTCTACTACAAAATCACTTTCTGTTGGCACACGCCTGCCCCTTCTTTCAGGCTTCAGCGCAATGTCACCTCCTCCAAGAAGTGCCTTTAAGCCCCTCAGCAGGGATTAGCCCCTTTCCTCCCTACCCTAGCAGCTTTCTTCTCCAGACTTTTGTTCGGAGGACTAGATCTCAAGCTCTCAATTTTGTCACACAAGGTCTTCTCCCACCAATACAAAGTACCTCTTTATTATCGAAATGACAATCAGTTGACTAGTTATTCCATATATTGTATCGGACAAGTCATAATTAGGATGTAAAATTATTTGATGTATATTCGTGGTGACTTGTTTGTACGGTTCACATCCTCAAGTAGACTCTAAGCTCTTTCAAGAAAAAGGAACATATTTGTTTGTTGTTGATTTTTATATTGCCAGTGTTTAAGCACGGGGTATATTATAGTAAGTGCACTCATGAATATTTGTTGAAAAAACAAATGAGAAAAACAATACGAATGGAGCCCTGCCTTCCCCTCCCCCACCTCCACACAGACATGCACAAAACCCTTAATCCTCTTTAATTTCCTGCTAAGGATTAAACAATACAAGCAAATGAAGCTCCCTCCCACCACCATTACCACCCCCCCACACACACACATACACACAGCCCTTCCTTAATTCCTTAATCCTCTTTAATTTCCTGCTAGGAATTCCTAGGTGAACGAGGACAGCAGTTGAATGTCCAAAATGCCTTTTGGGGATGTCCAAGAAAAATGCAAACTTTCGTGGTGGATTATTCAGACTGGTGGAATTCAACAGGACAGAGTCCCTGGGGTTTGCCTCTGGACTTTACAGTTGACCTTTGAAAGGCACTCAATATGCCAATTAGAAACTGCACGTTTGCACAACCCAGAAAATTAATAGATGACCACAAAAAAAAGCCCTTTTCTCCAATGCACTGTTTACTTTCCAATCTAATGCCCAAATCACTGCACACACTTTCACTAGAAAAACAATGAAAGTCCATTTTTCAGTATCAGTTGCCTTCTATTTTCGATGTTGTTTTCTTTTTCTGTTTCTAACAACCATCCCCTCTGTATATGCAACATTGCAAGACTAACCCATTCCTTTTAATATGCAAAATTATTAAGCCTGAAGAAAGAAAATGGTTTGGGGCTAAGTCAGCAGGGACCACGCCCACTCCTGAGCAGTGCTGAGCTGGGGGCAGGGGAAGGATGGTTTATTCCACAGACCCTGCGTCTGTTTCTAATATAGCTACATGTCTAGAGAGTTCTAATCTGAAGTTTGTTCCAGGGTAATTCTGGGAATCGTCACCTGTGTAGACTCCTAGGAAGAGAGGCCTTTTTGAAAGCAGCAGCTTAAAGGATATCTGGGAGGCCCTGCTCTTCTGCACAGTGGAAGAGTCCAGCAGGAGTTCAGTAAACTGTCTTCTGGTTATGGCGAAGAGAAAATCAACTCCTGCATTTCATTCAGCGCAGCATCTGGTCTAGATGCCTTTTGTTCTTCTTAATTACTTATACAAGGATATTAAAAATATACCTGCTGAAAGCTTCCTTTTTGCCGAGGCCTATTCATAAACACAAAATGTTGAAGATTTATGGTAATTCTAACATTAAAGATCAATCCTAGTGTTTTATACAGATCTTGTAGCTGTTACAACTTACTCAATTTCAATTGCATTGTGTAAATGGGCCTAATAATGAAAAGCCATACATTTTCATTAGCACACTTGTCCCGTCTGCTGATGGCTCACATTCTAACTTTTGATAAACACCAGGATTCTCTAAACTGCTGCTTTTGCAGCTCAGAACTCTCCACTGAGAAGAAATGAAATTTGACTTCTGATTCTTGCTGGGAAAGGACTCCTCCTCAAAGATGTTCTAAAATTATAGGTAGGTTTTTGAAGATCAATATAAATGGCTGTCTCTTATAAACTGTCTTTCTCATTTGTAAAATGCTCATAATAGTGTATTTTAGAGGGTCATTCATTCATTCCTTTATTCTTTTGGCAGATATTTGCTGATCATCTTCTGTGTATCTGGTCCTAGACTAGGGATAGGAAGGTGAAATAATACAAATATTCAACGCCTGGTACATAGTGTATTCAATAAGTAGTAGAGCCTCTCCTTTTCTGCAAGAGTCCTGATAGTATGTATAATAATGAGAGGTTTTTATTATGGTCAATGTTGTGGCCAAGCAATTGTCATTTCTCATCATGAGAAACACTTCGATTTTGAGAGATAGAAGCACCCTTTGATACCATCAGTCCTCTCCCTAACCCCTTCTGGGACCCCCCACTGCACTGCTCACGTGTATATACATTCAGCAAAAGTAAGCTCAGAACCTACAAGGCAGCCCATTCTGCGAGTAGCCTGCATAGTTGGATCTTAAAATATGGTTTGAAATAATGGTTCGCCCATCCTTGGGCTTGTCCCAGAAGTAGAAAAAGCAAATCATTTCAATTTTCTGTATTTAAAGACAGTTGTTTTTACTCCACTCCTAAACCTTCTCCTCCCCAAGCTAATCACCCACTTTGCTTTAACTGTTCTTTATAAGATGCCAATGTAGGCGTTAGCCCCTTCACCCTGTTGTTCACTTGCCTCTGGATATCATTCAGTCAATGATTGTCTTAAAAAGAAATATTTACATATGATCTGACTTAAAGAGGGTGAGAGGTAGTATCAGCACAATTCCCTATGGGCGCAGTGCTCAGGCATCACTGGGTATTCAGCTACTCTAGGGTCTGCACAAGGAACCCTACATGGTTCCTGTTTTGCAGTGAAGGAAACTGAGACTCAGAAAGGTAGCGATTGTCCGATGGTCACACAGGTGCTAAATGGCAAAGTCGGTGCCCCAACTCTGGGCTCACTCCCCAAGTCATTGGATCATTCCTCTGCTCCACAAATCCCTTGTGGCTGGAGTGTTTAGGAGTCTGTTCCTCATTTGCATAATTTATAGAAAATGTTTCTCTTACTGGCACTAGACCTAAAGAAAGAATATAGAGGGAAGATCTGTTAGGAGCAGCAGTTCTATGTTATCCCCTGAGTGAAACTGTAAAGTAAAAGACAAGGAACCAGACCAAAGAGAATTATGTTGAAGCAAAAGGGCTTTAGATGATATATGAAGGTATTAATAGAAAAGTGGCTATTCACAGGGTTGTGATTGATTATGTATTTAAAATAAACACAGTTCCTTTTCTTTACTTTGGCTCGGAGAGGGGCTGTCCTTTAGCACTGTAATGGCCCAGTGTTGTCTACAGGGCAGGTGGCTGGCCCATAAATCCCAGCAAGTGACAGAGTGAGGGACCAATGGATGGATTCCATCTATGAACAATGTGTACCCTGCATCTTTGCAGAGAAATGAGCCAGCGGTGTCTGTGTACCCATGTCTCTGCCTCAGCTTCACAGGAAGAGCAGTGAGGACCTACCTCCTCATTGGCTTGAAAATGGAGATGACTAAGTGCAATTAAAAGTTAATTGTTGGCTGGGCCTGGTGTCTCACGCCTGTAATCCTAGCACTCTGGGGGGCCGAGGCAGGAGGATCGTTTGAGGTCAGGAGTTCAAGACCAGCCTGAACAAGAGCAAGACCCCCGTCTCTACTAAAAATAGAAAAATTAGCCGGGTGTGGTGGTGTGCACCTGTAGTCCCAGCTACTTGGGAGGCTGAGGCAGGAGGATCGCTTGAACCCAGGAGTTTGAGGTTGCTGTGAGCTAGGCTGATGCCACGGCACTCTAGCCCAGGTGACAGAGCAAGACTCTGTCTCAAAAAATAAAAAATTAAAAAAAAAATAGTTGTTGCAATTCCTTATATGGCACATCTTTCCAGGGTAAGAAAGGAGCATTTTTGTGAACTCTGGGGTTGTGAAAGTGTCCTCTGGGGCTCTCAGGTCCAATCCCTACCGAGACATGCTAGGCATCTTTAGAATAGCTCAAAGGCACCATAATGCCCAGTGGAAGATTTGGGGGCATGTAAACATATTATTTTCCAAAGTGGTCAAGCTCTTTCCTATATATCTACACATTCAACATGGCAACCCAGTAGAACATCTGATAATTTCCCCTCTAATAATTTACATTCACTGGGGTATAGAAGGTTGGAGGGACAACTAAAGTGAAAGGCAAATCTTTGTTGAAAATCCATTCTTGCACCATGGGGGAAAGGTAAAAGAGTCTTAGAGTTGTAATTGACTCTACGGATCCTCTGGTTCACCATTCTAATGTTTGGATGGGAAAACCAAAGCCCAGGTGGGCTGTGACACGCCCACCGTCGGAGAGCAGACTGTGTGTAGACCTGTCTCTCTTCTGCTGGACCAACAATAGTCTCTGCTGCCCCACAGCCTTCGCCGTCAGACATCTATTTAGGCAGTATCACGCATGGTTAGAAATTAGTGCACATTTCTCTCTGATTCCACACACATGCTGACCTCTAACTGAACGACCAGACATTTGTTCAGTTATGTTCAGAAACATAAGCACCTCAACTATGTCATCTCTTTTAATCCCCCAGCAAACAAAAACAATTGCAAAACACATGAAAGAAGCGTTAACCCTATTTTACAGATGATATCTATGAAGTTTTATTTTGAATTGCCATTTTCTTCTGCTAATAATACCAGCAATGATAAGACAGTTAACACTTCTTGATCTATTAGTATGTTCTGGGCATCAAGTTCAGATTGTTTTAAACTTTTTAAAAATTTTAACAATATTATTTAGTAAATAATAGTTTTATGCTTATTTTACAAGGAGAAGAAACTGAGGTTTCAGGAGGTTAAACAACTTCTTGATGCCACCAATCTGGAAAGTGATGGAGCTGGGATTGTAACACAGGTAGTTGGATCCTAAAAGCCTGCGTTTACACATACAGCTCCATTCTCTAGGAAGACAAGTGTGAAGATAGGTAGCAACAGGGACACTTAATTGTACAGTGGAAAAGAGAATGTAAATATCTGCTTTAAACAATTTAAAGAATGAGATGAAGTAAAAAAAATAAACAATAAATGATTTTAAAAGTGAGAAAAGCAAAATACCTGATTGTATGTGACCTGTGACCACAAACATACAAAACATGTGTCTATATGGAAAAACACTGGAAAAATAAAATCAATGGTTTCCTGAGACTTGGAGCTGTTTACTCTCTCATTTAAAGTTTTCTTCACTTGATCACTATTTTTATCAATATAATTTTTTAAAAAAATCAAATGGTAATAAAATGGAATTCCCCATGCTGTTCTTTGCTCATTTCATCTGCTGAACTCTGCAGGTTAGATGAGAATAATGATGAAACTACTCACATGTTGGTCCTGTGCCAGCATCTCCTTTGCCTATGCAGTGATTGGCCCCTCCCTACAGCAGGGTGCACCTGTCTCTCTCGCTGGTTTATATTTCATTCAGCAGAGATTGCTGGGCACCTGTAACACGTCAGATATCCGAGTTGAGACTTGCTCTCAAGACATTCTAATAAAGTGACAAGGCCCCACACAGAGACCATAATAGATATAAAGAGAAACCATCAGAGGATGACAGAAATTGGAGAAGGGATACATTCTTTTAGCTGAGGGCTTCACAAAGGTAGGTTTTATCTGAGTAGAACCTATAAGGATGAATAGGAGTTTGCCAGAGAGGAAGAAAAGAACTGAGCATAGAGGGAACTGTCTATGCGAAAGCTTGGAGTCACAAAACCAACAGCAGCAGGTGGGTGTGGCTGGGTGTCACCCGCAGGTGAGGGGGGCTAAAAGCAAAGATAGGTGGTTAGAAAGGGCCATTTCTTGCAGGGAACTGGAGGATCTCTGGATGCATTTTGAGTGAATCAGTGTCAGGACGGTATTACAGACCTCCCTGCTCATGGAGTTACAAGAGTTTCCAGAATCCCTCGTGCTACCACTTACGGAGATGAAGGAAAACTTGGAACATAAAAAGCCACTGTGGGAGCAGGCTGGCTGGCTGGAGGCTGCAGTGCCTGGTCTGGAGCACTTTGGGGGCACCATGTCAACAAACCACTTCAGAGACAGATTGACCAACTCACGACTATGTCCAAGTGCCCTCTGCTTTTCTTGTGGACCTCAAAACCCCCTCTCAATGCACAGCCTTGGGTGACCAGCACCTGGGACAGATTTGAACACACACAAGCACCCACTTCCAGGAAGTTTTTTTCTCCAGTTTGTGGTTTATTTTGTTCTGTTTTTGAGTGTACAATAAGCAGCAAGGACAGTTCACAAATAATGGAGTGGCATTCCAATGTCCTGCTATATTCTGGTTCCGTGTTGTAATAAGCTTAACTGGGAAAAAAACTCAACGTTATTAAAAAAGAAACAGCGAATGACTGTCTCTTCCCAGCCATCCTATAAACGTGGTTCCCTCTGTTATTTCCAAAGCATTAAAAGCTAATTGTTTTAGTTTTCAATTAAGGCCTGTGTGCTCGAGAGTTTGCGTCCATGTGCGTCCCCAACAAAATTGCATTTTCATGGTGTCATGGTTCTCCCCTGGGTGGCTGTTTTCCATTTGGTGGTGAATGATGGTAATTCAAGCCCAGCTCTGGTGAACAGTTGGCAGAGTCTGAGCGAAAACTCACCCAAGAATTGCATTGCCTGGGTTTTCTTTTTCTTTTTCTTTCTTTTTTTTTTTTTTTCCAGCAAAGGAATATAAATAATTGAAAGCAAGAGGAAGCAAAGATGCCGTTTCTTGGAGTCTGGTTAGACTGAAGGAAGATAAAATGGCTTTGATTTAAGGGGAGAGAAAATGATACCATAATGAACTCCAGGATTTCATAGGCGAATTTTGCCATTTTATCAAGGGAACAGGCAAAACCAATGTAACTCAAAGTGCTGATTATATCCCATCTTGGATTATGCAAGGTAGTAACTTCTGGGAGCAGACAGACAAATTGGAGCAAGTTTTAGGAGAAAATGATTGGGCTGTTCTCATTTAGAACCATCTCCCTTTCCCCAGACCTACCCAGGCAAAATGCAAATGGAAATTGCTTGGCAGTACTTGCTAATCAATCTGCCTCCAGAGGTAGTAAATTCTCCCCAGCCTCCTCTTTCCTTAACTCGGCTCCAGCTAGAACAAGACAGATTCTCTGCAGTTTGCAGCCTCCATTTGTGACACCTCTGGGAATTACAGTCTCAAAGATTCACCACCAGGAAAGTGTGAGGTGCCCAAATGCAACCTCACCAATCTTTAATTGACTTGTTTCTCAGCGAAAAAAAAGCTTATTAAAAGGCATGATATTTCATTCCATTTCAGCTCACCAGGAATAATTCAATAAGGATGTCCTCTCCTCCAATCAACTGCAGAAACTCTCTGGAGTATGAGGACAACGCGAAGTCCAGGCTACTTCTTCCAAGTCAACATTCATTATATTTTGTCGTATTTACTTATTTGACATCAGTCTTACCTGCAGGAGTATAGGCACCACACGGGCAGAGAGCAAGTCGGACTTGTTCACCTCCCTGTTCCCCATAGCAGGTTAATGACTGGCTTATGAGAACCACTTAATCCGTATTTCATTCATTCATTCATTCATTCATTCAAAAAATCAACCGAGGGCCTACTGTGAGCCAGGCACTGTGCTAAACAGCTTGGACAACAGCAATAAACAGAACAGGCATGGCTCTTGGCCTTGCAGAGTTTACAGCGTATGCGGGAGAGTTGAATTAGCAGTTAATGGTGAAGAGTGTAAGAAAGGAAAGGAACAGGCTCTGTGAAACTGATCAGAGGACAGGGCTGCATCAATCAGGAAAGCCATTTCCGAAAAGGTGACATTTCCAGTGAGACCAGAGGAGTAAGAAGGACCTAGGCGTGGCATGCACTCCGCCATGTCAAAACTTGGCATATTTGGGAAGCTTGGTGTGTCAGGTTAGGGCGGCTGTAACAAAGTGCCACAGACTAGGTAGTTCCAACAACAGAAACTTATTTTCTTGCAACTACGGAAGTTGGGAGGCCCAGATCAAGACGTCTGCCGGATTATTTTATTTCGAGGTCTCTCTCCTCAGCTTGCACATGGCCATCTCGTTCCCTGTGTTGTCATGTGACCTTTCCTTAGTACCTGCCTATGTCAAAATTTCCCCTTCTTATCTGACATCGGTTGTATTGGATTAGGGCTAACACAAATAAATGAAATCATCCTTACCCCTGCACTGCTCTTTTTGAATCCCATACTAATCCTCAAACTCATCTCATTCTTCTCTTTAATCTGACTTGCTCATGCTGATCCCTCAGTCAACTGTGACCTTGGATACATCTTTGCTGGGATAACACCCACTTGTCTGTCAAGGTATAGAGCTGCATCCATCGTGGGGCTTGGGGCTGCCCCAGTCAAGCTAGCACAGTAGCCTTCTCTGACCAGGCTCTCAGGAGGCTTTGTCCTGGCCTTGAAGGACAGACGAATCACAGTGGAGGGTATGTGCCCGGTGATGCAGGCATCTCTCCCAATAAACCATAAATCCCAATTAATCCTCGGTGTCTAGGACGATACCCAGGATGCAGGAGACTTTCACTACATGTTTGTTGAGCTCAACTTTCATCCCCACTGCTGAGTCCCTGAAGATTAGGGCTGCCCAGGTATAGGTGGGGAGGCCACATCAAGTTCTACGTATTTGTGCCCCAAGTGGCATTGGGCATAGGGAAGATGCCGTCCTTTTTCCCACAGAGTCAATCTGAAACCCCAAAGTTATCAGAGCTTGGTAAAAAAAAAAACCCACATCTAAGCAGTTATGATTTAGACTGCAGTTGGAACACCAGATCAAAGACAGCCCAACAATACCTCATCTCAAGAGACCCAGGAATTATTTATGGACCAAACACAGGCTCAACCATAGCCCCTAGTACCCTTTTATTGTCTCAACCCAACACTAAATGTAGTTGATTTGTTAACTGTCCCATCCAAGTATTAAGGAAGAAAAATGTACCCACATTCTAATTAGTAATGTTTAAAAGTGATTTTATACATACTTTTATGATCAAACAATGCAATATAAAACAAATATTTAAAACTTATCTTAAAACATAGCTACCCTGATAAGCATAATTTAGAAATCTTTAATGAATTCACCTCAATTAGCCTTTAATTAAATAGCTCATTAAAAGCTGATTTGAATACTGCTCATGGAGAAATCCTTGTTCGACTGTTGTGACAGAACACGAAGTTAATGAAATTAAAATTAAGCACGATTTTGAGGGAATCGTCTGAAAGTCATAAAGCTGCAAGAAGAAATAAAATGCCTGAACTTTGCCTGATACCAAGACTTATCTCCATAACCAAAAGCTCGAGGAAATGGCAGATTCGAGGCCCCAGGCAGGGCCAGGAAGCTTGATTTCCACCTCTTGTTCTCAGCTTTGGGCTCAGGACATGGAAGGAACCAGTTGATGTTTGATGAATGAATAAGTGAATGAATGAACCGTTGAAACAGATCTGCACACATTCTCAATGCAAGCATACAGTCAAAGAATTAAAAGCAAATCTCCATCTATGGAGCACCTACCATGTGTTAGATGTTTTGAACAGGTTGTTTTTGTTTATTTCTCCTAATCGCCCTTCAAGCTGGGGGCTAAAATATCGTTCCTACTTTACAGTTGAAGAAACGGAAGAACAAAGTAATTGACTAACACAGGTAGTAAATATCTGAGCTGAAGTTTTAATCCAAATGCAAGAGAAGTGAACCCCACATATGTTAAAATTTTCAAGACTCCCATTTAGACTTACCTAAGAAAATACATATGGTGTCAACCTTCACCTTCTGATGCCTCCTACCATTGACTCCTTCCAAAGAACATGTCCCCAGAATGCTGCTGTGGCCCAGCCCCCCACCCCTGGCAAGCCCAGTGAGTGTTTTTACAATTTCAGTTCGAATGCTTGCAGGGCTGGAAGTCTCTCTGGCCCCAGGAGCAGCAAGTACCACTCTCGAGCAAGTGTGACTCTTGGGAATGGTCTTCCTTCTGTCACACCGAGAGACCTTTCTGTAGCGGGTGGCCCTGGGTCATTTGTGTCCTCTGCAGTCTCACGGAAAAAAAAAAATTCCTTTTCTGTATTCACAACAATTAAGTTTTATCAAGCACCTGCTGTGGGGCCAGTGACACCCCCTCCCACGCTCACACGCACAGGTTTTGCCAGGCAGAGACCAGCGAGGCTCTGTGGATGAAGACAAGTCACATTGATGAGTGGTAAGAGTCCAGCCACGTCCGACTCAGAGCCCCACACTTGCTCAGAGCCCCACACTTGCTCACATGCAGACCTGAGGGTTGTGGGGAGACGACGGACAGCCTCTCTGACCTGCAAGGTACCCCGAACCCACTCAGGCTGTGACACGGGACCTGCTGTGCTCTGCCTCTGGACTCTGCGTTCATCCGGCCGCCCTCCTCTTCTCACCCACAGCCCAGCGCATCCTGGACACTTCATTTGCTACTTCCTGCTCTTCCACTCCTTCTTCCAGGAGGCTCTCTCTTTCTTTCCAGTGTAGACTAAGTACACACGTGGGCCATCTCTGGGGATTCTGCACTATTTCCTTCTTTGCAGTATCACAATTCTATGTGTATACTGAACACTGTAGCCTCAGCTGCGGAAATCTTTGAGAGGGAGGGATGGTGTCTCTTGTTCACCATGGGATTCCTGGCACCTGGTACGTAGTAGGTGTTCAATAAATATGTATGAAATGAATAGATAAATGAGTGAATAAAAATGAATGGATGGCTATTTAATATATGCATGCGAGCAATTCCAGCGTGTACAAGTATTTAAATGTTCACATCTGTGTCAACAGCTCACCCTTCTGCCCTCTCCAGACAGCCCCAAGAAGTTCCCTGTTGTCCTTTCTTCAGTTGCCAAGATCCCTCTCTCTATAGACCTGGCTGTGCCACATCAGCACCTCTGGGATGGATAAAGGACTTCTAGGAAGGTTGAATTAGAAACACAAATTCCATTCCCAGACCGTGAGGAGTATATAGGACAGAACATCATTAAACTGAAGGCAATTGATTCTGAATAAACTTGAAATTTCTTCAAAGGTCCACCAGCATATATGAGAAAGCTCAGTCAAGGTCTGCGTTTCCCTCCATGGGCAATTAGCGCATTTATATTCTGATGCAGCTTTCAGTGTAGTAACAAAATCTGGGCAACAATCACACTTCCTTTGCTGAGGCCACTAGATTCTGTCATGCATCCATCAATCATTCATTCTCCCTTCAATCCTTATTTCTTGTCCATTGCCTTTCTTAGCCCTTCGGTTAGACCCTAGCATTCAGGATCTGTCCATCCATCCGTATATCTGCCCGTCACCCATCCATCATCCGTCCATCCATTTGCATTTCTAAGCATCCGATCTTTGCCTAAGACCTGACCTAGTTGCCATGGGATCTACAGAGGTGGGTGGTCTGAGAGCTCATGGCCTAGCACTGAGGGTCAATTTAGAATTAGAAATAAAACAGACATCCGAGAGGAATGGAAGAGGTTCCTCCTTCTCTTCTTATTTACTGTGTGTTGGGATTCCACATGGCCTGAGCAGGCCTCCTCATCACACCTGCCGTCACCTGGGTACAGAAGACTCAAAAGTCAATGGACAGAAGCACTTCTGGACCCACGAGACAGGGTATTTGGGTCTTGCCCCATATGGGGCAGTTCCCAGGTCTGTTCCATAGAGTCTTAACAGCCCCAGGAGGGCTGAGCTTCAATTGCCCACAGCATGAATCCACTGCCTCCTCATTCGCCTTCTCACTTCTCTACTCTCTTACCATGCTCCCCAAAATCACTTCCCAAACACTTGCACCCAAACCCTTATCTTAGGGTCTATTTTGGGGAAGACATTTTCACAGAAACATGCCTGTATCTTCTGGATCACTGAACCCATCTGTCATTATGTATTCCTTAAAGCAAACCTTTGATAACTATCTTCCTCTTTAGACTGTTAGCTCCATGAGAATAAAGATCTTGACTCCTTAGTGCCTAGTGCAATACCCGGCACATAGCAGGTGCTCAGTGAATCTTTTTTTAAATATAAATAAAAGGATACATCAAGCTGTGTCCCCGGCACTGGAAATAAAACTGTTATGACTCAGTCACTGCCCTTAAGAGACTCATAGTCTGGGAGAAGCAAATTGAAATATTTGTAGTATATTCTCATTGAAAGTAATGTTATTCATTAGCATTGGATGTTGTGAGATCTTAGGAAAAGGTACTTAACTCACCTAAAGGATGATTAGTAAAGCCCTCCATGGGAAGAGATCTCAAAGCCTCATCGTAAAGGCATGTACCTGAAGGGAAGAAGGCTTCCACACCAAGATTCCATGGACTTGCTGAGAAAAGGCAGAATAAAATTATTTTCTTTATGGTCTTGATACTTGGGAAAGTTACAATAACCTCTAGCTCACAGGTGCAGAACCAGACTAGTCACAGTGTAGTAAATATTAGCCGTGGAAATTAAATAGCAGAGGTATTAGTAACAGTGTACACAGCAAGTATGAGCACTCAGAGGTGGCTTGCTGCAAAAATTAGACTGATCTAAAAATACTCTTGTGGAGATGCTTTCATTTTCTGGAATCGGTGATTAGGACCGCAGGGGGCTTGGCCCGGGAAGCCTCCTGTCTGCCAAGGCTTTGTCAGCCCCCAGGGGGACCAGGAAGTCTTCTTCACCTTGCAGATGCCTCCACAGGCAGAGCCTCTGAGCTCTGAACTCCACTTCTGTATTTCAAGACCCATTCCTGCAATTGTCAGTGAACTCTGTTTTCATTCGTAAATGTTCTTAACTCCAGGAGGAATTTGCCAAATTGTCTGTCACCTGCCATCGTTGAGTGGGATCCAAGTTTGTCTTTTGTATTATGGTGGAACTGAATGCTGGAACCAATAACCTCAGTGGCTTAAGATACTAAAAGTATCTCTGACTCGTGTAAATTGGAGTTGGGTGTTTAATGTGTCATGTCCCAAAGCTCCGATTCAGAGACCCAGACCTCTTCATCTGGTGGCTCTGCCATTCTTGCGGGTCTCAGAGTCCTTCCTCCTAAGTGGCAGGGGAGGTTGTGCTGGCCAGGTCTGTGCTATTTCTGCTCACATTCCTTTAGTCATAACTCAGCTCCAGTCTCCATTTCCACACAAGAGAGCCTGAGAAACGTGGGCCGGCCGCGTTCCCAGGCAGAAAAGGAAACAGGGTTTTGTGAAGACCTAGAGGTCTCTCCTACACTTTCCAAGGCGTGTATGGAAAAGAATCCATGAGAAGGTGACCGCAGATGGCATTCCCTATCTGGCTCCTGGAATGCAATCTGTCCTTATCTTTCTTAATGAGATCATCGTTTCCGTTTTTCAACTGACAATAAGGAGCTGGGTCCGTGGATCTAGTGGCCTCGGATTTGACTGGCAAGTGTTTTGATATTAGGACTTACTAAATAACACGTCCCCAAATCACCTTTTCACATCAGGAAATATAAGGTCCCAAAATCAGTGATGTTCAAGAAATGGACTTCCTCCTGGGCAAATAAGTGACTTGAGTTCTTAGGAAAACTCCTTAATTTCAGGTATACTCTGTGTATGTGTGTGTGTGTATACCCAAAAGATTTTGGAAGAGGTGATGTCAAGACATACCAAGTAAGAACTTGTCCCCATTGTCTGTGTCACAGAGAAGCTCTAGATTAGATTTATAAGAGCTGGATTTATTTTCTCCTTATTAAGCATAGAGTTGAAAGCCTAAGCTGGGAAGCCATGTTAGGATGTTGTTATAATCACCTCCATCTTAAAGGTGGGTAAACAAAGGCTAAGATTTTTCACCTCGGTTACACGGCTACTAAACGGTGGAGATAGAATCAAACCCCCAAAAATACAACATGAAAGCCACGCTCAACAAAGTTTTCCCAAGCCTCTTGGAGGTATCTGCATTGCATACTGCTTTCTAACATACATGCAACTGTATTTGTAAACGTTGGATACTACTGCCCCCAAATGCAGAATGGAGCAGAATAAACAAAAGTCTGTAGCTCCTCTACCCAACTATAACCGTGGGTAAAATTTTTGCAAAAATGGGAACAAATAATACTTATTATTTTTTAACCACTCCACTCCCCATACCCCACCTTTAGAAATCTTCCTTATTAAGTTACTAATCTGACCAGTTCTTTTCTATGCTTCCTGAATCACCCTCAATACCTTCTCTAACCTTGGATTTAGAAAAGCTAAACTGACATCAGGGTAAGTCTAGATTTTGCTTTTATTGAGAAGTCTGTTTTCCAATGCAAAATAGCAATTTTGGCAACTACCAACTCAGGGCTGCTGGCCCAATGCTTCTAATAGACCCACTTCAGAATAGGTGGTGTGGCCAGTAACAATGCCCTAGTGATGTGGCAGTTCTCTGGGAGGAACTGAAGTCACAGCAAACTGAAGGCTCCTAGCACAGCATTTCTAATACTGGAGCATTGTCATCAAGTGTCGCGATGCCTCTCCTTTCTGTCTTGCCATGGAATCATAGAAATAATATAGGAAAACTTTAGGTAGAGTTCAATAAATATATCCATTATCAGTTGGTGTGTTCTCCTCACAAAGTATCATGGCAGGCAGGAAGGATAAGACGCAGACAAAATTGTGTCTTATGGTATATTTCCCATTTGAGATCTGGTAAATGAGCAATGGGAGCTCAGTCCTCATACACCGATGTTGTATCTGTTCCATTTAAGCAGGGACACATCAATATCACCATTCTGCTGAGAAAGAAACTGAGGCTGAAAAGCATTTAGTGATCATCTGAGGGTAAAGCACAGGTAGAAAGTGGTTGCTATAGTTTCAACGTGTCTCCTCCAAAATTCAGGTGCTAAAACGTAACGGCCAATGTGATAGTATTAGAGGGGGGCTTTAAAGAGATTAGGCTATGAGGGCTCCTCCCTCCTGGGTGGAATTAAGGCCCTTATCAAAGAGGCTTCCTGCAGCATTTGGCTCTCTTGCAGTCCTGCTTCTTCCGTCTGGAGGATGCAGCAACAAGGCAGCGTCCTGGAAGGAGAAAGCAGCCCTAATCAGACAACTGAACCTGCCGGCACCTTGACCTAGGACTTTCAGCCTCCAGAACAGCGAGAAATAAATTTCTATTCCTTATAAATTACCCAGTCTGAGGTATGTTGTTATAGCAGCACAAAATAGACTGACAGCAGTCAATCCAGGACTCCGCCCCATATCTGTGATTTATAATGTAAACAATGGCACTGTAGAGGGTCACAGATGGTCATTTGGATACACCCTAGAACACTCCAAGACCATAGACCATCCTACCAAATATTACTCTCCTATCATAAGGGTTTTACCATTTGCATGGAGGATCATAAGAACACTCACCTGCCAGGATATTCCCCCATTTATAAGTTAAAAACAAACAAACACACAAAAAGCCTGTGTTTCCTCTGCCTCTGAAATTGTCATTTAAGCACCTGGCACTGTGCTTGTCACTTGACAAGTGCTCAGTATATATCATATATTCTTACATTTGTTGAGATGATGATCACATGATTGCCAAATTACCTACTTTTCAAATGTATACCAAAAAAAAAAAAAAGAAAGAGAGAAGAAATAATTCTTATTTTGGTCCCTGAAATCTTTCCATAAATTATTGGGAGAAAGGACCAATTTACTAGCAAAATAAAACGTATATCTTTGCACAGAATTTCTATAACCTCAACATGCTCAAAAAGGTACCTTTGTTCATTGTTTTACTCCTAACAATTATTGCCCTTAAGTCTCGAGATGATGTTTTTTTAACCAGGCATTGATTTGAATCAGATGGAAGGTGGGTAACAAGGGAGGCAAGGTAAGCATTCAAATGAGCTTTTCTTCTTGGCCAAATTGTGTGTGTATAAATTACTTTCAGCACGGAGAGTTTTATTATTAATCATTTGTGCCAATAAATGTATCATTAAATCTAACTTTCACTTATGGAGTATGCAATTGTCATTATACAAATATTATTTAATTACATAACGGCTCAACTATTAAGAAATCTGTATTTAACTGATATTCAAACCATATTCATAAAGCCCTCTATCCTAGGGACTGTTTGAGAATTCCATAATCTTTTGATTAAAGAATTAAAGACGGTAGTACTTTACTGATTGTATTTGGATAAGCCATGTTGTCTCTATAATAAGGTGTGTTGATATTAAAAAATGATTAAACATTTTCAAGGGAAGAGCTGCTTCATCTTCACCCACCTTTCATCTCTGTATTATGAATTATATATTATTCTTTCACTTCTATATCCTCAATCCTTTTTCCTCTCTTTGTAGGCAATTATACAGTGACCCATCCATATAGCTCATGAGATTTCTCAATTTTTTATGAATGTTCGTAAATATGGAGGAAATGAGTGCAAAATTTATAACCAGTTGGACCATATTAATCTTTTCTTGTTGGGGCAATGGCTATAGTCATCACATTGCACTGTTTGAACTTAAGAAGAAACTATTTCAGGGTAGTACGGAGAGTGGAGGATATTTAAATCTAGAAAGTCCTTTTGGTCTAGTATGCATCCAAGATCCATGTAAGTGGAGGATTTTGGATGGCTAACTTGCTACTTTGATTTCTTTTCTGAGAGGTGGCAGGAGACTCAGAGTCCAGAGCATGATGAATGCTGTCAGGGGCAAAAATAGGGGGTGAAGGGAGATGGGGTTGAATTGGGTCAAATTTAGGGGACTAGCTTTGGCAGGGTGTCCATGCTAAGAGGGCATCGTAGACTTAAATTCAGGCTTAGCCCAACATTAATATCCAAGGGCTATTGGCACGACAGTAGAATTCAGGGAGCAGCTACCCTTGAGATGCAGCTAGTGCCAGAGTGGCTTGAAGCCTGTCCCAGGCAGGGGCAGGAGTGAGAACACACAGGGGGCAGGACATAGGCAATGGTAGAGTGTGAGCTCAAGGACAGGGCACACCTTTTGCACTCATGATTACATCCATAGAGCTCAGCACAGAGCCCAGAACACTAGATTTTTAGAAATATTTGCCAAATTGTGGGTGGAAAGAGGATGCAGTCAATGTCAGGGCACAGATAGGGATCAGGTTTGTGGACTTGGATTCGGTACATCATTGGGGACCTAAAGAAGACCCTAAGGAAGAAGCCAGTTGTGTGCACTGGTACTAGACCAAAAGGCAGCATCTTAGAATAGCGGAAGGTACATGCTGATCCGAGCTCTCTCCAGGGGCAATGGGTACCAGCCTTTGGGGGCAGGAGGGGTGTCTATCATTTTCATTGATTCATTCCACAAACATCTATTGGTCACTGACTTTGATCCAAACATGGTGTGAAGTATTGGAACACACAGATAAAATGCCATGATACCTGGCTTGGAAGAACTTCTGCCTTCGTGGGGCAAAGACATTCAAATGCCATGACACAGTGACTGAATACTGGAAGTATAACATGGAGAGAATGGCATTGGAGGGTCTAAAATGAGAGTTGGATAGAAGGCTCTGAAAAGTTAGCAAGGGGAATGGAGGTGAGAATCCAGAAGCTTCAACTTAAAGAATCCTGAAAGAGGCAGCAATTGAACAGGACGGTGGGTTCAGAGAGCCTCATGCCGCTGCACAGAGCCTGCTCCGGTGCTCGGCGGGGAGGCAAGAAGGCCTCCAGGGGAACAGAGTTTTAGTGACTGTCTCTGAGGTTAAACCCAACCCAACTTTTCCCCTATATCAGCAATTTAGTAGGTGTAACTAGACTGTGTTTCTGTTCCAATCTGCTTTGTGAAGTGCTTATGAAAAGGCCCTTTATAAATCGCTATAACAATGAATTATGAACAATGAAAAAAGGGCAGCTATGTCCCCCCTCACCACCCCCCCCCCCCCGTTCCTGCAAGGGGGAAGCTGAGCTCCCTTCTCTGTTCTGCTCTGTCTGGCCTTGTTTTCTTTCAAAGACGAGAGAACATCATAACCTTGAGCTATCTGGTGGAAATAAAAGATTGATGCGAACTTTACTGTGTAAAATTTGGGGTCTTTTCATCCAGTCGAGGAGACAATTGAATATTATAGAAACACACAGCACATTGGAGGAGAACTTATTTCATTCAAGCACTAAGAAGCTTCGCCCTAAGAGAAACCCCTTCACTTGAAAACGAATACATGAATATATGCCTTCTTGAGAACAGGTTTCCCTGCCAGTTTTTAATCTGAGAGTCTGGCAGCTGAAAAGTCCAACTGCCTCATTTTACAAGTGGAGAAACTGATGATCCCCGGAATGGGATATAACTCACTTAAGATCACACAAACAGAAACGGACAAATTCAACCCAGAGAATTTGACTCCAGGGTTTCCTTTGGCAACCACAGCGCGAGGTTATCTCTCGCTTTTTGGACCGTACTGAAGGGTCTGCAATTTATCCTGAGATGTTCCAGGGCACACAGAAAGGGGGAACTGCTAGAGCCCCGGCATCCCGGGCTGAGTTCACTGCAGAGAAGCGGCCGGGAGTTCAAAGCCCCTCTGATGGGAGGCTGTCCTTACACACCACCCCACAAACAAATCAATGACACGATCCATTAGAAAAAAATAGGTGTATTGACATTGTTAGGATGTTTTTAAAAACTTTAAAGGACAAATCCATAAATAAGCCAAACCCTAACATAATCTCCAAGTTACGGTAGTAAAAGTAGAATGGCTATTCTTGGATGTGGGAGGTAATGAGTGCACTCTGCCCTTCCGAGGATAAACGACCATCCGTAGCGGCATTATTATTAATATTAACAATATGATTATCATCCTCATCCTCTGCCATGGTTTTTAGTGTCAGGCACGCTGGCTGCTAAACAGGCCTTCTCTACAACACTGCAAGAATATGAGATGAATGTTTTATCCTCATTTTACAAATAAAGAAAAAGGGGCTTCGTTGGTACATCCAGTCACGTGACTGCTAAATACACAAGTCGGGGTCCACAGTTGGTTAACTTAGGGGCTCCCTGACATCCTCCATGGCCTACACTCCTTCTATTTGTTGCTCCGCTGTCCACAGCAGGTCAGCTTGTCCCATAACTTATGGCTGCTGCAATCCCAGGCATATCAAGCAGACGGCAATGTCTTGAGGCAGAAAAGGATCTTTTTCCTTCCTCCATGGGTCTCTTATTAGGAGTGAGAAAGCCTTTTAGTACATCTGCCTTCATATCTCATTGAGCAGAAGTGGATACTGAGCAAATTATCCCAGCAGGGAGGTATTTTAAAAGCTGTCTGGGTGATTCGCACGTGCAGTCTGGGTAGACAGCCACCAGTCAGGGCCAGGGCAGATTCCCCTGCTGGGTCTAAGAGGCGCACAGCTGCCCCTGCGGCACAGGGTGTCAGACACTGACCAACACTTGCTGGCAAGGGAAAAGGGCTGGACCCCCCAGTCTCCCACAGCGAGGCACGGGGGGAGCAGTGGACTCTGTTAACCCGTGGTAGCTCACACGTCAGAGCCGAGGGCTTCGGTTTGGATGCTCTGCACTCTGGGGAGGTCCCGTTTCTATTCACACACCTCCAAGATTCTGGGTTTTGCACCAGCAAGGGAGTGATTAATAAAGTATTCTCAAATCCTAGGAATTTCTTTTGTATTGCAGGAAATGTTGCCACGTGGCAGGAGGAGGATGGATTTTGCATTAGAGGAGTCCCCTGGGCAGAAAGAAGGCTGAAGCACCAAGCGACTCTGCTACAAAAGCCATTCTAGGACATTTATCCAAGGCAAGTGTAAAAGCCATCCATGTATGCGGGGGGCGGGGGGGGGGCGGGGGGGTGGTTAGGGACCAAAATTTAGCTGGTACTTTCTCTCCTATTCTTCCTTTCTCCCTCCTTTCTTCTTTTCCTTCCCTCCTCCCTTTCCATCTTCCTCCCTCCCTGCATCCCTTTCTTCTACCCCTTCTTTATTTCTTCCTTTCTTCCCTTCTTCCTCCCTCTCTCTTTCTCTCCCAACCTCTCTCCTTCCCTTCCCCACTCCTCTCTGTAAAGGTAAACTGAGTCCAGCTGGGTCCTTCTGCTACAGACTCACCTTGCTCCATCTCCTTCCGGGGCACCGACTCCACATATCGTACTTTGTTTACTATCTATTATTCTTGCCAAGCTCTCAGTTCCGTGAAGCAGACACTATTGCCTCTCTTGTTTTACTCAGCTTCTCTAGAGGTTAACACAATGCATGGCCCACACAAGGCATTCAGTATCCCATTAACTGTGACCTGTCGGATCTTCTACATCGCACCCTTGATGGGAGAGGAAGGCGAAGCTGCTCTAGAAGCTGAAACTATAGCACGGAAGTGATTAGATGAACCTCTTGAAAATAGGGTTGTGGAAGGGGGCAGGGGTCACTGTCTACTTGGTATCCCCTTTGGGGATGGGGATGGTATATAATGCACCAGAGTGCATCTTCCCCTGTTCATATCTCTTCACAGCAGTGGTTCCCAGCAGGACCGGAGAATTTGCATTTCCAACAAGTTCTCGGGTGACGCTGATGCAGCTGGTTGGACGCTGCGAGAACCACTGCTGTGTAGCATCCCCTGGAGGAGTTCTTCATCTCGGGAATTCAGAAAGGCTCCTTAGAGATTGCTGGGGACCACAAAGACAGTCCATTTCTCGGAAAGGAGGCAGACAATATTTGCAGGGTCCCTGGGTAGATGGCAAGACTAGAGGCAGGCAGCCTCAGAGCCAGCCCTTCCTCATGAATGGAGCTGGTGAGAACCATGACCCACGGGGCTGGGGGAAGAGTCCAGAAACAGTGCCTCCTCCTCTGTGGGCCCAGGGTGGCAATTTCCCCAATGGGTCCCAGGGGATATTCAGCACTGGAAACGCTCACAGACGCTCCACACGGTCAAAGCAGTCAAAGCATTTTCACTGCAGGGTCCAGCTCCCCCCCGGTAAATCGGGGCACAATCATCGCGGAGCCTCCTTCTCTCTCCTGGGTTGGCCGTGTGGACATTTGAGTTCTCTGTAGCCTGAGCAGGATTTTCCTCTGTGCGTGGCGATGGGGTGTGTGTTCGAAAAGAGAATTTTTGGCAGGAACTATCACACCCCGCTTGATTGCTGAGCTAAAAATAGAGTCTCCCCATTGTGGAAAAACTTAAGAGGCCAAAAAAAGTCCAGGACGACTCTCTCTCTAGCAGCAGCAGCACCTGGAATGTGGCTTAATTACTTCAGAAGCAGCAGCGTGGCTTGCAATTCAGGGGTTTGGGAACGGGAGGGAACCCCGTGTGTGGTTTTGGCAGCTGCCAAAGACAAGGGGATTCGGCTGCATCGCCCAGGAGCTCTGAGCTCTGCGGGCATATTCCCTCTCCTCTCTGAACCCCAGGTTCCTCATCCCGTGGGGGAGATCATACTCAGTTTTAAGGGCCAACGTGACAATGCAGGTGAAAGAGCTTTTGTGAAAAGAGTCCTTCCTTCAGAGAAAAGAGGCCACCCCTGGGTGCCCAGGGGGACATTGTGGAGCAGCAGAGATAAGACCACAGGGAGGGACAAGGGGCTGAGATGCTGAGAGGAGGAGGCGAGCGAAGATTATTGACCCAAGCTGGAGGCTGGAGAAAGGATGGTAAACTCAGAAAGATGGCCGAGGTCAGAGGGGGACAGATAAAAATGCAGTTTGGGATCTGGCATAGACAGTTTTCTGCGGTTGATGGAACATCGCCGGAAGGTTTTGAACAGGGAAGGACATCAGAGTAGTATTTTAGAAAATGTGGGGAAGACAGAAATTGCCCGGAAGCGGAGAGTCCAGGGAGGAGGAGTTGGCAAAACAGGCAGAAACAGCGCAGGGGCAGCGGGGATGGAAAGTAGGAACACAGGAGATATTTTAGAGGGCTGGAAAACAGGCCCGTTGCTGATTAGCGCTGATTTGCCATCAGCATACGGGAGTGATGGAGTCCTCCTTCCCCAGCGGCTGCCTGCTCCTCCGTCCTGCCTGCCCCTCGCCAGACTCAGGGCACTCAGTCAGCATTGGCCCCACCATCTCCCTTGTCACACATGACTGTCTGGGTCTATTGTCTCCTCCCAGGCCCCAGCCCAGAGCCCAGGCTCAGCCTACCCGCCACGGCCAAGGAAAAAGGAAATCCGAATAGGAGGAAACCACAGAGTTTTCTGTTTTCTTCTGCAGGAGAAAGCAAGATTATTTTTGGCCCCTTTCGGTACCAATCAGATTTTTTTTCCTTTCTTTCTTTCTCAAAGCCCTGCGTCTGGCAGGCTTCAGGCAGGGGAGTGGAAATCAGAGCTCGCATTTTGAATACCTTTGCATTTTTGCTTGGTGTCAGTTTTGTTTGTCTTCCTCTGCCTGGCTGTCTCCCCTGTCTCCAGATTGTTGACTTGTCTCAAACGCTGTTCTTAAGCCAAAGAAAGTAAAACTCAGTCCTCGTGTTCAAGGATGGGGCGCTCTGGGCCAAGAGAAAGAGAGGACAAGAAGGAAACCGTCTCCCGGGCCGGGTCTGGCTGGGCACCCGGCATTTTCACACATAGCGCCACTTTCCATACTTATATTCACTCTGGGGCTAGAAGAACGGACCCCCTAAAATCAAGCAAGACGCTGGACTCCCTGGGAGTCGCACAGTTAGTGGGGCACGGCCAGAATTGAGTCCAGGCTTTCCGACCTAGGGTCACCTTCTCTCTGGTGTTCATCTCTGCCTTCTTTGTGGATTATGAAGTTTGCCAGTGTCCCCTGAGGCAGAGGAACCAGGAGTTACGAGTCTAAGCTTGATTGCCAAACTGCTTGGGTGGGTTAGAACCCCAACTGAACAAGTTATTTAATCTCCATAAACCTCAGTTTTCCTGATCTGTAAAATGGGCATGTCAAGAGTGGATTCTTAACTTGTGAGGGTTAAATGAGGTGATGCACATGAAGAACTTTAGGAACCGCATGAGACCTGTTTTTGTGCTAAGTGAGTGCGTGTGAGGGTGTGAGTGCTTGTGAACACTTGGAAAAGCCACATTGACATTTTTACCCAATGGTCACCCCATTTTGTGACCTGCTCATGATATTTGGAGAAAATTAAAAATTACTTTTAATACTTTTCTTAGAAGATTCTTTTATTTTCTCCATGTCTCCCAATGGAATCTGTCCCTTAAGGCAGTGCAGGATAATGTAACCTGAAAGAATGTGACAGACAACAAATTTGGAGCAGTTTCCTATTTATTAAATAATTCCACACATCGTTTTGCCTATTTTGAGCCACAGTCATTTGTGGGTGCTACTTGCAACAACGCTTGTTTTTTTTAATTCCTTTACTGAAACATAACACAGGCACATGCACTCACAAACACACGCACACGGGCCATGAAACATAACACAGGCACGTGCACTCACAAACACACGCACACGGGCCATCTTGGATGACAGTGTTTAAACATCGCCTTTTCTCGTATCTCATTCTTCAACAATTTTGAAAGGAACTTTCAGCTTGCTACATAGGAGGTCCTTCGCAAGTTTCCGTTCTTGCTAACACTGAATAACGATTGATAGAATAATGATAAATAAACGCTGTTGAATGAGTGCCGGCTACATTCTGGGAACTTGCTCGCATTATCGCCAGTCTTTACAACAACCCTGATATTTATCCCCGGTTTTCAAGAAAAGTAAGGCACAGGGAGAAAACGACCAAAATAGCCCAGCCAAGATAAAGAACCAGGACTGACAATGCACAGCATGCCTGGTTCTTAATGCAGTGGTTCTACCGCTGTACCAAGATGCTGCTTCTTCGGAGCAAGAGGAGTGCCTGAGTTGTTCCCTCTGCATCCCCAGTCCCTGGCACACACTGGTTCAATATCTGCAAATTTTTGTTGAATGCCCACATAAAAAGACAGGCGTACATACACGCACAAAAGCACACAAGCACACACATGCAGATTGTTGATGTTGTTTTATTTTTATAAGACATATATGGCTCCACAGCCAGGTTTTGTTGGCCGTGGAGAGGACCAGAGGCAGGTACTGTGTTCCGGAGACCTCATCCTCGAGCTGGGCTTGGAGGAAGTTCTCAAAGAGCACAGGAAGCTGCAGTTATCTGAGGCACCTGAAAAAGGCTTAGAAAATGGATTTTTGAGGGTGTGAGTTTAGGTGTTGCCTTGGAGACTTGTTTGAGCCCAAGTTCCTGGGCTGGACCTGAATCGATTGTGCCCGGAAGGATCCTGGTTTGAGAAACGCTTGTGTGTGCAGTGTGGAAGCTGTGAAGGACCATAGCTGGTGCCAAGGGATGGTGTACACTCGGTGGGCAATGGTAGGATCAGGACGGTCCTCGGTGATTTGGGGGTCTAGGTAATTTTCTAAGTGGGGACTTTGATCATGAGCCCACACAGGCTTCTCTGTATTCATGATCATTCTTGGTATCTTAATGCTTAGGCTCATTTTTAACTTCAAGCAATCAACGAAAGTTGACTTTGGGAGATGAGACCAGATGTAAGTTTAGTGGGCCCTGGGGTCTTCCAGGGCCCTAAGTCTGGCATGAGGTCGGGGAACAGAAGCACCCTGCTACCACCCACCAGGGGCCTCTGGGAATCCACACCCTCTCCCGAGGCAGAGAGATTGACTCAGAGCTGAGCAGATAAAGGGATTGTGATAAGAAGGAAAGACAAGAATTTCAGGAATGCCATAGCCTGTCTTTCCAGAAGCTTCCCCCAAAATCAAACCCTGAACTCACACTATACTCATTCTCAGGAAGAGTGGGAGGGAGAGTGAGAAAGCGTCACCCAGATGGCATCCCTGGCCCCTTCTTGACTGTTCACTTCCTCAACATGCTCTGAGTTTTTCAAAAAGTGGAGACATTTGCTGAGTGACGACTGTGAGTCGGGGGCTGCTTCAGATCTCTGGTTCTCAGAGCCAGCTGCACATTCGACATGTTCTGTAAATACTGATTTCTACGTCCCGGCCCCAGATGTTGTGATTTAATTGCTCTGCGGTGTGGCCTGGGCATCGGGGTTGTGTAGAGCCCCCAGGTGGGTGGAGTGTGCAGCAAAGCTGGAGAACCCGCGCTGGAAGCTTTCCGTGCTCGTTCCCGTCCTTTCCCGCAGCGTCCCCACGATGGGGTGAGACTGTCAACTCCAACCGCCAGTTGGGTTTCGTATCACACCGACTCTCTGAATGTTGTGAAATCCTACCTGACTGGACAATGAGGCCATCACCGGCCAGTATGAGGCTCTCGTGAGGTGGCAGCTGCTGCAGCCACAAAGCTCATCAACTATCCCCCTCATGTGCCCATTGTAAAGAGCAGGAAGCTGCAGCCGGCACCGAGAGCTGAGCGACCCGCATCACACAGCTACCAGGCCCACCCAGGAGTCCAAACAGGAGAAATCTGGGCTGAGTTTATTTTTCTCTTCCCTTCCAGTGTGATCGCGGGAGGAGAAGACTGCACAGGAAGTACTGCAGACAAATGTGGCCCTGAGGGTGTGGGGTTCACGGTCCATTGAGAAGCCAGCCAGGCTTGACGTGTCATCCCCCCGACCCCCCGCACTTACTCAGACACGAGGAGGTTTGCATTCCCACCGGCCTTGGAGAACGGAGAACTGCGTGGGAAAAGGAAAGCGTGGCCAGAAAGGATGCTAGGGCTGGAACCCAAGAGGGTGTAGTTTGTGCCGTATCATCAAAGAAAAGATAAAACAGGGAGGGTGGCACCATGTAAATCATAAAGGGCATGAACCTCATTCCCCCTGACTTTTAATAAGACTTGAAGCTCCAAGAACCTTAGTTTCCTTAACTTCATAGAAAAGATTTAAAATTCAGATTTTTTTTATCTTTAGAGCAAGGATTGCAATTCCCCAGAGTTGTAATAATTAAATGATGCCATACATATAAATTATTATTTATTACACATGCTGTTATATAATTTATGTATAATATGCATTATTACATGTATAAATAATAACAGCATTATATGTCTAGTATATTTATAATTATATTTGCTATATGAACAGCTACAGTGGAAAGAACAAGGGGATGAGGGTCAGAAGGCTAAACCTCACGAGTAGCTCACCCCATCAGACGCCAGTTGGCGCGGTTACGGAAAGGATGGTACGGTCACTGAATGGAGTTCTTTGTAGCTGTTAAAAATGAGATACATCTATGCATCCATATAAGGAAAACCTTCCCCCCACAGATCATTCGGAGGAAAAGCAATGCGCAGGGCCGTGGGAAGGTATGAACCCTCTCCGTATGGAAAAGCATTTATATGTAAACATGTGCATGTATAAGATGTAAATAAAACAAAAACAGATTCCAGCTATGCATACTCATGTCCATGTCCTTTTTTGCACAAGTGTATGTTTTCTGGAGAAAATCCGTTAAGTATCTAGAAGAGTAGGATTTGGCAAAAGGGAAAGGGAAAAGGGCATTTTCCATCTTATTTGATGCTTACCGCTTTATTTCATGCTCATTGCCACTCTGCGTGTTTGCAATGTGTGTCTGCATGTATGTGTGTGTGTTTCAACGATAGAAATGAAAGGCATTTCAGTTTATACACACATACACACACACACAAACCAAGGGCTGGCCAGACCCTGAGCCTCGAGCTTTTTCCATTGTGTTCTGGGCCAGCCCAGCAGACATACTTGTTTTTCCAGCTGGGAATAATTTCGTTTTCTTGCCCTAAATCCTGAGCAAAACTCGTTTCCAGCCTGAGGCTGACAGGCCTGGTCCAGGGGAGGTACAGCCACCCCCATCCTTGTAACGGGTTTTGTTGTTTTTATGCATGAACACGGGCTGGGCATGTTTGGGGAGCAGTGAGGATGGTCCGAACAAGTCTTCAGAGAGGAGAGAGACAGACAGTGCCTCATGAGGAAGCCGATGCAGCAGGGCACTGAAGTTTTAAATGCTTTAAAATAAAACCAGAAATAAATGAATTCCAAGTAAAATGCTGATACACAAATCCATGCATAGAAGCTGGAATCTTTTAGGAGAGCACATATTAATACTAACTTTGGGGACTGTCCTTTCCTTCGCTTGCTAAAATATGTTGAAGGGTGACCTCCCCACAGAAGATATGTCTGTGCCCTACCCCCCAGAGCCTGTGAGCATGACCATATTTGGGAAAACGGTCTTTGCCACTACAGAGATGAAACATGGGGACAGTGGGAAGAGGGGGTGGTAGGAACTGGGGTGCAGTCCGCTTTAGATCCGACGTCCGCTGAGCAGGGCTGTTGCCCAGGGCCCAAATCAGCAGGCAGCGAGGCAACACATCCATCTCCTAAAGGGCCTTCCAGGGAAACTCACACTCCCTAGAAGGGGTCAGCTGCATCCGTCTCATGGGACAATAAGCTATTTTCACCAGAAAGCTGCCAGGCATAAATTTAGATTTCTGAACATTTTTTATGAACTGACATGATGGCCTCTGGACACCTCTTCACTAAACTATAAAAAGTCAGACATCCCTTTCCAGAAACTACACGTCCACCTGTGCCCCAGATAGAGCTGGGAGCCTGCAGCCACATGGCAGAAAGGCCTGCCTTTTTTGAAAAACGAAAACAAGAAGCCATCAATGGCCAGGTCTCCTAAGTGCAACCATGGAGATGAACGAAGTCGTCCCGAGGGGGCCATCTCTGTCTGTCCTTCTTTGCTGTCTCTATCCTTGTGCCCTGTTACCAGGTCAAATCCTGAGATGCAGACCAAATCCTAAAGAAGGCCTCCCTGAGTCCCACTCTCAGCCCCTCTCAGCATCCATCTTCCTTCTTGTCTTCCCCTGCCTCTCTGGGCTCCTATCTGCCACAGGGCCTTGGCATGTGCTGTTATCCTGCCACCCATCTGTGCCCAGGTAACCCCTGAAGTTCTCAGACTTCCAGTCAGACTTCCCTCCCACCATCGAGGTCAGACTGTTTGGTTATATGTTTTCCTAGACCTGTGTTCATTTACGTCTGGGCATTTATCTCAGCTTGTCAAGTTTCATTTGGTTATTTGATTAGGATTTGTGTCCCCCCTCCTCCCCTGTAAGCTTCGTGAACATAAAGACAGTGCTTCCGTTGCATGAGCCTGCAGAGACATCTGGTCCATCCTCAGCTCTAAGTAAATAGTTACCAAGTAATTAAGTAAATGCGTGAATGAATAAATAAATGAATAGATGAATAAGTAAAGGAGTAGACAACAAGCAATAGCTTAATACATTGGTTCTGAACCAGGGGGGATATTTAGCCCCCAGGGGACATTTGGCAATGTTTTAAAATGTTTGCACTTGTCAAAACTAGTGGGTGGATGGTGGTAGTACTCCTGACACTCAGTGTACAGAGGCCACGGACGCTGCTAAACATCCTACAATGCACAGACCGATCGTACCCACACGTCCCCCCGAGGCAAAGATTTCTCCTGCCCGAATGGTGCTAAGGTTGTGAAACCCTGTGCATTCATCTCCAGGGGTTTTCCCAACAAAGCACTATAAACTGGGTGTCTCTAAACTACAGAAATGCGTTCTCTTACAGTTCTAGAAGCCGGAAGTTCAAAATCAAGGTGTTTTCAGGGTCGTTTCCTTCTAAAGCCTCTGCAGAAGAACCTACCCCATGCCCCTCTCCCAGCTCCTGCTGGTCGCTGACACCAGCCACCCTTGGCCCTCCTGGGCTCACAGCTGCACCATTGCAGCCACTGCCTCTGTCTTCCTCCCCTGTGTATCTGTGTGCTCTCTCCTCTTCTCCTAAGATGATAGTCCTTGGATTTAGGGCCCACCCTAATGAACTCATCGTAACTAATTATACTGCAGAGACGCTATTTCCAAACAAGTTCACATTCACAGGTACTGGGGTTAGAATGCGAACATATCTTTTTAGGAGACACGGTCCAACCCACTGCATCCAGGTTTAGTAGAAAGTTGATCATATTCATACCCTTCCCTCCAAAAAAGAAAAAAGGACAATGAAGCCTGTTCTTTCTCTCCCCCCAACACACACACACCCCTTGTCCCGTCACTCGGCCAGAGCCTGGTGGGCTCTTCAGCTTCCGTCTGCCACCCCCTGAAATCTGTCGGTCACCAGCACCTTGTCAGCTCTTCGCTCTTTAAACGCTAGAGAAATCTGCCTTCTTTCTCTACGTTAGGAGCATCCAGTTAAGTGGGTTATGCGCATTTAATCCTCACGCCAATCCTATAAGCTAGGTGTTACCATCGCCTCCATTTGCAGGTAAAGAAATCGGAGGGATAAATAAAGTGCCCAAGATTGCAGACCCTGTGACAGAGCCGGGTCCTCTGATTCCACAGCCCACAAACAGCCTGTATTCTGCGGTGGACTCCCTCATGCTCTTGTTGAGGTTCCATTTCTCTCATCTGCTTCCCTGGCAGGAACCCCACCCTGCCTGCTCAGAATGGGAGGGACTTGCCTTCCCCACAGCTCTTCTCTGGGCATCCTTACTGTTTGTTTACATTCCTCTCTTCCTTCTAGACTATGAGGTCTTTCAGGGTGGATACAAGGTTTATTTCATCTCTGTATCTCCAACCCCAATACCTGCCCTGGGGCCTGGTGCACACAAACAGTCAGTGTTGGCTGAATAAATGAATGCATTCATAGCTTCAACAATCCAGTCTAGAGACACCCCCTTTGTTTGTACTAGAATTTTCCAGGTTGCATTGCAATGCATACGATACAGCACTATGGCTGTTAGAAGAGACCAGAAAGTGAATCAATTGTGTTTAAAAGGAAAAAGATTCCATAGTCAAATTAGCCTGGATAACTCTGGGTGAACCAACATTAAACAACTAAATGTGTTTCCTTACTACGGGGGCTTTACAGAGCCTTAAATATTCTAATGTGCTTTTGGAGCATGTAAGAAAGTGGGTAGTGTTCCAGGTATGCTAGATTCTTTTTTTAATCACTAAATTTTTTTCCCCCTAAAAACTCTCAAGGAATACTGTCTATACTACAAACAGAGTTGGGTTATGCTGGGGTACCCCGCGGCCCCTCCTAAATAAAGAGGCTCCCGGAGGTTAGGAGGAGCAGGGCCTTCCGCCAGAGTGGGAGATGCCATCCCTGGGCAGCTGGTTCATTCCTCTCTCCCTCTCCCCCCCGCTCCTCTCTCTGGTCTCAGCTCTGCACCCACCACGCTCCTGCGACACCTTCATTCTTGTTTTCGGTTGATTTCCCCACTCTCACCAGATCCCGCGTTCCCTGCTCCCCTCCCGAGCTGAAAATGAAAGTGGATGGCCTAAAGCTCCCTGAACCTCATTAACCTCCACATTATCTCAGGGACATTATGCCAATTATCACACCGGGGCTCAGGATTGAAAAGCTACCACGCCCTGACCGGCAGTGATGGATGCTACCAATTTAAGGAGAGGAGGGGCGGCTCCTCGGTGGGGAAGGAATCATTTGTTTTGCCCAGAGAAGCTTTCTCGTGGCAGACACGAAGTGTGGCTCTCTGGCAGGGGTGCTCTCCTGGCATCTTTTTGTAAGTGGCCTGTTCTGAGCAGATTTTTTTTTTTTTAAGTGGCATGTATTGGTTAATCTCGTTTTCTTATTGTCATAATACTGAGAAGTATATATAGAAAAAAAAAAAACCTAAACATATAGAAATGGTCCATAATCCCCCTATACAGGAATTTCAGTTGACATTTTAAAACAGGTCAAAATCCAAGTTATATAATATAAGTAGGTCTAGACAATTGAAAGGATTCAATAAGTAACAAAGTTAAAGTGAATATCTTCCACCTCCCTTTCCAAGCTCAGCATCTCAACAGCTAATAGAGTTTTGTGGTTCCTTTAGAAACAGTGTACTAAATGATGGTCATAAAGTGGTGTAATGGATATTAAAATCTAAGAAGGGGGAGAGGGGAGGGGTAAAAATCTACCTATCAGGTACAATGTACACTATTCTGGTGACTGGTACACTAATAGCCCTGGCTGTAGCGCTACACAATTCATCTGTGTAACCAAAAACACTTGTACCCTCTAAATCGAAAGAGAGAAAGAAAGAAAGAAGAGAGAGAGAGAGAGAGAGAGAGAGAGGGAGGGAGGGAGGGAGGGAGGGAGGGAGGAAGGAAGGAAGGAAGGAAGGAAGGAAGGAAGGAAGGAAGGAAGGAAGGAAGGAAGGAAGGAAGGAAGGAAGGAAAAAGAAAGAAACAAAGAAAAAGAAGCAGTGTAAGGGTGGGACTTAGTGGCTGAGAATTGCGGTTCTCAGCCCTGAGTGGACACAGAAATGACCTAGAAGGTTGGCTACATGGCAGGTTGCCTGACCCCATCCTCAGAGATTCTAATTCACCATCCCTGAGAGGGGCTCCACAATTTGCATATTTAGCAATTTCTCAGGTGATGCCTCATCCCAGCTCTACTGCTCTCCCGCTGGCTGTGCAGTTGTGAACAAGTTAACCCCCGCTTTGCCTCATTTTCCTCATCTGTGAAATGGGGCTAATAATAGAGTTGTGAGGCTTAAATGAATTAAAATACAAAAAGGCTCTGCATATTAAGAACCATGTAAGTTTGCTACTATTATGCATATACTAGCCTGTAAATATGTATCCAACTATTATTCATGCTTTTTAATGTTAACAAAAGCCATAATTTTATATACACTTCAGTACTATGCTTAATTGCAATAATAATTTTTACACACAGAAATATTTAGTCCTGTGTTTAACATAAAATCGTAGTTTAGATTTACCTTCCGGAGCACACACTTGCCTTCTACAAGTGACCACACCAGTTGTTTCAGGCTACTCTAAGCAGTGCAGCAAGGGGTACCCTGACACATCTCTAATACCTATTTTGTGAGCATATTCAGAGTTGGAAAATTAAAATAGAAATATACACTCTGGGGAAGACTACATTTGCTTCTAACCCAGGTCTGCCAAAAGTCCTGATGGGACCTAAGGGCAAATGATGTTTGCTCTTTAGACTTTGTCGCCTTCATCTTCAAAACGAGGTTGAGAAAGCAAGCAGTGCTGGCGTACATACCGAGTCATGTGACTCAGTTGACTCTGAACCGCCTGTGCAGAGCTTGGGGCCAGAAGCTGAGACTCCAGAGTCAATGAAGGCAGCTCGCCGTACTCCAGGAGGGTGAAATACGAAATATGAACTACACACTGCCGTGCGGTGCGAGAAACATAGCGATGGACTAACGCGTGCAGATCGGACTGCACAGAAAGGGAGTGAGGAGAGTGGAAAGGGTTGGGAGGAGGTGGAAGGAAGGGGTGGATGTGTTTTGCAAAGTGGGTGGAAATCACAGGATGGATAGGAGGGCTTTAAAGGCATCCCAGAGAGAAAAATCAGTACACTTAAGAGCCCAGAGGTTTGGTACCACCGAACACAGCATCTGATATGAGTCCTCGAGGAGTGTTAGTTGAACACAGTCTTGGCCCTGAAGCGGGGTATACAGTATAGAGCAGGCTAGTGTCTTAGGCGCTCTTTGATCCAACGAGACACCAAGAATCCCTTCAGACGGGCCTGCCACATCCTGAATGTGTTGCATAATTCACAAGAGGGTAATGATTTTTTTGGTTTATTTATTATGTTTTAATAAGGCATCCTAGTGCTCAAGGGATTAAGATCCTCAGTCAGAAGTTTTGAAACTTGGCTCCGGAACTTCCTAGCTAGGTGACAATGAGCAAATGTCATAGTCTTTCCAAACCTCAGTTTCCTTCTCTATAAAATAGGAATAAGTACAGCAGCCACTTCACAGGCTATTTGCTGTTTCACGATATCCAGCGAGGATGACTGTGGGTATTAATTATTAGTGCACTGTCATGGGTGCAAAGGCTGCCTCACAGCAGTGGGCAGGTCCATACGCTATTCATTAATTCAACAGCACTTACGGTGCCTTGTCAGGGTCTAGGATTTATAATTTAGCTGGAGACAGACATGAACAGGCCTCTGTACTTATACTGAGACCACAGTGGGAAACAAAATGAAACTCCTGAGTACTGCTCCCTCCAAACATTCTTCCTGAATTTTGTTTGCCCAAGCTTCAGAGACCATTACTTTAGTTTTGTGATTTTTGGATGTGGGCTGATTGAAATCACTGGTCTGGGAGTCCGAGGGGTTGCTACAATCCCCAGCTCCACTGCCAACTTGCTGATCGACTCCATGAACCAGTAAATTTCTCTGGGTCTCAGCAAACTTCTCAGAGGAGAAGAGAGAGAGAGGGAGAAGGAGGGAAGGAGGGAAAGAAGAAAGGAAGGGAAGAAGGAAGAAAGGAAGGGAAGAAGGAAGGAAGGAAGGAAGGAAGGAAGGAAGGAAGGAAGGAAGGAAGGAAGGAAGGAAGGAGAGATTGACTCACACCAGACAACCCATTAAAAGTTTTCATTTCAAAGATTCTAACTCCACCCACCCTTCTTTGAAAGCAAACGCATTTGCTCCCAGAATCCTTTCATCACTCTCCCACATGGAAGGTGTTCAGCATACTAAAAAGAACACACAAATATCTAGCACCTACTATGTCCCTGATACCAGGACTACACTTAATAAATTCTGGATATTTTCTGAAACAAAGGCTATTTTCCAAACTCAGTTCCCCAAACCAAGCAAGCACGTGCATCTGTCTCCAGCAGAGTGGAAGTAACTAACACGAATCCACCTTTGTCAAATTCTGAAACAGACCTAAAGGCAGCCAAATTCCTTATGGAGTCACAGTGCTGAGCTTTGATTTTGTACTTCATTTCCTAAAACGGGAAGGGAGGATTAGTTGAATGAAGGGCTTTGGTATGAAGAGCAACACATATGCCTTCTTGGCTAACGTCTGCTGTTTTCCCAGTTATTAGGGTTAATGGGGGCACAGGAAGGGAGCAGTGGGGACCAGAGCTGGTTCCCCCCTTAGAGCAACAAGGGGGATATAGTGCAGATAAGAGGCACCCGGGTGTTTGGCTTTTGGAAATGGAAATAGAATTGCTATATACATGTCAGCTTGATCCGGGAAGCTTGACAATTCTTCCCCTACCCCCATCTCTTACTTCTGATTACTGCCAGACTGAGATTAATCTATCGGTTCTGAACTCTCTGTGCAAGAAAGGTTTCATTGTGAGGGAGGGGGAAGCTGGCCTTATTTTACCAGGAGAAGGCTATTATCTTGCAACAGCTGTTTATAGTTAACTGCAGCCCATACTTAAAGCCCAAACACTGGAGCCTTATTTAGTGCCTGTGGATTTGCGGCAAACGGTCGGAGTAGGGCTTAACTCTTCCTTCCCCTGTAGTTAACGACTTCGGCGGGGATGTGGGGTGCAGGGGGGTCTGCACACACACGGAGGGAGAGTGACAGGAGGGCTGAACCGTGCAAGTAGGGCAAACAGTTGTTCCTAACTAGGGCGCATATTGAGGTTTTACTATGTTAGGGATGTGTTGAGCGTTTTCTATGCATTAGTTCAGTTAATTTCCAGCATCAGTGCTCTGATTTTGATCTGATTTTGCCCATTTCACAGGGAAGGGAAAAGAGGCTCAGGCAATGAATGCTAGGATTCAATTCCAGAACAATCGAGCTGCAGAACCAAGGGCTTGTAACCTCTAGATTATGCTGAATTATGCCTCCTCTTCACAGAGAAGCATTAGCTGAGGATATTCTACGCACCCTGCTCTGTGCTGGCGTATCTGTCATGGATAGAGGGTCTCCACCCTCACAGGACTCTCGGGCTGGCCAGAAGGTTACACTGAGGATGGAGAAAGGCAGTGAGAACTACAGACAATTCTCACTCTGTCTAGGGTGGAGAGAGTAGACCCAAACACAGAGGAATTTAAGGAGGGGACAGAATTTACCTAAGGGAAGCTCGTTCCAAGAAGAGAACACAGCTGCTGAAATACATACACACATGCATACACATACACACACACACACACACACACACACACACACACACACACACGTGCATTCCAGAGAAAGGCCGGCTCAGAATTGATCCAGAGGGGACTGTGAGGGGTGAGCAGGGGCAAAGCCCCAAGAACACCTTGGCTGCCCCTGCACCAGCCTAGACTTGCATCCACAGGTGATGGGCAACAAGGTCAGATCTGCATTTTAGAAAGGTCACTGTGTGCCTGCAGTGGGAACAATGTTGTGGAGGGGACAAAAGAGGGTGAGAAAAAGCATCTTCTACAATAATCCAGATAAAAGAATGGCCAGGGCTAGGAACGTGAGCAGGAGGGACTGGGTTCAAGAGAAGTGTTGCAGGCAGAAGTACAAAGCGTGTTCAGTTTCCTTGTCTCTCTCAAAACAAAAGAGAGGTTAAATTTTCCAGCAGGAAGTTGGAAAAAGCTTTGCTCAAACCATTAACCCAGCCCCAGATGACAGACATTCCTGAGGGTTACAACGCTAACCAGTGGTGAGGGGGTGGTGCTGGGACGGCACCAACACACACACACACACACACACACACACACACACTTTCATTTTCTCAGCACGTCTGGAACTTTCCCTCCCCCTTTGTTCGATTCCAACATCTTTCCTGATGACAAAGAAAACCAAAGATTTTGAAACCCATTGTTGAGCACAAAGAGAGGCGGAGTCAGAGGGTTGTGGGGGAAAGTTGGCCAACTCCGAACTTTATTCTCCCCCCCGTGGTACCCAACAATTCGCAGTGGGAGAGAGTGGCTTGCCAAAGGGCTCTGTGTGACTGGGCTAAACTAGAAGAATATGTAAAGTTCAAGATGAAAAGACAGCCCTTGCAGCTGAAAACAGAGCCGGGAGCTAACAGAGCTTGGGAAAGGAGACTCCACAAAGAAAAGTGCTTATTTGCAAACTCGTTTCTCTGCAGCAAGCGCTCCCAGGACCTCTGGCAAAAGGAATTCCTGGACACAAGCCTTTCCATTGAGCTGTTAGTGATCCGCGGTTAATTACCTCTCGCCGGGCTCCCTTCTGCAGCCAATCCGTGGGGCGGCCCGCAGAGGTCTGGGGTAGAGGTTTTGCCATTTTAATTCCAACGTTCAACAAAGTTAAAGTCTTGCAACAACGGCAGAGCTGGAAAGAATCCCACTGCTCCTTCTACTCTGAATTCCTGACTTTTTCAGTGACGGGAGTGGAGGGTCAGACAACGCAGGCAGAAGGGCCAGGCCTCCGTGGGAGGCAGTAGCATCTGCTGTCCGTGTGTCGAGGTGGGGGCATGTCCCCCACTTGTGCCCATCATGCTGCAAGAAAAGCCCAGGAGATCCTGGCTGCCACTCAGCAAAAGGGTCTGCCCTGGAGCATGACTGCGACTGAGCCACACATGTGCTTCCACTGGCCAAATGAGCTAAGGCCACTTCCAGCACTGCTTCCTGGGCTCCCATGGTTTTACATCAAAACAAAACAAAACAAAACAAAAACTTTCTTGCAAAGAAGGTGCATGAGTCACGGTTTTCTAAAGAAACAGAAAAGGATATACATAGTCTTTCTATCTATCTATCTATAGAGAGATTTTAAGGAATGGGCCCATGAGATTGCAGGGACTGACAAGTCTGAAATTTATAGGGAAGGCCAAAAAATTACAGTCAGAGTTGATGTGGCAGTCTTGAGTCCAAATTCCACAGGGCAGCAAGATGGACACTCGGGCAGGGTTTTTAATATTGCAGTCTTGAAAAGAATTCCTTCCTCACTGGGAAACCTCTGTCTTTGCTGTTAGGGGCTTCAACTGATTGAATGAGGACCACCCCCATTATGGGGGATAATCTCTTTTGCCTAAAGTCTGCTGATTTAAATGCCAATTATGTCTTTAAAAATACCTTGGCAGCAATATCTAGACTGGTATTTGACCAAAGAACCTGGCACCATAAGCTAGCCAAGCCAACGCATAAAATTAACCATCACAGAAGGTATGGCAACAGTGTCTAAGGCAAGCCTGCAGTCTACATTGTAGGATATATAACTGGCAAAAGATTGAGACCAATACAGGACCATGTATTTCAGATAAACAAACATCCGACACACTAGATAGAAGAATCTCCCATCAAGTCCCAGTTCAAAGACTCGGTCTCCCCACCCCTTGAAGTTCCCACCAGCAAACCCACTAAGGCCTGTTTCCCCTAGCAACCTGGGGCTTCCCTGTTTTTCTCTCTTGGACCTGAGACAGCCAGCCAATGGGTGACCAATGACGTACACCCAGTGGGAATGAGCTCCAGCCCGGGGGACTCCGTGTCATGGGGCTAAAGTCCCTATCCTGAAATTTTTGTTCTTTCTTTCCTGACTAGAGTTTAACTCAGGCCCTTTTAGTCTACCTGCATCCCCAGACAAATATTTACATTCCTGACGTCAGCTTTCTGGAGGGATGAAACCCTGTACCTAACCCAGACTTCTCCTCCATTCCAAAATTAAGATTAAAAGCAAATCAGTAAATCCTGAGAAGACAAGCAGAAGCCAGAACTCTGCTTCTAGACCGCGGATCTGATAACTGGCATGAGCCCTCGGCAGGGGATCACTGGGGAGTCTAGAAACTCTTCATTTTGTGGTTGTGTTTGTTGCTTTTTATGTTCTTTCTTATTTCAAACCGACAGATAACAAAAGTGGGGGGGAAAGGACGCAAATTCAAAGCAAAAATCAAAAAGTTACAACTAAAATATGTTATTTTATCTTGTTCTAAAAAATAATTGTCACTGTCTCATATTCTTTCGCATGGGTTTGGCCTGAAAGTCAGCTCACGGAAGGGGAAGGGACGCCTGCCCCTTGGCTTGGGGATAAAGGTTCATACTGGGGTTTTCTGAGCCTCTAGTTAACATATTCAGAGCCCATTTTCTCTATTCGCCTAAGACACAGCCATATTTGTAAAGACATAGGCTCAGGCAGTAGGCTCTTGACCCCTGTAAAGGGTATGTCCTAAAACCTTTGAAAAATTCATCTTCATATTCATGAATGTCCAGGTAGAATGTCATCCATACCACAGAGTTCAGTAGAACATGGCTAAAAAATTGGAGTGAGTGACCCCACTAGATCTTTAATAAGAATCACTCATCACAGGCTGAGAAGAAAAAGCAAAACCACTTGCACTGTGGGTGCTGGAAGGCAGGTGAGGGACACGGCAGGTTGAGAGGGTCACGCGATTATGCTGGTGTCACAGAGAATACTCACGGGTGGGCCTCAGCATTGTGGCATATGGTGGTCCCTCCAGGCCTCACAAGTCTGGGCAAAACCTAACTTACCTCTGCTGATGCCAATGCACAAGACTCCTCAGATACCTTCTGATGGGTGTGACTGTCGGTCAAGGCTCCACTCACATCTGGGCTTCTCTTTCTACCGCCCCTTGCCCTTGTGGTGAATAAATTGCTGTTTTAATCATGTACTTGATGTCTTTCTCCTCTGTTGGATGGCGGCTTCTGTAAGGTCAAGATCTGCATCTGACGTGATGGTTGACATGACACTGTGTTCGCAAGTGCTCCATGAACATTCATTAAGTGAATAAACGTATCAACCAACCAACCAACCCACAGACAGGGCCCTACATCCCTCAGATGTGACTGTATTTTCATCCATACGACTGTGTCCTCTTCCAGGAAGCATAGACATGAATAAAGCTTTAGTGTCTTCATCCTTTTCCTTTCTTCTGTTGGGGTATCCACACTGAGAAATTGCTTCATTCTTTCCGGACTATTTAAAGGCTGCCACATATATGAGACCACTTTCCACCATCACTACTTCTTATGAGATTAACTCCAAGAAAATGGCCACCAATGTATGTATGATGGTCGACCACACATCTTTTATTTTCCTTTCCTATGAAATGTTCCTTCAAAACTTAAAGAAAAACCATTGTGTCTGTGTTTCTTTTACATTTACTTTGGTCTTTCAAAGACATTGGACAAAGCCCTCTATAATTTTATCTCCTTCTGTCAATTTTCCATCCTCATTTCTCCCCCCTTCCCACCATCATGCACCAAATGCCCCCGTCCACCGCTGCACAAAGATATAAATAGAGAAGCAGTAACCAGGCATCAAGTCTCGGGGAAGGTGCTGAGGACACGTGGAAACAGCACAGACATAGTCTCAGCCCTCGTGAGTTTGCATTTGATCGAGGAAGGCAGGAATTAAGTAGGTACCTTGAGTGTGATGAAAGTTAACAAAGAGGACTTTAAGAAGTTTTTAGGAGCATAAATAAAAGAATTTGAGTCTCATTGGTCAGGACAGGCCGACTTATGATCATGACATTTAAGCTGACAATGAAAGGAATCAGGGGGAGTCAGCCAAGTGAACACAGTTGGGCTGGGGACACTGTGACAGGCAGAGGGAAGAGTGGCTCAAAAGACCCAGTATTCAGAAAGAACATGTCACATTAAAGAAAATGAAAGAAGCCAGAGCACTGGCAGAAGGGAAAGAGTTATCCCAACACATAATACATACAATTCTTTTTATTCTTTTTCACTCTTGCTGTTACCTAGGTCTTAAATGCTGTTTCCTTTTTTCTCAATCTATTAATAGTATATACTTGGTTCAATATGTATTTATATTCTGGGAGTTTGCCTAACATCTCCCCTGTTGGAATTTCTTCTTTCCCCATAACCCTTTATACAAACGTACCATGGTGCTCATCTATTTGTAGTTCTGCTACATTACTGCGTCTTCTACATTGTAGTAACCTCAGTATACCTTATTCCTGGGACTTACATAGTGGCCAGTGCAGAGAGAAACTCAGTGGTTTTTCCAAAGTGAATTGAATTCAACTGTTTGATTCAGTAACCTTCAATGCGGACAACATCCCAGGAGATTTCTAGTTCAAAATCCCACCTCATACTGGAACACTTTCTTCCGCATTTCTGACAACAGGACTTTCGAGCTTATTATTGTCCTCATAAAAGCCCACAGAGGGCGAAGAATGTAAGCTTCTGAGCTTGGAAATATCTATAAGAGAACATATTGGGAGAAAAGTTTAACTCGGGTAAGAAGATTAATAGTCTGAGCTTAAAAGTCATTAAGAAGATGTAAGAGAGGAATGGAGTTTGAATAAACAAAGCCATGTCTAATGAAACATTTTGTTGATATCAAAGGCAAGTTATGGGCAGTGGGACTGACATTGGGTTTATAAACATCATAAAGTTTCACGGATATTGTGAGCAGGAAAACCTATCACAGAAGGATGCAACCACAAAATGTAGGTCAGCCCTGAAGATCTGAGAACATTCTAGAGGGTTGTTCTAAATGTGGGCTCCTAAGCTCAGTAACTGAGTTCCCTGCTTGCTTCTCCGTTCCTGCTTTCACCTCTTCAGCCGGTCCTGGTCTCCGGGCCCTTATAACAGGTACCCAAAAGCATGTGTGAGATGATAATAAGGATAACAGCAGTGAAAACAACAGCTGCAGCAGCACCAAAAATCATGCATTATTTAAAAAATTTCTTTACCTCTGTGAACTGTCCTTCGTCCTTTGTCAAATGCAGATCATAATGTTCATCCTGCTTAGATCTCAGGGTTGTCATGAGAAAGGGACTTAACGTGCAAAGTAGGAAGTATGCATCAAGGATCACTGGAAACAGACGCATCATGTCATGCCAGAAAAGCACTGGTTTTGACTCCGGTGAACGTGAAACAAACCTGACTTTATTCTGTTCATTCATTTATTCAATCTTGTGTTCATTCCTTAATCAGCAAATGTTCGTTCCATGACTTTTCTTAGAAAACCCACTAACTATCATGAATAATACATCCTACTTTCTGCTTACCACTAAGCACGCTTTAAAGAGTTGCCAAGATGAGAAACTTTGACTGCGAGTCAAGGTACACAGTCTCTTGATTTAGAGCTTGTATTTGAAATCACAGTTTGTTTGCTGTTTTCATACCACATAGTATGAAGAGATTTTTTTTTTCTTCCATTTGGCTGTCCTGGGGCATCTTGTTGAACTTCAGTGTGTACAACTCAGGAATGCAGTTGTCTATTTTTTTATGGTCCCCACTGGAGCCACCCTGTAGGAATTTTGGATTTGACAAATAGTTTATATTTTATCTTAGACCATGGCTTCCAAATTGCCAGAATTCCATCCAAGAGCTTTTAGGAAATGCAGTAACAATCAGAAATTTAATTCTATTTATCTGGATACCATATTAGGCCTTGAGCATATAATGCCAAGCAAGGAAGACCCAGCACCTGCCTTCCTATAGCTGAAAGCCTGAAAGGGAAGACAAAATGTCATGCAGGTAATCTCAGTAAGGTGTGATAGGGGAAGAAGAGGGGAACAGCAGAGTCCCAACACACTTTAGGGGGTCAGTGACATTTAAAGAGATCTTCATAAATGTGCAGTCTTTCCTGACTCCAAGGCAGAGGTGGGGCTGGGCGAGGAAGCAGTGTGGACAGAGGTAAGAGAGGGTCCATTTATCATAACAAGTTGGCATTTTGAGTTTGGCACCTAAAGCACAGGGGTTAATATCAGATGCTGAGGTTCAAATCATACCTCTGCACCTTACTCGCTACATGACTCTGCAGAAGTTATATAACCTTAATGTGCCTCAATGTTCTAATTTATAAAATGTAAAAATACAATGACCAATCTTGTAGCATTATTGTGATCATCAAACAAAATCATACATAAAAAGCCCTTAGAGGAGTGCATGGCTCATAACAAGAACTGCATAAATGTCAGTAATTATGAACATGATTATCGCTACTGCTGCTATTGCTAGCCATGTAATTTCAAAGGCAACTAAACACCCAGAGCCTCCAGTTCCTCATCCATAAAATGGGGATATTAATACCTACATTGTAGGGAGATTATTAACTGAAACAATAAATGCAGAGTACATGCACCTGAAAAGCATCCTAGATGCTCAATAAATACTATCGGGTATTGATAGCAATAGTCCAAACCTCACAGAATGCCTTGACATTGGCCTTGGCCCTGACCTGCTATTTACAAGCTATTTATATGTGTAAATACTGACAGGTTTTTCTCTTCCAAATCTGGCTAAAAAGCAACAAAGTTCAGGTAGAGGACAGGTCAGGTGTGCTACTGTCACCCAAACATGAATATGGGTCACCCTTCACTGGTTTTCAGTCTTTGCTTAGCAAGGACCACGTTAGTGAGCCCAACACTACCCAGTGACAACGCATTTCCCTCGTAAGATGCTTAGTGGTGGTGCTTTGATTTCCCAACCCTGGACAGTTTTCCATGTCTCTTGCTCTGAGTGTCACATTCAATGAGGAAAAGGTCTGAAACAAAGAGGAGGTGGTCCCAAAGAGGAGACTCCTGTGCCAACACCTGTCAAGGAGAGTCACAGTGACCTTTCCATGGCTCCCCTTGGGCTCCCCTTGATGTAAGTCTGGGAGGCAGAGACTGGGCTGCCCGCTGCAAAAAGGATCTGTCGCCCAGCCGTTGTCCCAGGTCCCATTAAAAGGCTGACACCATTAATCTGCACTACTTTACTTCTCATTATGCAGAAATGTGCTCTTGATCAAAAGTCCCCTCGTGTAGCAGCCTGATTCATTACCAATAGCTGTGGGCCACACACCAGAAATCCATAATCAGCTGACATTACCCACCCAGATCATTCTCAGCATTTGAAAAGCTCAGAACCACGTCTGTCATTGGGAAGACACAGCCACACAGGATGCAATCTGCAAACAGCCCTGGGAGTTAATACAATGGAATGCCCTTTCGCACAGGGTTAAGTTTAAGGAATAAACGACTCTCTCCCTTGTGCATATTTGGATCATTCTGAGAACTCTCTTCTATCAGCTCCACATGGGAACTAAACATCCTACAATTTGGAGACAAAGAGAACCTAGGATAGACAGACACAGATTCAGTGACACCAAGATACTGTCTCGGGGACACAAAGCCACTGCTAAAAGACAGAGACACTTCTACTAAGAGCTTACCCGCTTCTAAGTTCACTGCCCTTTCTCTGACATCCAAGTTTTCCTTTACCTCTCGCTGGGTGTGTGATCTTGGTCCAATCACTTACATTCCGTCCTCAGTTCTTTGTGCTGCCTCTAACTGCCTCATGCAGGAATGATCCGGATTAAATAAAAGACTCAGAGTACAAATGTGTTGTGACTTTGTCTTTTCTTTGGCCGGTAACTCTTCAGCTGACTAGCAAGATTTTTGGAATAAATAGGGACCTAATCAATCTGTTAATAAAACTAATAGATACCAAATTCCCTGAGAGAAAATGAAATATTAGATACTGTGGTATGTGCTTTGCAGGCATTCTAACATTTTCAAACTGTCGCAACCACATGGCGTCATCACAGGAATTAAATAAATTAATACATATAAAATGCTTAAAACATAGGAATCTCTTAATAAATGATATCCATTAGTGATATTATTAAGATCCCTGCTAAACACCCCATAAAAATAGTTGTTTTGTTCCTACTTCAACATCTCTTTCCTGGAGTCCTCTCTTCCAGTTCCGGACCACTCTGGCTGTCGGGTTGCTCTGCCATAACTTGAGCTAAAATCACCATCTTCCCAGTTCCAAACCACTGTTTCTACATTTGCTCTCTAGCCACACAGAGTAAGTCTAATTACTTCCATAAGGAAAAAAATCCCTGAAATTACTTAAAGAGGGTAATCCTAGTCTTGTCAAGTCTAGTCTAAAAAAACAATCGTATCTTTTGGTTGGATCTTGCATGACTTGACTGGACCTTTACTTCCAAACTTATCACTTGAAACTGAGCATTTTCCACCTCCCTGGGCTACACACAGAGAAAACAGTGGAAAACAAGCTAGATAACTTTTCTGTCTAATAAAGCAAGAGAGGGAGCCGGCAAAAAGCAGATACCTGGGTACATTCCTCCCAGTTTAAACAGACGCTATTGTTTTGCCACATTTGCTTCAATTTTCTCTTAAGGAATAAACTACACAGTATGGCTAAAAGACTACCACAACATTCCCCTGCCTCACTGTCCTTCCCGGAGGTGACAAATATCTGGAAGTTGATACGGAATTTTTTTGTGCATGTTTTTCTATTTGAGTACATATGGATGCCTCCACAAATAATGTGTAATGTTGTTGTGAGCCTTTAAAATTTAAATAAATGTTTCCAAACTGTGCATATCACTTTACACCTTACTGTTTGCACTTCACATTCTATTTTAAAGATTTATCTATGTTGACATACATATTAATTCATGTTAATTACTGTATAGCAATCCATTGTGTGAGTTACCCAGTTTATTTACTCAATCCCATTATAAGTTTAGAATACTTACTTGTAGGTTGATTAGGTTGATTCCAATTTTTTTGAAATTATGATTTTACAAAAAACATATGTATGTATATATGTATATGTGTACTATATACACACACATGTAACCAAAATGTTTGTACCCCAAAAATATTCTGAATAAATAAAAATTAATAATAATAAATAAATAAATATGAACACATTAGTTTAGGTAAAATTATAAAAGATATTTTATAGCACAATATAGTACACAGAAAGTTAATATGAAAATAATATTTTCCAAATGTCTTTCCATTGCCGGTGACACTGGGCTTATTACAATATTTAAAGTAAACTTAAACCCCAAAGGGTTTCTATTGGGGAACACTGGGCAAAGTTATGAATAAACAACACACAGGAGAACAAATGAAAATGGCTCACAAACATTTAAGCATGTCCAAATACAGAGCCAGAGGCATGCAAATTAAACTAACAGTGAAATAATAATTTATGCTTATGACTGGTAATTTCTTAAAATTTAAAAACAGCCATTTTGGCAGTGATATAAGAAAATGTGCACTCTCATATATTACTCATGGAAATCAGAGTTGTTAATGCCTATTGTGAGCAACCTGGCAACATTTATTCAACCTAGAAATATACATACTCTTCAACACGGTAATACCAATCCTGGGAATCTGTCCCATAGAAATGATTAACGTTTAAGGTGTTGGATATTCCAATTACTCTGGCTTGCTTATTACACACTGTATTCATGTATCAAAATATCATACATACCTCATAAATATGTGTAATTATTGTGTATCAATGACAATGCAATTAAACAATACAAAAATAGAGCCTCCAAGGAAGGATGGCAAGTGTGTAATATTTTAAAACATTATTTTATGTTAATATATTTGGAATCAGAATGAATGTTACTATATTTGGATTAAAAGCAAATAGATGTATACACACAGAGACTTATATAAAGGCATAAACGTATTAAAGTTATATAATCATCTCAAGAAAAGCAATCATATAGTACACATTTTTCTGCATTGTGTTTTTCTGGTTCAACAGTACCTGATGGATACCTTATCAAGTCAAAGATATGCTTCTAACTAATTCTATTTAGTTCTTCAGATTATTTATTGATGTGGAAGCGTAATAATTTGGTCAAACATTTGATCACTGGAATCATTGGGCAGAACTCAAGTCTCCAATAGGACAAGATTACTTCAATGATTTCATCATATTCCAGAGCACTTGGTTGATGCTATGTTGTCCCATGCAAGATAAGAACTCTTTATAGTTTCCTATAATGTCCTTTCCCAAAACCACTCTGGTTCCAGGCAGTGGTATTTTGCTTCTCATTCTTTATTTTTATTTAGTATTGACACCTGCAACATGCTTGAGAAAGAAAACTAAAGGCACGGTTATTGAGAGAATAAATGACACATGCATGATGGGGGTGTGGGGAGAGACATGATGTTCTAAACATGATGCTTATCGAAAGGCAAGCAGAGAGCAGAGTGCAGGGGATAATTTCAAGAACAAAAAAAATCTCACTGAGCCAAAAGTGTTGATGCCTTACAATACCCCCTCTAAGGGTAAAGTTTCATTCCCACTGATATGACAAACATTTTCCCAACAAGAGTAGTTTAACACATTATAAAAATACCCCCATACGCGAATGCAGTGGTAGTAATAATTAGTTTTCTCCCCTTTCATCTCTGTCGTCCCTGCCCACACATATTTCCTATTTCGAGCTTTGGTGTAACAAATGCATCTTTCAAACTGGAAGCCCACGCCTCATTTGCACAAACACAGGTCTCTTTATCACCACGTGCAGTCCCTCTAGCTCAGGGAACTGAACAATGCCGTATTTTCTTCTCTCCCTGGCCCCAGAGCTCTGACAGAATTTGTTTAATTTCCATGTAAAATGTAATCTGCAGATAATAATAGGTCACTCACAGCAATATCATTGTGCCCGCCCTGGTCACCCGTCCTCTTGCTAATTGCGGGATAATGTAATATACAGCTAAGGCACGCATATGGAAATTAGATGGGGCATTTTGTTTTGGTGATGCTATGAAAAAGAATATAAGAGAAGGTGTCCTATATGCAAATACTATAGACATCGCCCCCCTCTTGTAAAAAGACCCAAGAAAAAAAAATGGTAAGTCTTCTCATGTACAGAACATCTTTGGTATTCTTGATGTTACCTGCAAAATCCACAGGATTCTGATAATTCACTGGACACAGCTAGACCACTTAAATGCTCTACCCTCCCATCCCATGTGGAGAAGCTTCGTGGCTCCTTGGGAGAGAAGCTGAGAGCAGTCAAATGACTGCTTGGGCAGGTGACAATAACCCCACTAATCAGTTGTTCTTGCTTTGAAATGTTTCTAAAATACTGATCACAAACCTTAGATTCTTCCCTCTAAGCACAAACCCCAGGGAGAAGCAGAGGCTTTTCCATAGAGGATGGCTCTCCTCAGTGGAGAGAAACTAAATCTGCCCCTGCACACGCTGTTTTTGTTTGCTTTTGAGTTGGCCAAGTCAGGAGCTATCAGAGAATGTGGGTGCCGTAAAGGTGGGTCCTAAAGATGACTTAGCCCAACACACTCATTTAATATGTTTCTTAACATTTTTTTCTCTTATTACAAAGAGAACTCATGGTCATTGTGAATTATCTGGGAAGGCTGAAGAAAACAGAAACAAGCCCCATCCTCCAGAGAGACCCTCAGTGCAGACAATGAAGGTGAAGCCACAGAAAAGGAGAATTACTCTTTCTCAGAAAGGGACAGGATGAGGGGTGGAAGGCTGTGTTTGTGTTTTCAGTGAGGTTTGCAAACTGACACCCAAGAAGGGTGTACATCCGTCTTAGCTGTGGGCACCACCCATGCGAGTTGTCTGATCCCCATGTGCTGGGCGGGACCTCCCAGCGACTCTCCTGCCACAAAGCAAGACCTACTGGTCGGCAAACACGTGGCCAGCTCCAAGGCTTGAGGCCATATTTTCAGGCTCTGGAGAAGAAGAGCCGGCCCATTCCCTGTTCTTCTTCTCCAGCTGTGTGTGGGTGTGTGAGGATGGAAAATACGCTCACCACCTGAGACAGGGAGCCCCAGAGACCCTGCAAGATGGAACAAGGGAGAAAGAAAAGAGCCCAAGCAAGAAAGAGAACCAGAGAAAGCAGGTGGCACTCGGGGAAAAGCACAAAGAAGAGAAATGGATGGAGTGCTGGGAGAGCGAGCGCAGGGCAGGCTGCGGGAGCAGCACAGAGGCACAGAAGGGCAGGAGGCAGAGAAACAGGGAGGAAGGCGCCGCGGGAGAGGGTGATGCAGGGACAGAGAAACGAGCAGTGAGGGATGAAAGAGACAGAGAAACCCCGAGTGAGACGGAAGCAAAATTGAAACTGACATGAGTGGGGCCTGTCCAGGAGACACGGAGCTCATGTTGCGGCTGCGCCAGGGAGAGGTGAGCGTGAGAGTGTGTGCGCATGTGCATGTGTGTGCATGTGCGTGTGCACGTGCGTGCGTGCAGACGTGTGCGTGAGTGTGCGTGGGGGGCGTGTCTGAGCAGGACAGAGCCTTGGACAAGGGACAGGGTTTGAAAGCTTCCTATGACTCTTACCATTCACTTTCACGCCTATCCCCAGACACCCTGAGCACCTCGGTCAGCCCCAAAGAAGAGATTTCCCCTCTTTATTCTTTCTCTCTTCCTTACAAAGCATCACTTCTTCCCCTATTCCAGCCGTTCTGCCAACAATCTGGTGATTCTCTGGTCTGTAACTCGGCACACTGAGACATAGCCTGGGATCTAGGAGTGGGGGGCTCCTACCGGCCCGAATGTGATAGGAGCCGAGTGGAGGGAAAGGTGGTCTGAGGAGTGGGACCGCAGTGGGTGTGTTCCGTCGGGCCAGCTCAGTGGTCAGACCAAGCTGCACAGGACAGTGAGAGCTGAATCGGATTTCAAGCACTGAAGTCACAGGTACAGGACGGGGGTCAAAAGGGGTCAACTCTAAAGGGTCTGCGGGGGTGGGGGGCGGGGGGCGGAGGGCGGTAGTGATTCCCCATCCAGGGGCTTGGCCCATAGCTCCATGAGCAGACAGTAGCAGGGTCCAGGCTGAAGGGATACTGGATCCTGGGCACAAAGCCCAGGACTGAATTCTAGAAGCTAGCATGGCAGGGATGGGGGTGGAGAGAAAGTTCTGTCTGTGTGCAAGGCAGTCCTAGGGACACTGGCTTCTGAGAAAGAATGGCAACGGAGGGGACCCAAGATGGAACCATGGAGTTACCCAGGGGATGTAGCTGGGCTTTTCCATCCCACATCACCGTGGGTGACTTGAGTCAAAGCATGGCAAAGTGGACAGGGGAAAGAAGCAACTGGAACCTTTCTGCCCGTGAAAGTCGTCTCCAGCTGCAGGCAATGGTGGACACATCTATGCAGAATGGAGAGATGAGAGACAAATGATGAGAGATGGTCCCTGTCCCATAAGTGTGCCCAGATACATGGGAGACACAGGAAAACACACACACACATCCCCAGACATGCTTATGATTCCTATGATGATATGGGCACACACAAAGGAAAGAATAATAAATTTTATATCCTCACTACTCAAAGTGTGGTCCACAGACCTTGGTGTGGGCAACATGTGACCTTCTGATTTTAAGATTGTTCTTTTTTAAGCACCAAAGGAGGCAAGAAAGGCTTCATCTTTCTCTGCTGCACCCCTTTTAATAAAAGGATTTGTTCTGTAAAATTCCATCAAAAGGCTGCACTTAAGACCACACTGAAATCTGGGAAGCCAGACTCCATGTGGTTGGGGGATCCGGGATGACTTCTCGGAGGTGCAACATGTCCATGAGTTGGGCATTACTTTCTTTGTCTTGTAACTAAAGAAAATGACATTTGAAAGATTATTCAGACAAAAGCTTGTCTCAAACTCGGGTTTAATGACTCAAAATTAAACTTACTGAACGAAAGATTACCACTTATTTCATAGCTGTTATATGTGCCAAGCTCAGAGTTGAGTACTTTATTACATCCATTGTCTGCTTGGATTCTCACAACAACCGCATAAAATATGTTTCCTCTGGTTCACCAAGGAAGAAACAATAGACTCAGAAAGGCCAGTAATTTTTCCCAAAGCCACACAGCTAGCAAGAGGCAAAGTTGGGATTCAGATACACAGCTGCCTGACACCTGCACCTGGCTTTATTTCCAGTGCTGCTGTACATTGCCCAGTGGCCGGTCACTGTGCTTCCTGCCACATTTTCTAAAGGTGGAAATCTGCTCTTCTGATGTCAGCTACCATTCTGTTCCCCTCTCTGGTCACAGCTGGCCCACAGTAGCCAGGCTGGTGGCCAGAAGACAAGGATAACAGAAGCCACATGCTGAGGACAGGCAGCAGAGAGATCTGTGGCACATGCTGGTCTCCAGCATTGGGCACAAGGACTGCAGATCAGCACTGCATTTGGAACTCCACTTTGGGGTCAGAACAAGAAGTTTGTGTTCTTTCTGCTTGAGTCATGCACTTGATGTCCCCCCATGTCCACAAACTGGACCCCCTGGAGCTGCCAGCCTTGGAAAAGTTAAAAGACATCAGGTTCCCAGAATGTCTTGAATTTTCCCAGTAGCAGAATGTCTCAGGGGGAAGAAAGAAACTTCTGTTTGCACAACTGTTTCTCTAATTATTACAAAGCGCCTTTCAAGTCCCCCTGCCCAGTGCTCTGCCCATGCAAACTCCACGTGGCATTTCCTGTCCTTGCAGCTCTTGCCTGGGATCCAGGCAGCCATAGGATCCCTGCCCTTCTACCCTTATCTGCGAAGAACTGACAAAAGGTGGCCCTCCTCTGGACTTTGTGTTCCAACTTCCAAACTCCCTCAGCCTATGAACGTATCTGCCTGGAGGAAGGAGCTCTCCCAAAGAAAACCACATACACCTAAGGCAAGAAAGCTTGTTGCGTTCCATTACACAACGACCAGCAAAATCCCAAAGTAAAATCAAATTGAGTGACTGAAAATACCCGTGGATCATCACGTATCCCTCGGGGACATAACCGTTCAGCAGGCTCTGAATCTCAATTCTGATTTTCTGAACTGCCTCTCTGAGTCATTCCCCTATCGGGCTCCACTTGCCTTGGGCAGGCTGGAGGCCCCAGGCCCCTGCTCAGGTGTGGCTGCCGAGTGGAGTAGGTTCCTAATAAGGCAGGTGTGGGTCCAGAGAGAAAATATCATTAATGATTGTTTGTGAAGGAGGAAACGCTCACATTGTGGTGGTTGGGAAGGGAGGTGACTGTCTGCCTAAGGGGACCGGGATCAGGATATAAACTCCTCATTCCGGTACCTAAGTGGCTGGTGATAGAAACATGCCGTTTCTATCCCATAGAGAGTGAGGAACTCGGGACAACGCGTTATCTTGTTAGCTGGGGTCAGCGTCACCTAATGGGTACAGACATACCTGAGCCAAGTGGCGCCTGTTTGCATGCACGAGGCAGGCTTGGTGATTCTAGGAACATCACCTTGGGAATAAAAACACAGCATTCAGCTCTATAAATGCTTCTGAGATTAGCGGAGCCCCTCGGTGGCTTTGACTTTAAGTGGAGATTGTTCCCCTGGGAGAAATCAGCCACAAATTTGCCAGAGCACATGGGAACGAGGAAGGAAATTGTTCCAGCAGGGAGGCTTTTATCAAAGAACCTGATGTGGAGTCAGAAGTGGAGAAAGGCTCTCAGTAGACGTCCGTGGCTTGGGCTGTTGGAGCCCTGGGTCAGAGGAAGGACCGAGAAGACATGGATGCCAAACCAAGGTCCTCCTTCCCCAAGGTGAGGACTTCTCAGGCAGTGATAGAAGACAAAGAAAGAGCCTGGGGTTTAGAACCAAGATTCCTGGCTTGGAGAACCTGACCCAGCTTGTTCGTCACTAACCTGACCCCAGAAAGACAAACATTATTTTTGTTTTTCAGTCTAACTGGATTATTATTTACATAAAACAAAATTCTCCAATGTGAAATATGGAGCTCGTGGGATTTTGACAAATGTATTTTCGATATAACCACCATCTCAATCAAAATACAGAATATTTTCATCACCCCAGGAAGTTTCCCCCACCCTTATAAGTCAATACCCACCTCACCCCACCCGCCTTCTAGGGGCAATCACTGTTCTGATTTCCATGACCACAGGTTCAGTTTGGCTTGTTCTAGAACTTTATATAAATAGGATCCTACAGTTTGGGTTATTTTATGTCTGGCTTCTTTCACCCAACAGAATGCCTTTAAGATTTGTCTTTGTTATTGTGTATAGTAGAAGTTAGGTCCATTTTCCATTATAAGAATATATCATCACAGTTTGCTTATCCATGTTGCTAATAAGAGTTTTCTGGCTACTATGAATAAAGCTATTATGAACATTCTTTAAAAAATATTTTTGTGGAATTATTAATATATATTCATTTTACTTTGGTGAATATCGAAGAGTAGTATTTCTGAATCATAGGGTAGGTATATTTTTGGCTTTTTAAAGAAGCTACCAAATTGTTTCTCAACATACTTAAGCCATTTTACAATCCCATCAGCAATGTAAGAGAGTTCCAGGGTATGCTACATCCTCACCAACCCTTGGTATTGTCAGTCTTGTTAATTTTAGCCATTCTGATGTGTGTAAAGTAATATCTCACAGGGTTTGGATTTGCACTTCCCTGAAGATGATACATCTTCTTATATACTTATTGGCTAATTGTATACATTCTTTGGCAAGTAATTTGCCCATTTTTTTATTTGGTTATTTGATGCTTTATTATTGAACTGTAGGGGTTCTGTGTATACTTTGGATATAAATCTTTTGCAGATATTTTTCCTTGTCTGTGACTTGCGTATGTACTTTCTTGATGGTGTTTTCTATCATGAACAGAAGATATTAATTTTCCTAAAGCCCAATTAAAGATTTTTTTCTTTTATGAGTCCTAAATAAGAAATCCCCACCTACCATAGAGCACAAAGATATTCTCTTATTTTCTTGTAGAAGTTTTATAGTTTTCATTTTTATACTTCGGTCTATGATCCAGCTCAAATTAATTTTTATGAATGGAATGGGGTGAGGATTGAGATACCCTGTTTATTTCAGTACAGATATTTAGTTGGTCCAACCCTATTTCTTGAAGACTTTCTCCTTTTCCCATTGAATTATTAGCGTTGGTGCCTTTATCAAAATCAATTGAACATATAAATGTGAGTTTATTTTCAGATTCTCCATTCTGTGACTGATAGGAGTGCTAAGGAAATCTTCTGTTTTAATATTTGGTCTTTGACCCTAGTTCCTGACATAGAACTCCTTATTCCCTTGGATTTCCTGGTTATAGGAACATTCTAATAGGTGACAGTTAGTGGGATCCTGGAGAGAGGCTGGTCACCAGAAAACCAAGCCATGATTAGAAGTGTGGAACTTTCAGCCCCAACCTCCATCCTCCAAGGAGGGGAGGGAAGCTAAAGATTGAGTTAATAACCAATACTGCATACATGATGAAGCCTTCAAAGAAGTCCCTAAAATAAGAGATACACCAGATTGGTGAATACATCCGTGGCCAAGAGGGTGGCACACGCCAACTCCACGAGACAGAAGCACCTGTGCTCAGGACCCTTATGGACTTCGCTCTCTGTATCTCCTAATCTGATGGGTCTTCTGTAACCTTTATCATATCCTTTATTACATAATCAACCAGTAAACATAAGTAAGTGTTTCCCTGAGTCCTGTGGCTGTTCTAGAAAATGATTGAACATTAGGAGGGAGTCCTATGAACCTCTGGTTAGTATCCAAGTCAGACAGGAGTTGTGGACAACCTAAAGCCTACCACTTGGGATTGGTTTCGGAAGTAAGGGGAAGTCTCATGATACTGAGCCCTTCACCTGTGGGGTTTATGCCAACTCCAGGTAGATAGTGTCAGAACTGAATTATAGGACACCTTTTTGGTGTCCCCAGAAAAGTGGGCAATTGCTTGTTGTGGGGAAAACCGTATTTCTGGTGTCAGAAGGCAAGTATTGAGAGTGGTATGAGAATAGAGGAAAACAGTTTGTTTTTTCTATGTATTTAATAATGTGGTAAGTAACATTGATTGTTTCGGGCATACTAAACCAACCTTGCAAACCTGGGATTAACCCCAATGATATATTTTTATATATTTCTGGGTTAATTTCCTAACATACTTTTAAAGACTTTTGCATTTATAATCATGAGGGATATTGGACTATAATTTTATTGTCTTATAATATTCTTGGCAGGTTTTGGTATCAGAGTAATATTAACCTCATAAAATAGATCAGAAGTGTTCCCCAATCCTCTATTTTCTGAAAGAATTTGTGAGATTATTGTTATTTCTTCCTTAAATGTTTTATAGAACTTTCCAAAGGGACCATATGAGTCTGGATTTTTCTTCTTCAATAGGTGTTTTCCTAACTCAATTTCTTTGAAAGATATATATCTATTCATATTTTTCTTGTTTTAGTTTTAATATGTTGTCACTTTCAAGAGATTTTCCATTTTGTATCAGTTGACAAATATATTGATACCAAGTTGTAGTTCTGTAATATTTATAGGATCTGTAATTATTTATCCTCTAGCATTCTGATATTGGTATAAAGCTATTAGTTTTGCTACATTTTTAGGGTATCTAGTTGTGCAGAATAGAGTTACATAGAAGGTCAGACTACCGTTATTTGAAATAACTGCTATCAAACATTGCCCTTGGCTGGCATCTGGAAACTTTGATTTCGGGAGGGTCATTGCCATCCAATCTGATAAGAGTGACTTGCTGTATATAAACTGTACAAACAATATGGTTTATGCTGAATACTTACTTTCCTTCTGGGAGTCTGAAATTTTGATATGTGCTAGACAGAGGCTGCCTATATGAATAGTCCCCATTACAAACCCTGGATGCTGACCTCTCTAATGAGATCATTAGATACTTCATATGTGTTGTCACTAATCATTGTGGGGGAACTAAGCATGTCCTATGTGACTCCACTGAGAAAGGACTCTTGAACCTTGCTTCTAGCTTCCTCTGGGCTTCACCCTATGTACATTTTCCCTTCACTGATTTTGTTTTGTGTCCTTTTGCTGTGTCTTAGTCTGTTTGTGCTGCCACAACAGAAAACCACAGACTGGGTAATTTATAGAGAACAGAAGTTTAATTTTCACAATTCTTGAGGTGGAAAAGTTTAAGATCAAGGTACCAGCAAGTTTAGTTGTTTGGTGAGGGCTGTTGTCTGCTTCCAAGAAGGCACCTTGTTGCTGCATCCTCTGGAGGAATGTTGTCACAGACATAAGGCGGAAGGGTGAGAGAGACAACTCCCTCTTCTGAGCCCTTTTATAACCACAGCTAATACCATTCACAAGGGGAGGAGCCCTCATGACCTAATCACCTCTTAAAAGCCCCACCTCTTAATACCATCACATTGGCCATTAAGTTTCAACACTGGGATTTTGGAAGGGACACATGTAAACCATGGCACATGGTCAAAAAAATCATAGTTGTGAGTACCACTGTGTACTGAGTCCTGTGAGTCCTCTTAGCAAATTATCAACCCTGAGAAGGGTCTGGAAATCACTAATGGAAGTCATTTCTCTATCATACTGTTATTACTAATTTATTTCTCCTCCCGCCTTGGCCTCCCAGAGTGCTAGGATTTCAGGTGTGAGCCACCATGCCCAGCCGTTTCTTTGTATTAATGCTAACCAGAGTTTTCTGGACTTCTTGGATCTGTGGGTTGATATTGTTTATCAAACTTTGAAATAGTCTGGCCAATACGTCTTCAAATTTTTTTCTGTCCAATTTCCACTCTCCTCTCCTTCAGGGATTCAATTGCAGATTTTGGGGTTTTGGTATTTTGGTGTTTTTGTTTTTTTTGTTTTGTTTTTCAGTCTTTCTCTCTCTCCACTTAGTCTGAATGAATTTTAATAATGTGTCTTTAAGTTTGAGAGTACTTTCTTCTGTTGGACCATATCTGCTGTTAATCTTATCCAATTAATTTTTTATTTCTGCTGTTTTATTTATCTATTTGAGATCTTTAGGGCTAGGCACGGTGGCTCATGCCTGTAATCCTAGCACTTGTGGAGGATACCTTGAGGTCAGGAGTTCAAGACCAGCCTGACCAAGAACAAGACCCCATCTGTAAAACAAATAAATAAATAAGATCTCTATTTGATTGCCTTTTTTTAAAGTTTCCATATCTTTTCTAAAATTCTCCATTTCTTTATTTATTGTATTTATTTATTTAATATTTTCATATTGGCTATTTTAAAGGGATTGACTGCAAATTCCAATCTTCGGTCATTTGTGGGTCTGTTTTTATTGACTTGTTTCCTCATGACCAAGGGTCATGTTGTCCTGTTTCTTCGTACATATAGTGATTTTTTAAGTTGTGTGTTAGGCATTATTTTTAATATGTTGTGTAGACTCTTAATTTTGCTAACTTATTTGGAACCATGTTGCTTATTTGTTCTAGAAGTGTACTATATTATTCATAGATCATCCTGATTCTGCAGCAGCTTAGTTTTAGGCTTTGTTTTGGCGGTACTACGTTGGTTTTGCCCTTAGTCCCAGGGCAAATGTCTTAGTTCTCAGAAGTAGTCTTTACTGTCTAAGGCATGGCCTTTCAAGTGTTTCAATGCAAAGCCAAAGATATTTACCAAACCCCTCTCACATAAAGGAATTCTAGCTACAAACTCTTATTCCTCTTTGGCGAGCAGCAGATTAAATCTCTACTTAATTCTTTCATCCTTCAAGCTGTTAATTTTGCCTCTGGGATCCATGGAATCTCATCCAAATATGCATAGTTAAGGAGTCAGACTAAGATGGGAAAGGAATTCATTCAGTTTTCCCTCTGTATCCATGATTCTGTGTTCACAGATTCAACCAACTACAGATCAAAAATACTTGAAAAAAAATAACAATACAGCAATAAAATAATACAAATCAAAAAATAAATATAGCACAACAATTACTTATATAGCATTTACATTGTATTAGGCATTATAAGCACATTTAGAGATGATTTAAAGTATGGAGATGTACGTAGGTCATGTGCAAATACTATGCCTTTTTATATAAGCGACTTGAGTATCTGCAGACTTTGGTATCTGGGAAGTGGGGTCCTAGAACCCTGCAGATACAGAGGGACAACTGTATATTGATTTTTGGAGCTTCCTCTCTGTAGCTGTATTCTTCCTGAGAATTTTCCTCCTCAAAGTTCCAGGATCTCTGGAAATTTAAAAACTCTGTCCTCTGATTCAAAAGACTGTGGCCTGAGTTCTAGCTGCCACACTCTGTAACTATTAGCGTGTCTCAAGGGAAGAATAAATGTGCATCATACCCAATGTGGCTCCCTGTTTTCAAGGATCAAATCTTTACTGGTTTATGCCTTCTTTTGGTTACTCTTTTGTTCCTCCAGTTGTTTTCTCTTATATTGTGTCCATAATTTTTTATTGTTTCCTCTGGGATGATTAGTCCAACGCAAGCTGCACCATTACCTAAATTGGAACTCCTTGAGTAAGCTTTATCTATTCATTCATTCAACAAGAGTCTACTGAACCCCCGCCATGTGCCTTGTGCTGGGTTAGACATTGGCGATATAATGGTGAATAAAAACACAAAGGGAGGGAGTGAACGAATAAAAAAAGAAAGGCTATAATTCCCATCTTTGTGGAGCTTTCAGTATAATGAGAGAGACACACAAAGACATCACACAAGTAAATGTATAATGAGAGGATGTGGTTATGAGAGCCTATAATAGGGCAATTTGAGCCGATCAAGGAGATCCAGGAAGACATCCCTGGGGAAGTAATAATGGAGCTAGCATCTGAAGTTGCCGCTGGCACCTAGGAAGTATTCATGTGGTTACAGACGCTGAAAACCCTTTTCTGAGTCCATGCCCACCACCTTAAAATCAGTTCATCGGTGAACCATGGCTTACTTATGTCTGTCCTGGGAGTCCGGTGACACATTGCATACTACGATGCAAGCATTCATCCTGGATTCCTCTGCTTTCTGGGACAGCACCCTTTCTCATAGAGCCCACAGACTAGGAGAGCTGTAATAGGAGTCAGAAGAGAGAAAGGAGACACCACTGACACACCACCCCAGAGGAGGAATAGGTGTGAGAGTGCCTGGCCACTTCCAACATTTTCAAATCATTGTGAATGGACTTAAATGACATGGAAGAAACAGGATCTAAGAATCACCTTTTCTACAGAATTATAAAAAAATTTGAAAAAGTAAAAAAAAAAAAAATCTAAAGACCTTCTTTATGTATTAAAAATTCTGTTGGCAGCAGCAGAGCTGTGACAGAGCTAGGATTTTGCTCCCTCCCCTGGAGCCTGGGGAATTCACCACCAGGAATTCCTGTTGAGATCACCTGGGGCTGGAAGGCAGGCGGCTACAGGATGAGTCCTGGGGTGGGGGGAGCTCTTCCACTCGAAACCATGAAAAAGGAGAGGGCACCCCTCCTTCACTCTTGTCGTAGAAACCAAAACCACGTAATGTTCTTTCATGAAGATTTATTCTGAGTCCTGTCAGCCTTATGGTAATGTTTTCTCAACTTGTTTTATAATTATGAAATAATTATAAATGGGTGACACAGATCCTTAGTCTCTCTTTTTCTTTCTGTGCAGCGGTAGGCATTCTGCCTGAAATTCTCAGTCTGATTAGTCAACCCTTAAAATGATTTGCCTTTTGTAAATCCTCCTAGTCTACGGAGTAAAATGAAAAATATCACTTAGAAGGCACTTATTATTTTAGTATTAATTATATTTTACTTAACACAGGTTCTCATTCTAGGAAGAATATTTAGGAAAGCAAAACAGAAACAGGACAAGAGGGGGAAAGACATAAAAATATGCACAGCCTGTTGCTAAAGCTCACCACGGGTAACACTCAGGGTTAAGGGCTTAGTGCCCAGGAGCAGAAGCAACTGCCAGGAAGCAGGACTGACTCTGAACCCAGAGTAGCTGGGGGAAGGTTGGACAAGAAATGATGAGGCTGGAGAGGTTTGCTGTGGCCAACTCATGGATAGCCTTTTTTTAGGCACGTTAAAGATTTTGGAACTTGGGCCGGGCGTGGTGGCTCATGCCTGTAATCCTAGCACTCTGGGAGGCAGAGGCGGGTGGATCGCTCGAGCCCAGGAGTTCGAGACCAGCCTGAGCAAGAGTGAGATCCCGTCTCTACTAAAAAAAAAAAATAGAAAGAAATTATCTGGCCAATTAAAAATATATATAGAAAAAATTAGCCAGGCATGGTGGCGCATGCCTGTAGTCCCAGCTACTCGGGAGGCTGAGGCAGGAGGATTGCTTGAACCCAGGAGTTTGAGGTTGCTGGGAGCTAGGCTGACACTCTAGCCTGGGCACCAGAGCGAGACTCTGTCTTAAAAAAAAAAAAAAAAAAAAGATTTTGGAACTTACTCTTTAAGAAACCAAAAGCCATTGAGGAGTTTTCAGCAGGAAAAATTCAATAATCAAATTCATATTTTAAAAAATCCCTCTGACTGTAGGGTAGAGAATGCATCTGAGCAAGGCAAGGGTTCCTGGGGAGAGGCTATTAGGAGGTGTTTCTGTCCCCCCAATGGAGAAGTAACAATGGCCGGGTAAAGATGGGAGTGATGGAGAAGGAGAGAAGCTCACAGATTCAGGAGATATTTAGGAAGAGCAAATGAAAAGGTTGGATGACTGATTAGACGTGGGGTTCTTTCAGGCTTTTGTTTCTTTCTTATGTATAGGTTTTTCTTTATCTTAATAAGGTTATCTTCTATACACGAGTTTTCATCCTGCTTTTTTGTTATGCTTTGCTGTTATTAAATGCTGTGTAATAATTCCCTGAATTTATGCACAAAATTGAATCCCCTACCCCTCATTGTGGGATGTAGCCAGGTGCAGTGCCTCATGCCTGTACTCCCAGCACTTCAAGAGACCAAGGCAAGAGGATTTCTAAGAGTTCGAGATCAGCCTGGGTAACATAGCAAGACTCCATCTCTAAAACAAATTTAAACATTAACCACGTACCTGGAGTTCCAGCTGCTCAAGAGGCTGAGGCCAGAGGATCACTTGAGCCCAGGAATTTGAGGCTGCAGTGAGCTATGATCACACCCTTACACTCCAGCCTGGGTGACAGAGTGAGATCCTGTCCAAAAAAAAAAGGAAATTTCAGTGACTAAGACAGAAGGCATAACAACTAAGTATTTAGACCATAGAGGAATAAAGATTGGGGTTACCCACTTGGGAAAGAACATTGATTGGTGGAGATAATGGATAAGGGGAACGTTAGTGTGGAGTCAATAGCAGAGGAAAGAAGTTATAAATAGCAACCATGACCTAAGGAGCAGCCACAGAAATAAAGACCATAATACACACACACACACACACACACACACACACACACACACGGTACACAGAGCTGTTTTTTTGCATTTTCCTTCATCCTTTCCCCTTGTTATTTTATATAAGGCTCATTAGCTGTGGTTCAGAACACATGTGATAGCCAGTTCACTTGTTATATTTAAAGAACAAAATGTTCTTAAATGGTTTTACATGTAGACCACAGCAGGATAAAAGAAATGGAAAAGTTTAGATAGTATACGGGCAGAATTAAGGGATACGCTGACTTCTTGATGGATTGGCACTGTGCAGAAGGCATATCCGTGTCCCGAATGAGCAATGGAAAACAGATTCCAACTGAATATAAGAAAGAACTTTCTAGCAGTTAGCACAGCCCAGGAACGAAATGGGCCCCATTGTCAATGGCATAAGCTCCCTGTCACTCAGAGCCTAAATGATACTTAAGGGGATTTGGGGGTTAAGTACAAGATTGTGAAGCCAAATAAGATATCACTGTTCTTGTTTTACATTTGAGGAAAATGATTCCCAGAAAGGTGATGCAACTTGCCTGACACCACACAGTTAATGGCTCAGCTATATAACTCCATGTAAATCCAAGGCACTGCTGTACATCTTGACGATAACTCCAAAGGAGCATGGGGAAATTACTGGATTTCCTCCCCTGCTTTCTCTGTAAGAGTTTCAGCTCCTCTTGGGAGCCAATGAGTTCTTTTGGGGTATGAGATACCTTATGTTGGGCTTGCTTTAATACATATCCAAAATGCATCCTTAAGTGAATTTTGAGATTAATTATTTATTTCATTAACCTCCTGAAATTTATGGAAAACTGGCATATCATTAACACAACCCAAAGTCAATATCTGTTGTCAGTATATTTCTTATGCCACCCTCACCTCTCCAGCCCCCACTGTACACAGCACACAGGTACGCAATGCATGACCCACCACACACACCCCCAAAATATGATTTTCATAAACATGTGCATTTGAGTTAAAACAGCCTTCTAATTTGAGTTGCTAATTCTGGTGAATTTGGTGTCAAAGAGCCTCATCGTAATATTTTAGGTTACAACCAAACTATTACTGCACATTATCTAGACTGTCCAATGAGGAACAACAAAAATTTTTATCACAGGTTACAAATTTTCAGGCAAACAGGCCCATTAAATCTTGTTCCTTACTTGACCTGCTATGATCTACACAAGATGATGGAGGTGCTCGCTTCCAAACATAGAAAACAGAAAGAAAAGATGCCCAACTTATCCATCTTCTTAAAATGTTGTCTCATCTGTAACAAGAAACCAATAAACAAACTAATTATCCCTTTACCTAGAATATTCTTCAGCAGATGATGGAGACATGTGGTCCCTAAAGACACATTGCTTTCTAAAAGTAAACTATATAAACTTGCTGTTGTATACATTAGAAAAATAGTGTTAAAAGAGGAAAAATTCTCCCCGCAAATAGCTTGAGGTAGGGCAAAACAAGGAAACCCTCCACCCTCCCCAGACCCTGCAGACAGCCCTCCGGCTAGTCGTGTCTGAAGTGCCACCATACCTGTTCTCAGGTGCCCTCTTCTCTTCCTCCATGTCCTTGCCTGCATTCTGGCCACCATCTTTCACTTAGGACATTGCCTCACCTCCGGACTGGCCTTCCTGGCTCCAGTCTCCCCACTCTTCTGGCGTTTCCAATAGAAGACAGATGATTTCTCAAAATACCAATTGGATCACATCACTACCCCGATTTTAAGCTCTTCCATGGTTTCCTGCAACCCTCAAATGAAATAAAATATTTCATGACTGAGAAGGCCATTCCTGATCAGGTATTTCTCTATCTTTTTTGTCTTATTTCTTAGAATGTACTTATAAAACACCCTTGCCTTCATTTCTATGAAACCGCATGAAGTTTCCTCAGCCTTCTCTTTTTTTTCCCCCTCCAAACTCCTGTTCCACTTTCAAAACCTAAACCAAGCATTTCCTTTTCCAAAAAGCCTCCCGTGACATCCCATCCCACCCAGCCTGGCCAGGACATATTTGATACTTTGTTTTGATCTTATAAAGTTTATATCACAGGATATAATATACGCTTGTCATGTAAATGCAAGGAGTGGGAGGGGAGGAAGAAAGGGAAGAAGGAAACAAAGAAAGAAAAGATGCAAAGAAAGAAAAAAGGGAAGCTGGGAAAAAAAAGAAGGAAAAAAATAACACAAACTCTCATGTCCTCCATCTCTTGGTCCAGGGTCTTTTGTCCTATTTCACGGTTACTTTTGCTGATATCTAAATAAAATAAAACAAAAGTGACTGTGTGGATTTTTTGATAGTTAATGAGAATAATATTCTTATATTGTTCACATTCAAGAAGGATATTTAATACGGAAGTAATAGAATTTTTATAACGAGGAGTTGTTGTAGAGGTACCGCAGGCTCAAAAGCCAATGTTTGAGGTTGGATGTTGAAATAAGATGACCATAAACAGATGACAATAAAAGAGTTATACAGTCTTCAAACGCCATCTGGGTGCAATATCTCATATGATATTCAAACACAATGCTCGGAAGATATTACGGTTACCATTCTATAGAAGAATTGGACGTTGAGAGAGGAAGCAGTTCCTGAAGGGCACCTTGCAAGTCGTTGGCAGAATAGGTGCCCATATAAACCCCTCAACTTCTCATCATTAAACTTCACTCCCCACACACCCTACTGAGTTCCTTTGCTTTAAATAAAAAGTCAAGGAAATTTCCTTGGACTTACATATTGCCTTGGGCTCGACTGCCCTTTGTTTGGGATTTTATATTCAGCTTTCTACACGAGTTGTTACAGCTCAGCACTTACCCAATAACCTTCTACAAGGGAAAGAATAGCAATAATTTCTTCGGCTTATACTTTTTCTAAGATCTCAAAATTACTGTTTCACAAATATCTTCCCTGAAGTTTAGAGTGTATACAACAGGAGTACATAAAAGGGAAAGAAAGCCATTGGTCCCATGAAGTCAAGGACTCTTTCCATTATAAAAAATAATAATAATAATTTTAAATGAAAATTTGATCCATAACTTACATTTCTGAAAGAATATTTATGTTACTATGGGTAATTTATGCTAAAATATTTAAGTATCCCCTGGGCCTAGAGACAACAAAATTATTCTTTTTTTGTCCATTCAATTAATCATTTAGTAAACACTAAGCTCCTATACTGTACCAGGCATTTTTTTATAGGTAGGACCTTTTTTATTTATAAGTTTAATATCCCAGATCTTGAGGGGAGACATCTTAAATCCAGTTAAATCTCTGTTCCCTCTTCCTCTTTCTCAATTTCATTCTGGAATTTTCTCTACATTTCCATGCCAAGAGACTCTTCTGCCAGGGTTTGAATTGCTGTATTGATGAGAATCTCATTACTTGTAGGGGTTCCTGAGGTTCAGTAGGTTGCGACTTCCACTGCTCAGTTTTCCAGGGCAAACAGACAATTCTCTTATTCTTGGGGCATGCCAGAAACATGGGAGGCCAACTCATTAGGAAGCTTTGTAAAGCCCCCCCATGATGGCGCATTGGACTGGCAGACCCTAGTCTGGGTGAAGACAAAAGAGACTCAACCATAATTAAATAGTCACAGAAATTCCTTGTGGGCTTCTGCCGTTGCACATTCGGAAGGACACTAATTACGCGGGGAGCCCTTCGATGCCCAGCTCCCCAGGCACAGAGGGAGGGCTACGTCGGAGGATTCCTCGCTGACTAACAGCAGTGTTTGACCTCCTCATTGACTCCCTAAATTGTGTTTGCCCCACTAATAAAGCCCTAACGGTGGGAGCCAGCAGACTGCCTGCTTTTCTCCATCCAGGGCCTCTGCTTCTCCCAGTGTGGGTTGCTGGGCATGAATGTCCCCTTTGTCTTCAACTCAAATGTTTTGGCAGGGCTTCTGAAAACAGTGGTAAATGAAAGAAACACATGGTTCTAATTGTTTTCTCTGGGATCAGCCTGCTGTCCTCAGGGCATCCACCACACACACACACACACACACACACACACACACACACACACACCCTTGCCTCGAGATCAGCGCTGCCCTTACACCTTCCAGCTAATACCCCAAACTGTGATTTTTTTAAGAAGTACCAAAATACACACAATTGTTCTAAGAAAGAACACTTTCTCTATCCAAGCCTAGTTATCGTCCAGGTGAAAACATCAGGGTGTGATTTCCTTTCCAATTAAAAGATACACTGAGCCAAGACAAGCACCTGTTTGTACCAAGAAAGGCACTAAAACCTTCAGGGGGGGATTGAAATTTCTTGAATGAAGGAACAAATGAATAAACAACTGAATGTAGAAGAAAGAAAGGGAACGGGGTAGGGGAAAGTAAGGGTTCATTCCAAAACTGCAAATATTGGTTGGATGTTCACCTTGTCCTAAGCACTAGGTCAGGTTTTCTCAACTGTTAACATTTTGGACCAGGTAATGCTTCGTTCTAGTGGCCATGCATTGTAGGGTGTTTTGTAGCATCTCTACCCTCCACCACCAGATGCCAGTAGCAATGAGCCACCTCCAGTTGTGACAATCAGAACTATCTCAGATCTTGCCAAATGTCCACTGTATTGAAGGCAGCGGCAGTGGGCAGAGAGGGGATTCATTCCTGATTGAGAATCATTGACCTAGATAGTTCCAAAAAACAAAAATTACAGAAACATTAAATGAGAGCTGGCTCAAGATTCAGCAGCTGGGTAAGAATCCCACCTTGGCTTATTACTAACTCTGTGACTTTGGGCGTATTCCCCATCCTCCCTAAGCATCCTAACCTACCTGATAAAGTTTCGAGGATTCAATGAGAGACTACCCGTAAAGCGCTCAGCACAGTGCCAAGTACATAGCAAGCGCACAGTCCACACTCACTGGTGTTCGACACTATGGCAGACCTCGTGCCTGAGCTTAAGAGGTTTTCCTCGTGCATCTGCTAGGCCCATTGCATGTTGTTTATGTCCACTGTCAATGCTAGAGTTCCCTGCCTCCATATTTCAGGTCAAACAGCAGCAGGAATCGAGGACTTCAGCATCACCCACGACCCTTGGCTCCCTCCTGGGGTACACACACATGCCAGGGGCTGAGAACGAAAGACATTTCCCACGGAATAAAAGGCTGCTGACATTTAAACAACCATGTTCAACAGGTCTTTGCCCAGCCAGGGCCATAGGTCAGATTCCTGGCCCTCACATTTTCCTTCCTCCAGAAGGAAAAGCCCCACAGCGTTAACAGATACGTTAAGCCTCTGGTTGCAGCCTGGGATGGATGAGGTGTCCCAGCGACCTGGTTGCTGCAAAGGTTCCCACACATCACACGGTCGGTTGCTCCCCTTGACAGTCCCCTACTCAGCATGACCCATGATCCAGACCTGCCACCTCTCCAGCTTGCAGCCATTGCATCTTCTTTCCACTGGCCCCACTCCACCCCCACCTGTGTATCCTCCTTCCACCTCCCTGCTGCTTTCAGGATCGGAGCTTTGCGGCAGCATCTTCCCCACCCCTTGTCTCCAGTGCATCCTCCAAACCACCAACCAGTGTCACCTTTCTAAAATGCAACTATGGTTGTCACTTCTCTGCTTAAAAACAAGTGGCTCTCCTTTTCTTCTGGACTAAAGTCCTCAGCTTGACAGACAAGCACCTGAACGTCCTTGCCTACCTTCTTTCATGTCTCAGGAAGTGTCCCCCATCTCACCCCCACTCACTGTCTGCACCCTGGGTAAACTGAGCCCCATGCAATTCCTTGAAAATGTCCTACTCCTTTTCCAAGCTGATTCATCTTCTCAGCACTGCAGATTGAGTGCTACAGCCAAGGACTTCATCAGAAGCCAACACCAGTATTTGAAGCTTGGAGAACATAGACAGATTAGATCATCTATTTGAAAAGAAAACTGTGAAATCAAAATGAATAAACATTTCATGAAACAGCCACAAAATAATACACTTTAACTAGTCGACTGTAATTCAACTCATACGATTCTATGTAAATATAATAAAGATTCAATTAGATAAATACTAGAAATTGTTTTGACACAACCGAAAATTGAAGATGTAGTGTGAGATGTGTGTATGTGCGCATTTATATTTCATATGAGATGAGACGGGGCTTCAAGGTGAAGAAGAGGTTTTGAAAAATGTTTCTTGCAACCCTGGGTCTTTGCACATGTTCTCTGTCTGTTCCATGTGTTCTCCGGTCTCTCCACCTGGAAAACTGTTCCTAATTTTTCAAGATTCACTTAGATGTTGCCTCCTGTAAGCAGCTTCCGTGAGGTCTGTCCCACAAGGCCAGGCTTCGCTGAGATGCCTGTGTGTATCTCAGCACCTCTCAGACCATCTGTGTGTCTGCATCTCTCACCAGACTTTGGAGGTTAATGAGGGAGAGGGCTGTATCCTACTTATCCTGCAACAGTTCCCTGGAACTTTTCCGGAACTTGGTGTAGAATGCATAAGTATTAACCGCTGATGACAACACCAGCTACAACAATGACACAATGACAATGTTGTAATCTGGTGCATTCCACTAGTGGACCCTGAACCTCAAGAGAGAAGTGCTTGTTCTTAGTTTGCTGTGACCACCTTATGATGCCCTCTGCTCTGAGTGCAGGCCAGATTACGGCATCACAGGTAGCTGTTGGCTGGACAGGTAGGTCATCGATCATCAGAATGACCAGCTCTTTCTCTCGAGACCACAACATAGAAATAAATGAGACAGGCCTGTCTTAGACCTGGCTGGTCTCAATCACCAGTACCTCCTTGGCCAACAGAGCAAGACCTGTGGGGAGTTCTCAGGCTTGGAACAAGAAATCAGATACACTGGGGCCTCAGTGGCAATGAATGGCTTTTGTGGCTAAGAAAATGTGGAAGGTGAACCGCCGAGCGCTTCATGCATTGTGTGTTCCACCAGACATTCCTGGCTACCATCCCTGGGGGACCACAGAAATTTCACAAGACATTGTTTATTTCTCCCCTTTCAGAGACTGTGTGGCGGGGAGGGCGGCTGGGGAACAGGAGAAACATGTTCTTGGTTCATGAACTAGATGCTTTGTTTCTTTGTCATTGCTCAGAAAAACTGGGGAAAACAAGCAGAAACTGCCTTGGGCCGTAGAAAAGAACCGGTCTTTGGTGTGGGTCGGGCTTGGGTTTGAATTTTAACTCTGCCCCTATAAGCTGTGCAAGGTGGGGGAAGACACATCACTAGAGGTGTCTGCCTCCACCCAGGCCCACAGAAGACCCTGGACAGGTAACTTTGCCAATAAATAGGAAGAAGCCCTTTCTAAAACCCTTGAGCAGGGTTTGTCTCACGTATAGGTGAACAAATGAAATGAAACACTCCAGTCTGAGACCCACAGCTTCAAAAAATATACTAAATCTTCACAAATCAGCAAAGAGAAAATCAAAAGTGTACGGAAAATCTCACGTGGCATTGGTAGATAAGACATGAGATGTAGAATCCAGCTGAGGATACATCCAGGGATACGATGTCCTGTTTGACCGTGGGCAAGTTTCTCAACTCCTCTGAACCTCGGCGTCTGCAGCTGTAGTTTGTGAAAGTCATCCTCTTTCCAACCGTGATGGGTGCTAAATGCAGTCGCAGATGTCAAAGTGCCTGGTATGGCAGTTTCCTACCAATCATATTATTTTGTCAGGGAACCTGATTCCCCAAGTGTCAATTTTATCTTTATTCATAGCACACGTTATTTCTGATTTGGAGAAATAATGACGCTTTTATCAAACTGGTAACTGCTGTGGCCATTGAAATTCAAAGACTCTCATCCCTTGCTATTTAATGGCATTGATTTGCTGGGTTTTCCCTTCTCATCCACCCATAGTTCAGTTATCTGAGTGAAAAGACCAAGCCAGAGCTATAAAAATATGATTGCATTGCTGCTGCAAGTTCCCAAACTCAGATGGTTATAACCTGATGCGGGGCATTCCAATTTTAACTATCTACTGCTGTTTTTATTTCATAAAGACACTAAAAACATCCTGCACTGCTTTTATATACATCACTACTTTTATGGCTTTTGTGTCATAATAAAAGGCAGTTCGTTGGAAGGTAAGGCTTTTTTTTTTTTTTTCCCCAGCAGAAAAATAGCCAACTTGGAATAAAACATTTCTGTCTAGTCTCTCTGCTTTCTAACTCTGTCCCATCTAATCAGTTCGCGTTCCACCAGGCTGCCAGACTTTTCTTCCCAAAAAGCTATTTATAAGACATCACCCTGCTCAACCTTCAAAGACTCCCCATTACCTTAATTGGAAGGCCCCACGCCTTTAGTCTGACATTTAAACATGCCTACTATCTGGCCTCACGCCTCACCCACGTAAAATAAAACACCTAGTTGTCGCTCTACCTTCTTGGATTCTCACGATTTTATACACAATATGCCTTCTCCCCCATTTCCGGTAAGCCCGTCTCCCTTGCTTCTTCCCATCAGTTTAATTCCTACTTATAAATAAAAATCCAGCTCTCTACTGAACTTTTCCAGAAAGTTTTGCCTGGGATTTCTCCCTCCCCTCATCATTAGCAGAACACTGTTTTCTCCTTTACTTTAACGCAACCATATTCTGCCCAGTCATGTGGCTTTGGTTGCTGCCTTGGGTTGTCACTTGAATGATCCTCCACGTCTAAATCCAAATTTCCCATAGATTAGGAAATAGGTGTCATGCCTCTCTACCCTGCACTATGCCTGTGGTGTATATTGTGCAATTATACATCAGGAGAGGAAAGGATTCTAGGAGGAAACTCATCAGATTCTTCATTTTACAGAGGGTAAGTGACTTGGACACAGTCACATGGAGTTCATGGCAGATTACCTGGAACCTGCTACCAGGCACTTCCCAGGAATGAGGGAGGGAGGAGGGAAGGGATGGAGGGATGGATGGATGGATGAATACCTGTATGCATGCATCATAAGGAGACATCTGTCAAACTCTCAATTCAAGGAGCAGGGGAGAGAATAAATAAAATCTCTAGAGAGAATAAATAAAATACCCTTATGAATAGGGAAGTGACGACTATACGTCAAGCTGGTAGAGGTGACATTTCCTCTCTAGTCCCAACCAGACTCAGCGATAACCCCCCAAGACGTTAGCAGACAAGCTAAGCACATACTGCAGGAAAGGCAGTAGGTCTCTGAGCAACATTAGAATTAACTGGTATCAAGTGATACTTTTCATCAGGGACCTGGATTCTTCCACTATATCCTGCTCCCCAGCCAATGCTTTCCCTCCCACTGCAGGGTCTGTGCCATTTAGATCCCAAACTCCTCATTAATACAACCAGCTCCAAGGATTGAGATATGATTAGTGATTATTATTATTATACTATGATGTCCATTAGCTACCAATGCACATAGCACTGTAGCATCTCAAAAAATTACCTATCTAGCCATTTCTCACATGGACAGATCAGCTGGTAGGTGACTACACAGACTCTGATTATAAATATCCAGTAGCAGAGCTGATAACCAACCCAGGAAGTCCTCATGATTTTCAGACAATTCTGATTCCTATAAGTTACTTGTCTAGTAAGTTTAGTTGTTCTGTCCAGTCCATGTCAACAAACAGTTGACACTGCGGTCGAGATTACCGCAGAGGCATGGCCCCTTGTCCTCCAGGCACTTGCAGTCTAGGTAAAATCTCACCCCATGTAATGCAGTTGTCTAAATCTGTCCACATCCCTGGTCACCCCCAACCTTTGGCTGTCTCCCCCTCTTTGGAGTGCCTGAGTTGTAAACAAAAGAGCCCTGTGAACTCAGTCCTTGATGGAAACTCTCCAGTGCAATGATCCGTTATTGTAGATCACACAGCAGGGCGGGTGAAGGAGGAACAAAGCCAGGTCAGCAGTTCCCAGTGCTGGAGTATCAATAAAGGCATCTTAACCTGGAAACTCTGAGATCCCACTCTCATGGTGGTGGCTATCCACCTCCAAGGTGTCCCTGACCTGAACATCTACGTCGCCCACACTCATCCTCAGTATGGATTTCACATGGGCTCCTCTGGCTTGGCCTATTCTAAAAACTCCCAGAATTCCCCATGAGGTCCTGATGCAGAAGAATCCCCTGGAAGGGATCTTATGTTGGTCCAAATATATGGCTCTTCCTAAGCCACATACCTCAAGCAATAGTGTTCCTGTAATAGGAGACTGCACCCGCTAACAAGAAAATGTAATATTAATACTTTTTAACCTCATACTTGTCTTCTTGCATTCTGCACAGGGAGTACATAAGTGGTGCTTTACAGGAGATTAAAATAAGACAAAGGCAGAAGAAGGGGCTGTGTGCGCTTACTTATTAACAATATTAGGAGTCAGAATGATTCATGCCTCAAACAGATTCCACTCGGTGTCTGGCTCTGAGCTTAGCCATGTAGTACCAAGATGAATAGGTGCATTCTCACAGATAAAATCTAAGGAGCTTGTGAGGGCAGTTTTCCACTCCCCCTGTTTAAGAAAGGCCGTGGCATCCTCATGTTAACAACCAAGAGGAAGTATTTAGAAGAGGTGGGGGGGCTGAGTATCTCATCCAGATGCTTCTGCCACCATCAAATGACCCCCTGCAAGTCCTATGATGTCCCCAGCATGGACACTGGCTGCTTCTCTTCACGTGATACCAGTAAATCAAAGCTGGATTATTGAGGCATAAGTTTATTAAAGATTCATAATTAACAAGAGAGCACTAAGAAAATCATAACATCATAGCTTAGAACTGGAGTTCTGCAGTCATGCAGTTCTGGGGTGTGAATTTTGGCTTGGCCGACTTCTCTGCCTGTGATCTCTGGTAAGTGACTTAACCTGTCTCTGTCAAACCTTCTTCATATGGAAACTAGGAATCATAGCACTAATCACATTGGGCTGTTGTAAGAATTCAGTGAGAACAATAGAATACGCTACGTGCCAGAACTATTATTAAATACCATAGAGAAAAACAGTGATCCGCCTTACATGTGACTCCTACTCCCCAAGCTTCTCCAGAATCCAATGGGCTTCTCCTTCCATAGTTGCTAGACTATGTAGAGCCTGTAGGTTCCATCTAACCACCAAACTCTCAGGAACATACCTCAAAATCCAGACTCAAAAGACAGTAACATTCTTGCCCTTCTTATCTCCTAAAATGCAAACTTTATTTGCTTCGCATTTTTCCTCCAAAGTATTAAACATATGGTATTTCATCTGTCTCTATAAAATTTTAAAGCAGATACAGATGTTCTTCTCTACTAAATGTTGGATTTAGAGGCAAAAGACCCGGCTGTGAATTCTGCCTCCTCCACTTATGAACAGTGGGATCTGATTCAACTGGCTTCATTTCTCTGAGCCTTGGTGTCCCCATCTGCAACAAGATAACAAGGATATGATGGTGGTGGTGGTCACAGTGATAATGAAAACCATGATGGTCAGACAAGGACACCAACCTCACAGGCTTGTTAGAAGGATCATGTGAGCTATTATGTGATAATGATCACAATATTTAAACTACAAAATCTCTGTTAGTACTAGTGTTTCTGACTGGGGGAACCAAAGCTCGTGAAGTGGTAAAGTGACTTTAGGTCACTAGGAGTGAGACTATGCCCACGAATGTCAAAGTGGGATGCTTCTAGTGGAATGACCACTTGTACATTTCTGGGTTTGTTAGCATTTGTCCCAGTTCTGGTCCAACTTCAGGACAAAGCACCCACATGCCCTCTAGACCAGGTCTGAGAAAAGCAGATTGACTTGATCATATATTCCTTCAATCACAGTGTGTTCCACACTGGCTGTGTGAGTCTACAACAGTGAATAAGACAGCGGCAGGGCCACCACCTGCTTATAGTTTACTACAATCTAGTAGAGGTAGAAGGGCCTTAGCAATGCTCTAGTTTTAGAGCTTTATTGTAATCATGAGCCTATTGGGACTCAGGGTGGCTACATGGCTTGTCTCATCTCACCCAGGAGAAAGGGGAAAATGTGGAACGTGAGCCCAAACTTTCCAGATCTGCAGCCTAGTGCTCTGGGCCTCAGGAGGCTCTCTGGCATAAATAAATCCCCTTCATCATGCCACTAATTCTTTCATGGTTCATATAAGATTGCCCTGTGACTTGATAAGAAAGTTTGCTCAGGGTATTCGACAGGCCTTGCAGAGTTATTCTACCTTCCTCGATTCCTACACTGATGAGACACCTACCAGCAAGAAGAGGCCCAGCAACTTCACAACTGTATGGTTTTAAGGTGATGGATAGACATTGCTCCAGGAAAGAACAACATTTAAGCTCTTATCTAGCTGATACACTATCTTAATTAAAGTTCCTTTGGCTGGCTTAAATAAATTGGGGGATTTGTTGAAAAGCTCTTGGGGTGTCCATGAAATTAATGCAACAGTGAAACAGCCAAAACTTGGCAAAAGAGATACCCAAGGAGGCTCCGGGGGACTCCCTTAGTAGGAGCAGAAGGCCATAAAATTCAACTCTAGAACTGGGCTGCCCAACACAGTACCCACGGACTATTACATTTAAATTTAAAATTAAATAAATGCTAATGGAAATTAAAGTTTAAAATACAGTTTCTCAATCATACTAGGCACATTTCAAGTGTGCAACAGCCACCACGCTGGGTAGCGCAGGTGAGAAACCACTTCCCATCATCTTGGGAAGTTCTATTGTAGAGCCTGCTCTCCACTGATGCCATCGAAGTGCCTCTGTCCCGGACTCCCAGGCTCTGTGTCACTGCATTGCAATTTTCTAACTTTCAGGAAAGAGAATTTAATGAGCCAGATTTAGATCCGTGTCTACCTTCTGAAACAATCAACTATGACCAGGGAGGATAGGATCATTCAGTATAGGCCTGGGTTGGCCTCCTTGAGTGGGGTGGGAGATAGAGGGGCTCTTCCTTGAAAAGAATATGGTCACGTCACCTCCTAGACCCATGGAAGGGGGTGTCTCAACAACACTATCTTGTATCTGTGTAATCCCTTCCAGAACGTTCCCATTCAACCCCCGTGCCTCTCACAGTAGCCAGAGACGCTAAAATGGTCAACAGAAGTAGAGACAAGCTCTGACCAGGATCGCAGAACAGGTCAGCGGGTGACCCAAGGCTGCAATTCACTTCCTGTGACTTGTCTAGTACATTCGTGATGTTGCCTCCTACATTTCTCTTTTTAAAATTTAATTTATTAGGAGGGGTATTTTTATTTATTTTCTTATTGTTCATTTTGGGCAGCATTCTTAAAACATCCTAATACATATCATCCCTCTTTAAGGAGCCCCACTGGGCATATTCACAGGAACAAAACCCAAAAACCACTATTATGTCTCTTCATCTCAAGATGTGACCCAGTGTATCTAGGGCTGAGAAGCTGAAAGGAGAATTTATTTTTAAATCTCGAGAACCCTCTGAATGCATCATGTGTTCTTGAGAACGCAAGTTCAAACAAAAGAAGGACAGAAGCCAGAAGAGGTTTCATTTAGGAGCTTTTGTCTCTTCTATGAAAAGAGTCTGCCCTACTAACAAAGAAACTGAACGCCCACAACTAATTATTGGAGTCATTTTTAATTAACCTGGCCAGTGGATGTAATCCCTAGAACACTTGGTTATCTGTAGGAGTTTTATCTTCAGGAGGAAATCGTCATTGGTTTTTGTGCTCATTGAATCGTATTGATGGAGCATCATCCAGTGCTCCATCTAAGTTGGTAAGAAGGCTGAGGGATTTAGTTGTCCCTACTGTTTACAGTTTCTCCATCATTTTCTTAGGTTTCTCATAGAGCATCCAGGTCTTCTCTAGCTACACCTACCTGTACAGCAATGCGTCTTGTGATGTCTAAACTCCCTGCAGACCCTGATCCAAAGACCTCCTCAGCCTATGACCTGTAATGTATCCCCCATCCACACAACCAGCACCAATCTGAGAATACACCCTCCTGAAAACCTTTGCTAAGGCAGTAGTTCCTCAGCCTTGACTACACATAAGAATTGCCTGTGGAGCTTTTCAGAAGACCCAGTTCAGCTGCACTCCAGACAAATTAGATCAGAGTGTCTAAGGGTGGTTTCTAAAGCTCCCCAGGTGACTACAAAGATTACTTGGATGGCAAGTCAGTGGCCGGCAGCATGTGCATAACCTAGTGCTTGTTAGACCCCACCCAGACAAGAATCTGTATTTTAATAATGTGCCCCAGGGAACTCACCTGTACCGTTAAAGATCAAGAAGCACAGCTGAACCAGTGGGGCTCAAGCTTAAGCATGCATCAGAAGCACCTGCAGAGCCCGCTAAAATGCAGATTGCTGGGCCCTATCCCCAGAGTTCCTGATTCACAGGGGGTAGAGGGAGGCCTGAGAACTTGCATTCCTAACAGTGATCCCGGGGGAATGCTGATGCCATGCAGAGACCACATGTTCAGACAGTCTCCTCTCTAAATCACACTCAACATCATCCCCAAATTATTGTTTTCTCCCAGTAGTATTTTCTGGGAGCATAATAATATTTTGAAGCATATGGGGATATTGCAATGAATAAGGAGATAGAATCCCTGATTCCAATGAACTTAATTCTAGGGAAGGTCCAGAAAATAAACAAGAAAACAACTAAATTACAGATCATATTAAATCTTTATGAAAAAAAATATACTGAGTGGTGAGAAAGTGAATCTCCTAGATTCACAACCTGCTGGCTGTAGGATTTGGGGAACGCTACTCTCTCCTTTCTTGGATTTCCTTATAGGATTCTTTGGATGATTAAAGTTTCACTGAGAACCCAGTTCATGCTCCATGCTCACTAAATTTACACTTGCCTGCTGATACCAGATCTCCAAGGGAGAAAGAAAACAGAACTTGCCAGCAGGGGGTGAGACATCCATCTTTACTGAACCCCTGGATGGAGACAGAAGACGGATGAGATGTTTTCTCTGCCGTCAGAAAATCCCCAGTCGCACAGGAAGGAAAACAGCAGGAAGAAGGAGAGAATAATCAAGAGTTAAAGAGCAGGATGATGGCTGCATGGGTGTGAACTGGGAGGTAGACAACAGGGAATACCCCAAGGACTAGAGCCGTCCAGGAGGGCCCTTGAAAGAGGCAGAGCTTCAGCCAGGCCTTAAAGGGAGATTAGGGTTGTCATAAACTCATACAGGCAAGGGGACCCTATAATCTTGCCTACAAGTTTTACTGAAGAGCAAGATAACATAAGTCTGAATATAATAGTACCAGACAAACACTAAACTCTTTATAGACCTCATCAGTCAGACAAAACATTTGCACTTCTCATTTCTTTCCTAAACTTCTGCTGTGTACTGAGATGTGTTCCCCAAAATTCATATGTTAAAGCCCTAACCCCCAACGTGACTGTGTTTGGAGACAGGGCTTTTAGGAGGTAATTAAGGTTAAATGAGGTCATTAGGATAGGGCCCTGATTCTGTAGGACTAGTGTCCTTAGACAAAGAGAAAGAGATGCCAGAGCTCTCTTCTTCTCTGTAGCTTGGAAGGGCCACACAAGCCCACAGCGAGAAGGCAGGCATCTGCAAGCCGAGACGAGAGCCCTTTTACTGAAACTAAACCCTGGCAGATCCTGATCTTAGACTTTCCAGCTTCTAGAACCGTGAGAAACTAAATTTCTTTTGTTTAAGCCCCCCAATCTATGGTATTTGTTATGGCAGTCCCATCTAAGACAACTTTCCAGAAAACATAGAGCCAATATTAACACCCACTTAGAGTAACTATGTTGGCAATAAATTTTATATCTAATGATTTTCATCTATAATAGTAATATTCTAATACCACTGTTTTTAAAATTATCCTAAACAGGATGTTCTTTGCCTTGGATTCCACCAGATCTAGATTTGAAAGTTCCAACTTTCTAGCTGTGAAAGACTAAGTAAGTGTTAAGGTCACAAAGCATTCATTTCCTTATATAAAATGGAGATTTTTTAAATGAGCATTTTTGGGTTTGTTGTAATACATTAGAAAGAAAACAATATGTGGAAGTGAAGGAATTTGTTCCTAGCATATGGCAAGTGCTGGTTTCCTCTCCTCTCGCCTTAATGTGGGTTTGCATCTCTCTTTTCTACCCCGGACTGGACAACACAGCTATCCTACGTACGATGGGAAAACGGTACTTCCACATGCTTAGGCCTCACTGATGTTCAAACTCCTGCTCTCTCTCATCCCCGACGCTAGTGAAGTGCCGCATGAATGATGTCCAGCCCACACACATTTCTTACCCTAACTTGCCCCTAGATGCATAACAGCGGCCATTGTCTCCTATTAGGCTCATTAGAGATGTTTAATCATCCGAGCCTCTATGGTTGCACAGCTATAAAAGAGGTGGCCTCACCAGGGTGTGGGGGATTCTGGAGCTCTGGCTTCATGGGTCCTGAAATTGATGAATGAGTCTGCAGTGCCTCTGAGCCCCACAGCCTCCCATTGAGGGAATCCTCTTCGTGACTGGGATGTTCTCGGGTACTTAATACATTTGGAATGTCAAGGAATATTCCACAACCCCACTTCCCTTCCTTTGTCTTTAAATCCCTATGATCCCAAAAGGGACATCTTCAGCCAACAGCTGTTCATAAGTGAATAATGACAAAAAGATATATTTATAGTGTTCTTTTAACAGCCTAAGAGTACAGCGAGGCAGCCACGAAGCTGGGACTGTGCTTGGAACCCCAGCCAGGTAGCTCGACATGTAGGAGAGATGGTTATTTCAGCCCAGTTCTATGGGGATTTGTGACTGTGCAGAGCCCACTGCCACCCGCGCCCAAGCTCCGTCTTCAGCCCCAGGCTGACCTGGTTGACCTCACAGGTAGAAGCCAGTGCAGGTCCAGGTGGCTCTGTGACAAGGGTACAGACACCAAATCAATACCCTGATGCAAATTTGAGAACCTTCAACGGGACTGAAGTTTTGACACATCTGTACCTGGCATTCATGGTGCCTCCTTCTGAACATCTGTTGATGGGTCTGATTTCTGGAGCTGTGTCTATTTCAGGGCCACGTCTGTGGATTCCTGGTGCATCTGGCGGTTAACGTCGTGCCTGGCCACCGCGGTTGCCAGACACAGTCTCCCCACCCTCCATTGTGTTCTAGTGTAGCAGATGCTGTTGGGGCCTGTGTCACATTTTCTCGACCTAACTCTGATTTCAGCCACAGCTGTGGTGGACAGATCTATTCAGTCCGAGAGCTCTGCTTCCGCCGTCATTAATGCGCAGGGCGGAGGGGCCAGGATGTTGGGAGAATATCTCATTGCAGCCCCAGCAACCTACAGCAGCTTGGTTCTCTCTCTCTCTCCCCCTCCATCCTTCCCTCCTACTCTCTCTCTCCCTCCCTCTGTCCCTCCCCCTTTCCTTCTTTACTTCCTTCCTTCTCTCTCTCCCTCCATATAGACAGATATAGCTGTTGCTATACATATGTAGATATTGATATTGCTACAGATGTATAGATATAAATACGGATGTAGAGATCTTAAAGTGGACCAAGAGTACCATATGTCTTACCTGAGAAATTGTTAAAAATGCCGGATCTCAGGTTCCATCCCAGACCCTCTTTTACAAAGATTATTTATATGCACACAAACATTTGAGAAACACTGGTCTGGATTATTTTATAGCCGGGGAAAAACGTCTGGTCCAAAGAAACCCATCGAACCTTTCTCCACTTACTCTTCATTCTGGGTAATCATGATGTTGTCTCTAACACGACATGGAGTAGACAGAGCTCTTTTTTTTTAAAATAAAAAGGGAAAACTACCTCGTGCTGTTCTCATGTTATACTTCATTGTCAAACATCAAGAATCGTTCAATTAATTAACTTGGAAAACAAAGTTATTTTTAAATGACTGAATGCAGGTTCATTCTGGGGCTTAAACACCAGCAGCGCCAGAAAGAATAATTTCCTGAAAGCTGCTTTTTGCCTCACAAAGAAAGTCATTCTGGAGGAAAAAAAAATAACAGCTCTAATATAATCACTTTTCACTTGCACTCATGCAGGAAGTTGCCACATGTTTGCACTCACCCATTCGATCAAAAAGTTGTTTTCTTGCCATAATTAAAATATATGACAGCTGCTCCACTAGCCACATCGTGACACTGGTCCAGGCAGAGAATCTCCCAGCTAAATCCCTCTGTCGTGAGGAGCTCTCAGGCTGTTGAAGCCGGGATGGGCTTTATACTCAAATCTGGACCAACTCCTTTATTTTACAGAACATACACACATGTGTGCAGGCACACACACACACACACACACACACTCTCTCACACACACACTCTCACATGCAGAGGCTTCAAGGGACTTCAGGGAATTGTCCAACTGGAATTCCATTACAAACTCTCCAATTCTGGATACAAGGTTCTTCCTATGTTTTTTAAGAATACATGAGCATTTCTTTGATTGAAAGAATTTCTAGCCCTGTTGATCTACCTACCTACCTATCATCTATCTATCTATTGGAATCAGGAACTGTTTGAAACCAAAAAGCATTCATTTGACTAAATTCAGATATAGTCAGTATATGACTTTTATTTGTTATGATAATTTTCCATATAAGTTTCATAAATGATGGCTAACGTTTGCCTCTGTATATCATGGTATTAAGGATTATTAATTCCCTTGAGTTTTTGGCTAGTTTTGCTCTTGCAGTGCACCTGTAATCATATTCTAAAGACAGTTTACTGGGCATAATTGCATAGCTTTTCTCTGCAAATGGGCACCATTCCTGAGCCCTAAGTGACTTCTGCTTCCTGCCTGGATTTCCGTGTTTTGGGTTCAGCAAGGGAAGATGTTCTAATTTGGTTCTCAGGGGCCCGACTACCACCCCGTAGGCTTTTTCTCAGGTTCATTCCAGCTTGAAAGTCATCCTTTTACAATTGCAGTCCCCAACCCCTGGGCCGCAGACTGGTACCCCTCAGTGTCCTGTTAGGAACCAGGTGTAGGAGGTGGTGAGGCAGCAGGAGGTGAGCAAGTGAAGCTTCATCTGTACTTATAGCCGCTCCCCATCGCTCACATCACCAAATCAATGAGCTCCGCCTCCTGTCAGATCAGCAGCGGCATTAGATTCTGCATTATGGTGAATTGTATAATTATTTCATTATATGTTACAATGTAATAATAATAAAAATAAAGTGCACAATAAATGTAATGTGCTTGAATCATCCCCAAACCATCCTTCTGACCCCTTGGTCCATGGAAAAATTGTCTTCCATGAAACTGATCCTTGGTGCCAAAAATGTTGGGGACTGCTGTCTTAGGAGGTAGGTGTACAACTATCTACCTATTGCCAAGTTCACCAAGTTACAAGGAAGGAAATGCCCAGGAGGATCACCTAGAAGCAAACCCTACAAATTAAAGGGAGGGAGAAGCCATATCTCCTAATACAAACTGAGAGAGGGGGGGGAGAAAGGGAGAGAGGGAGGGAGGGAGAGGGAAGGACTTGTGTGCCCATGAGGTTACCCAGGCAGTGTTTGCTTAGAAGCCTGGTCCGAATGATTCCATGGCTGAGAGAAAGGTCTGACCCCCAAGAAGCACATCAAGCCCCTGTCTGCTCACCCTCCCTTCCAGATCATTCCAGGCTGACTTTGCTGAACAAATGAGATGGTGTCTATATGCAAAAGGGCCTGAGAATCAGTGTATCTTCAATAAATGGTGTTTCTCATGGTACAGCCACTATGCATGGAACACGATTATTTATGCTGTTAAACTCTATCTGCTTGGCTGTGGGTTTCTCACTCTCCTTTTAAACAAATGCAGCCTATTCGATCACTAATACATTGCGGTAGCTCAGAGCGAGTCCCCCACAAATGGAAGTTGTTCTTTAATTATTCAGAGAAATGACAGAACCCATCATCAATCCGCAGGTCTGAGACACCCCGGGACCCCCGCAGGGGCTCAGGCGTGTACTCCCCAGCCACAGCCACATGGACGGGATGCCCAGGTCCCCTTACAGCAGACCCGGGGCTAAACCCAGCCCTCAGGGATCTGTCCCTCTGTCTGGTGCATGCTGGGAAGACAAGGGCTTGGGTTTTCATTAGCGCTGTGAGGTCAGGGAACCCCCCCCACCGCCCCCGCTCCGAACACATACTCACAGGTTTACACACCCACATCCATAGTGCAAATCAATCCCTCTGTTTATGAAGCAGACTAAGAAGGGAGGGCCCTTAAGCTACTATTCACACCGCCACCACGTAATCACAAAAGATACACCTGCCTGTCTCACTGCTTTCCACCAATTATGAAGTCTAACCCAGATGGGGGTGGTGGGGTGCAGTGCAAGGTTTCTAGGGGCACTTTCCGGGGTGGGAGAACATTTTTGTTCCACTTTTAAAGGAGCTAAAGGGCTCATGAAGAATAAATAGTACATGGAGGCATGAGGGGCCATAGATGGAGACTATTCTACAGAACCAGGCTGCCCTGGAGCCAGGTGGTTATGGGGCTGGGGTGGCCCAGGCCTGCAGCCCCTCTCTCGGGGTCAGCTAAAGACCAGAGGCTGCACTAGATGCTTTCCCTAAAGGAAGCCGTTCGCCCAATATGCCTGTAATGCGCTCTAAGTGAGCGTGAAAGAGCGAGCTGACAGTTCTGGGTCACAGACACTGTTCCCAGAGGTAGACACAGGCAGAGAGTGACATGGGAGGATTAGAGGAGGAGGCAGGGTCCCGGGAGGGGATGGGGAGGGGGTCATCCCCTGGAGGACAGCACACGCAGGGAGGAGGGTGGCAGCAGGGAAAGGCGGCAGTGGGAGGGACGGGGCAGCCTCCTTCTGTCCGCAGGGGAAGCTTCCGGAACGTGAGCCAGGGAGCCGACGTGCAGCGAAGGGTGGGCCTGCCCTGGCAGAGGCCTCACGGTTCCGGAGGGAATGGGAGACCCAGGAAAGGGGGAGGGAGGTGGCACAAGGCTCAGAGACAGAGCAGCCGCCAAGTCACCCGAGCCATTCTGAGGGAAATGCAGAAGATCCAAGAAGAGGGGATGTGGAGTAGTTTCCTCTTCCACGACCCACTTAGTGGGTTATTTCAAGCCCAGAGTTGACTGTGCCCGGAGTGAGCCCCGGAGCCCCAGCCCCTCCTCCTCCTCCTACTGGGGAGCCCCCCTCTCGTGCCTTCTCTGCTGACCCTCAGCTCCACTGGAGCCAGCCGTGAGCTCTGACAGCCCTGAACCCCACCAATCCCACCTCCTTCCCTAAAAAATTAGTTCATGAGACCCTGAGGCCAAGACTGTGGGGCCGCCTTACAACGCTTGGTGGGGAGAGAAGGAAGGAACAGAGGAGGGAGGCAGAACAGGAGAGGGGCAAGTGTTCCACCTTCAGAGTGAGACAGATATTAGTTTGAAATCTGCCTCTAACACGTTCTGTTGTAAGACTGAATGGTTTTCCTAGGGATGATAACTTCATGAGAGCTTCCTAAATAAATAGGTTATTATCATGATACAGGATGACCAATTATGTGTGCAGCATGGTGTGACCACTGAGTCGTCTTGACTCCTCTTTGATCCTTGCATCACGCCTGGGAACTAGGAAGTATTCCCATGTCACAGATGAGGGGACGCCAGTTCAGAGAGAGGAGACCTGAACAAGGCCACACAGCGACCCAACAGCAAAGCCAGTGTTTGGGCCTTGGTCTGGACAGCTCCAGACCCCACACTTTTTCTCTACCCCGCAGTGCCCTCCCTCTTTGTCTGCTTCCCTCACCCATGTTGGGAGGAAATGGCAAGTATGTCTCCTGAATCCTGAGCTGGGAAAGTCAGGCCAAGAAGTGCAACAAATATAGTACACATGACATATCTGGTGGGAAGCTAAAAAATGTCAAGTTTTGAAACCATGAATTATTTTCCTTCTGTTTCCGCAAATCAGCACAAGCCCATCTGTGTGTGGTTTTCCTAAGGCAGCATGCTGAGAATAAGTTCCACCCAGGTCTGCCCCACTCCCTTAAGCCTCCCTCATCACTGTCTGAAGAAGCAAAGAAATCACAAGAGTTAGAATAATGGTGACTGAGCTTGTGCTAGATTTCCTAAGTCCTGAGACGACCTTGAACTCCACCTCTAAATACCCGAGCCTGATTTCAGAGATCTGTTTCATTTTATCATTCGTCAATCAGGAAAAAAATGGAGCTTGTTAAGAAATTCCCTAGGACAACATGCTCTAAATTTCTCACTAAGGTGTGCATGACTGATATTAGGAAGAAGAGAATGCATGTTCAGCACTTTACATACATTCTCCCATTAATCTTCATAGTAAGTGTGTGCTATTATTACTCCCATTTTACATACGGGGCTTGGGCAGGTGGAATGCCACAAGGGCAGTACACAGCCAATGAATGACCAATATGATGATATGAAACCTCAGCCTCCCGCTTCATGGTGGGACACCGGACACCTCTGTGACAGTCCGTATACTCTGGAGTTCCCCGTGAGATCAGGATAACAAGTCTCCAGCTGAGGGAACATCCTGCCTTAGCTTATTTTCTTTTGCCCTATTCTACTCCCGCAAACTCTTTTCTCCTAAAAACATGCTCTCAATAAGTCACTTGCATGAGAATCATCCCTGTCTCAGGCCCTACTTTCAAGGGACCCATCCTAGGACATCACACAGGCAAAAATCATTGACACTAGGCACTGGAGTCTTTGTCTCTCGATTGTTCCCTGGGTACTACTACTAGAATGAATTATGGGATCTCAAAATGAGATCTTAGTACTATTTAAACTCCCCAAGACCTTAAAGACATCTGGTCAACCCTTTCATTTCAAGGAAGGGTGGCCAACACCCAGTGAGGGGAAGCAGCTTACCCAGATCACACAGAATTTAGACACAAATCTATTCCACAAATAATATAGTCAGACCAAAGACAAGGCACGTCCCCAGTCCTACTATGAAGTGCACATCACCAGCTCCAATCTCAATGGGGATTACGGGGGGATGTTTTCTGTGGTGGGAGAATGTGATGTTGGTGCTCAGAGATCTGACCAGATCTGATCTGGTTACCATCCTGCTTACAAACCATGGCTCACAGAATAGAAGTCTTCCCATCAAGCCTTTGAGCTTAACATCCCATACTCCCCAGAGCACCCTGAATTCCATGCATCCCTCATCTTCCCCAAAGCTTAAGCATGCTGTGCTCTTTCTGGTCCTCACTGCTGCATATGCAGAGTTACTAAATAAAATGCAGATGCTCAGTTAAATATAAATTTCAGACAAACAACAAATACACTTAAGTATAAGTATGTCTCAAATATTGCATGGGACACACTTATACTAAAATAAGTTAACTATGGACCCATAGTAAGGGCCAGATCACACAGGATCTTACCAACCATATTAAGGAGGTGATTTGAAGTGAAGCAGAAGGCAGTTAAAGGGTCTTAAGCAGAGAAGTGACACAATCTTGTATGATCTTTACTGCTGTGTCTTATTCATCTTTGAACATTCGCACTGAATGCTCTTAATCAATATTTGTTGAATAAATGAGTCTGTTCCCTTATTTGATTCCTGCTTCCTCATCTGTAACAGAACCACTGGGACACCCATCCTAACACTCTTTAATTTAGGTGGGACGGTGTCTTCCTATTTACATGTTCCCCACTGTTTAGAAAGTCATCGGAGAGGTATTTCAAACTCACAGAGCCCCCATCCTTTTTGGAAGAAGGTTCTATCTGCAAGGAGAGCTGAGATTTAATGCTGCAAACTTTTACCAAGTAGCTTCTTGGCTTTTAAATTAAATGTCAGCACTGGTTTCCCACTGGGAAGCTGGCCCAGCCTCTGGAAGGCAAGATCTAGTTGACAACACAGACCAGACTCTCTGGATGGAGCACAAGAGAAACTGTCTTCAGAGAACACAGTGGGTGGGGGACAATGGCTGGGTGTCCACTCCCAGATGCTTGGGTGCAGGCTGTCCAGCCCAGGAAAGTGTGTGTGTGATGGGGATGATGTGGAGGGCCTGGCAGAGAACAGGGGGACAGCTGTCCGTTGTCATGAAGGAGACAGTGATGGCAGATAAGGTGCTCTCCCTTCCCCACAGTCTGCCCCATCACCCAGCGAAGACCCAGTGCTGTAGTCTCACAGGGATCTTCTCGTCAGGGCTTGACCCGTGTGTACCAAGAACGTTATTAAGTCCCGATGCTAAAGGAAGCAAAAAAGGATGAGTTAGGAGAATCTCCTTTCCTCCTTTTCTCTTCTTCTCGGCTGGGATTTTTCTGGACCTCAGTAAAGTCCATATCCCTTGTCTCAGGATTTCAGGATCTACACAATTCTCTCTAATATACCTGAAGATTTTCAGTCGAATACTCCACCTCTCTTCTGCAACCCACCTCACCCCACAGAATACCTTACACTACAGTCAATCTAGAATACGCTTTACTGAAAAAGCTCCCTCTCCCATTTTTTGTTTGCAGCTCTCAGATGTCAAAATTCTCAGCAGTCTCCCAGGCCCTGGGGTCTTCTAGCTCTGTCTATCCTTCCTCTGCATCAGTGACAAGGTGTGCACCACCTTCCCTGAGCACCCACAGCATGTAGATCTTCCTCGGTCCTTGGCAGTCGTCTGCCTTGGGCTACAGTCAATTCCATCCCACCATTGAGATCAGCTCCTTCCCCAGCCAGGAACACTGGCTTTCCCTCTCTGAATGTCCTGCAGGATCAAGCCTCATTATTGGAGGAAGAACAACAAGACCTACCATGCCAGCATTTTCACAAGCATCTCATTGCGTTTTCACAGTGACCCAGTATGGTGAATTCTATTATCCATATTTTTCAGAGGAGGAAACTGAGGTTTGAAGAGGTTAAGCAAAACCCCCGATTATCTAGATATTAAGTGGCAAAGTCTGCATTTAAGTCCAAGTGCATCTATTTCCCATACTGGTGTCTCCCCCGCTGCAAGGCTACCCTCATCTCCCTTTCCCTTCTGCAGTGCATTCTTCTCCCCACTTACTGCAAAGATCATTGGAACCCACATCTCACACCTCTCCCCCAGCCCTTCCCCAAAATCTGGCATGGAATGGAAGTGAGCTCGTTAAGCTTCCTGCAAACACTACAGGAATATAGGGACTGTTCGCATTCCAAGCGACCAGATTGGACCAGAGGCACCAGAGCAGACTACATCTGCCACAAGCACGTTGAGACATTTTAGTCTTCCCTCATTTGAAGATCTCATCTGGAACATTACAGTCTCAGGGAAAGCAAACGTCATAGTCACCAGCAAGGATTTATTTTTGTTTTTCCCCTTCTCTGCAGGTCAGAAGTAGTTAACTATAGCAAGAAGTCTCCTTCTAGTTCTCCCATTGCCAAAAAAACAAAGTCTTATTTGTGAGGCTGGGAGAATCTTCACGATTGGGCCCTGGGCTCTTTCTACAGTTCTAGCTTTTTCCACTGATGTTCCAGTCTGCACAGGGGTGGGCTCTGACCATGTACAGGACTGAGAACACCCCCTTTGCCCTTTTGCAGACCACTGTCACCTCTTCCCTGAACTGCTAGAACATCTTCCTAGCTAGTCCCCTTTGCCCTGGTCACTCCTTTTGCAAACATCTGGCACTTGCTACACATTACCATGAAGACCAGATCAGGTTTTATTCCTCCACTGCCTCAAAAACTCTAGAAGCTTCTCATTGCCATAGAATTGAAGATGTTATTCTCAACAGTTTTACCAACATTTTGCAGGCTAAGTAAAAGGGAAAAAAAAAATTCTCAAAAAAAAAAAATCTGGGAAACAGGATTAATACACTTGAGATTTGTTTTAAACTGTGGAACTTCTCAGTGCCTTTAATAAGATATTGATAAATAACATGTATTGTGAAGCTCCATGGGTGTAATACATTAGGCAGCATTCCAAAAATTACTTTATCAAAAACTATTTTTGCAATATTCCAGGGAACGCATGTCACATGGAATCTGCATTTGAAAATTCTTATGTAGAACATAAAACAAAATCTATATTCTGACACCCAATAAACTCCATAATTTAATTTCACTTTTGTTTCCTTCTTCAATTTTATTCATAAACAATACTTAGTTTATTGGGTTTTTGATTACAAAAGAAATGCATGATATTGTTATAAACTTAGACAAGGGTATAAAGAATAAAAAAATTTCATTCCCTTCAAACCAGTCCCCTAAGATAATACATGGACACCATTTTTGTCATTCTATTTCTCTCCCTGGCCATGTTTACAGACACAAACACACATGTACACAGGCATTCTTTTACTTTCGCTTCTTCCCTTTTCACACATACAAAAATAACATGCTACGTACATTATTCTGCAAGTTCTTTTTATTTCATTGACTGTGTTTATCTGAACATCTTTCCAGATTAATGCACGTTGATCTTTCCATCCATTTAAGTATTTAATAACTTCATGATACAGTACAGAACAGATGCACCCAAACACCACAATTTATTCCATCAGTCCCCTGTTGATGGCATTCTAGTTATTTCCAGAGTTTTTATTTTTATTTTTGGTTGTTTAATGCATGCAATGCTGCAACAAACATTTCTAATGAAATCCTTCTGTTTCACTTCTGAAATAGAATGTTCCAAATGTTGACCTAGCCCGTTTTTCACCAGAAACTCAGGTTATTCCCTTTTAGCAGTTTCTGGGTGAGACGAAAACCTTCCTGAACCAACCTGGGGGAGGTGCTGCACCCGGGTCAGCACCCATTATTCTAAACACAGAGGATATTAAAAAACTGGGCTTCGGCCCTTTTGAAGTCAGCCGGCAGGGTGCCAGCAGCGTCCCCAGAGGCCACTCCTCCCCAGCCGTCCCTGTCCTGCCTCTGCTCACGCTGCCTGATGATCCCTCCTGAGCCAGGTCTTAGCGATGCCTTCATTTAGAGAAAAGCCACAAGACCCCACCACGTGGCAGTAACAGAAGGAGGAAGATGGTGCACAGGCAGCGCGCGTGACTCAGAGAATGCCATGGCCACGCAGGCGCGCGCGGGATGAGGGCTCGGAGGGGAGCGAGGCTGATGCGTGAACGGGGCTGCGGCCACTCACCCATCCTCCCCAGGGACCTCTGCAGAGCGCAGTCCGGCGCTGCCTGCAACTGCCTGGACGGCTTTCACCCGGGGAGTCAGTTCTGGGAGGCGTCGCCTGTCCTCCCCTCTGCAGCCCGCCCTGCCGAGCACGCTGCAGGCGGTTTTACTGATCTCCCGCTTAGGGGAATCAGAAGAGCGGACTCCGGATCCAAACTGCCCACCTCACATCCTGGCTCTTCTCCCTACCGGCTGTGTCACCAGAAAAGTTATTCACACAGTTCGCTCTTTTGACCTCAGTTTCATCATCCACACAATAGGAGTAATAGTAATCCCTCCTAGGGATGTGAAGATTAAATGAGGATAATTTCTTTCTCTTCCAACGAGTGCTCGTGTGTGTATGTGTGTGTGTGTGCACATGGGTATAAAATATATAATATTATATAATGCTAATTAATATATATTAACTATAACATAATATTATATCACTAATATATAGTATACTATTATATAATGTAATGATAGTATAATTGTTATTAATATATTATACCATAACAATTAATATAATGTAATGATATAATCATATATTATATTCTTATATAATTTTAATATTGATATAAAATACATAATAGTGATATAAATATATGCTATATTATGTAATTGTACTTACAGAATATTATATAATCTGACTATATTTTGTATACATATATAACACATATAAGGTGCTTCACAGTAAGCTCCCAGGAAGCCTTAGCTTTTCCTGTTAGCCTCACACCCATGCTCGTCAGGCCAGGCCTCCCTACTGTGGAGACACGATGGGCCGTCTCTGTCCCCGACCTGTCGCCTGATGCCAAACCTCTCACCTTTCCCTGTGCCACGCCCTCCCCAGGGCAGGCCTTCCCCCAATCCCGCACCTGCTCACCCAGGTCCTTCTCGTGCTCAAAGGCTCAGTTCAAAGGGTGCCCTATTACAAAGCCACTCAGGATTCTCGCCTCCCCTCTCCTCCGCAAGAGCGTCCCCTCTCCCCACAACAGTCCCCTCCTTACACGCATCACCTCCTGCCTACAGCATAGCCATGTGTGCCCTGGACTCACTTTCCAGACTGCAGAACCGTGTGTGCCTTGGCATCGTGGCTGAAATACTTCCATCCCCTTTGGTGTCCACACACAGCGATGCTGAACACGTGTGGGCCGAGTGAACAGAGTCACATTAGGGACCCTTTGCACTGACATTGTCCCTTCCCGTTTTTGAATTTTACTCCACTGTTGCATGTAAATTAAGGCTTCCTCTCCGTGGGTAGATGGATGGCTACACTCCCTGCGTGCTGAGGGCTATTGCAGTGCCTGGGGGAAGACAAGACGGTCACAGCATCCTGAGAAGTCAGCGCTCAGGTTGGGTGGCGTCGTGAACACAGAGTTGATCATGCCTCCTCAGGGGGCACCTGAAGCTACAGCCCCCTCTTGACATGCACCCACCCACCTCGCCGGCTCCTCATCACCTGTCTCAGAGCCCAAGTTTTAATTTGAAGTACAGTGTCTGACCCAGCTGAAATGGAACCCAGGGAAGGTCGAATCCTATTAAGTCACCAGACCATAGAGCAGAAAGGTATAAAGTTGACAAATTGCTTCTCCCGGTAGCAGCAGCGGTGAGGCACTCAGCGAGGCTGGGCTCTGACCCAGGACAGGGCCAACAGATATTCCTTCCTTTTTCCTGGGCACTGATCTCAATGTGCAACTAGCTCCCTTTCCCGGGTGAAAGGGCTTACGTGCTTAATAGGTAAGTGTTCAAAATGCTTCCCTTTATTTTATTTTCCAGTTGAAACAGAACCTGGGTGCACCAGGTCATGCCAGCCTGGGCATGCGGATAATAAGTCCACGGTTACCCTTGAAAAAGGGATTTCTGCTGGTTGTGCACCAGCTTAAAATTGCACAAGTCCCAGCCTCCTGCCCTTTCCCCCCAGCTAGTCCTGGGAGGAGCTGAGAGTGCCCATCCTGAGTCCCTGCAAAGAGCTCCACTGGCTCCACTGCAAATGCACCATGGTCCTCCTTTCGTGCTCTGTCAACCAAGGTGATGTTTCCAGGAGAAGAGAAATTGAAGAAGAGAGGCAAACACTGTACATTTTACCTACAGTATCGCAAAGAATCCTGCCCACACCCACACAATGTCAGCATTATAATCTCCATTGTGAAAATGAGCCAGGAGGGGTTCTGCAATGGTAGTGACTCATCCAAGATCAAACAGCCTGTGTCGGGTCAAGTTAGGTTATATGGCTCAGTCTTCCTGATTACAGATCACTTTTGGTCCATCATAGCTCATACTTTCCCTGCCGCCTCCAAAGCCCCTGCTCTACTCCAGCATTGCCTCAGTGAAACCTAAGGAGCAACACCCTCCATCTGACCTGCGCTTCCTTTGTTCTCACGATAAAATTATCCATTCCATTCCAGGCTCTTTCGACGGACCTTGCAATTTTCCAGGTCCTGCAGAGGAAGGAAAGCTGCCCTGCACGAGTAACGAGCTGTGCTTCCCTGAGTGATATGTCCGGCTCTGGATCACTTGTGCCCTTGGGCAAGCAAGCTCCCCTCTGAAGGCCTGTCTCGACTCCCCTGCAAAAAGGAAAGATTCATCGTGAAGGACATCAAGTCCCTCCTCACTTTGGTGGTGTTTTAACAGAATGACCCCCTGGCTCCACCCACCTTCTACCAGCTTTGGCCTCTCTTAAGAGTCACTCATTCTTTTCATTCATTGTTTTCATCAAAGTTCTAATGAGTGTTAAATATATTCTGGGCGTGGTTAGGTAGGCACTGCTGATAAAGGCTAAATAGAATAAAATGTGCTCCCCACTGCTACCCCCAATCTCACGGTGCAAGAGAAGAGGTAAACACATAAACAGCTGAGTACCACCCAGTGTGGGGAGCGCCCGTGTAGAGTCACAAAAAACTTACTGGAGGATCTCTGAGGAAGGAGGGAGCAAGGCCCCCTATCCCGGGGAACCCGGGAGGAATTCAGAGAGGAAATGACTCCTGAACTGGGTCATGAAAGGTGAGCAGGGTTTCACCGATCAGGTGCAGAGCCTGGTGTGTTCAGGGAGCTGTGAGAGTCTCCATGTGGATGGAGAGAAGGTTCCATGATAGTAACTGATAACGAAGACACGTAGAGGACCCGCTTCCCCTAGCAACAGGGGCAAAAGAGCAGGATGCTCACAGCCAGTTTGGTGAGCACCTAGAAGAAAATTATTTTTAATGCATTCATTCTTAAAATGCCTTTGCTGGCAACATTAAATCACTTAGGAGATATTGAAGCCTCTTGATAAACACGGTTGCCGGTGTTGCATTTCGTAGCGATGTCACACAAGATCCTAGCGCAGTTCTTTTTTTTTTTTTTTTGAGACAGAGTGTCACTTTGTTGCCCGGGCTAGAGTGAGTGCCGTGGCGTCAGCCTCGCTCACAGCAACCTCAAACTCCTGGGCTTAAGCGATCCTACTGCCTCAGCCTCCCGAGTAGCTGGGACTACAGGCATGTGCCACCATGCCCGGCTAATTTTTTCTATATATATTTTTAGTTGTCCAGATAGTTTATTTCTATTTTTTTAGTAGAGACGGGGTCTCACTCAGGCTGGTCTCGAACTCCTGACCTCGAGCGATCCACCCGCCTCGGCCTCCCAGAGGGCTAGGATTACAGGCGTGAGCCACCGCGCCCGGCCCTCTAGCGCAGTTCTTAAACACAATGACAATGTGTCTGCCACCCCTTAGGTATTTACTTCATCCATAACGGGGATCTCTGTGGAATGGCCGAGTTCCACAAGCAGCGTTCACCCTGCCTTTCCGTCTCATAGTGTTTTATAACATCATCAACCTAAATGAGGCGCCTGGAAGGACGAACGGCGGTTTTCAGGTTTGAAAATCAGTGTCTATTCCTTTCCGTGCGAAGCTGACATCTCATTCTTTCAGGGTGACATGCCATTACAAAGACGCGTTGAAAGGTTAAAATTCGGGCACACTCTTGAACATCCTAAGTGGCACACGAGCTGGAAAGAAACTCTCATTAGGTGTAATGGCTCTTCTACCTTGAAATTCAGGGGAAGGGCGTACGCAACAGGAAAATAGAACACAGGTTGGGTAAATATAAATACATGCTCCAAGAAACCAGAGCGGACAGAGCATTAAGCTTCAAAATGGCATAGCTCGGCGCATCTATGGGAACGTGGACCAAGCCGGAATGTGGAGTCATATACAGATGGGCCTGGGTTTCATTAGAAGCCTCTTTTCAAACATGGCCATGGCAGTACGCAAGAAGTGTGTGTATCGAGTGGGCATTCTGATTTTTGGCAAGTGCCGTTTAGTGTTCATTATCATTCGTGGTTGGCAGTGTCTTGGGGATGACATTCATCTGCCTTGAGTGAGTTAAGAGCCCACCCGAATGAGGGTGGCTTTATAATCCCCTCCTTGAGACATGGCACCCAAGGTCACATAGCTGGAGAGTGACAGCGCCTCCGTAAATCCAGGCTTCCCTGAAACCAAATGGAGCCTCTTTCCACCGAAGCTCAGAGGAAGCGAATGGTCTTCTCAAGTTCGCTAGGCCCTGGAGGGATTGCGAGTTGAACCAAGAACCCCGGTTTTCTGGCTGAGTTCAGGTCGTGCCCTTTCGCTATGCTGAGAATAGCTTCCTCTCTTAGACCACTTGGCCACTTTCAACTTTCGGTCAACTTTCCTCCAACAACTATAGTCTCTGGTATTTCTGCTCTCTGCTTGAGAGGAAATAACTTGATAACCTTTAAAATCCTTTAGAGGAGAAACAAAAAAGAAATACCTATTTATATTCCTGCTGCAATCCGCTGGCTCAGGCTGCCTCTGACCGGGCTTTCTTCATTGCTGTGCTCCTTAGGCTCTGTGAATAACCTCTCTTTGAGGTTAGGGTGAGGAATGGTAATTCAGCTATTCACAGGGGCTGATGGAGGCAAGCCCGAAAGGTTTCCAAAGAGCCAAAAGGCATGGGCCACATTTTCAATGGACCAGGGCAAGAGTCAAGAGTCATTTTCCCCATGTGGTATGTGTGTGAGCGAGGGAGCGAGAGAGGGAGAGAGAGAGAGAGAGAGAGAGAGATTATGGCAGGGGCAGGAAAACATCAGTAGAAGCTCTTTCAATATAAATTTAACTTCCAGGCAGAATCTTAGTTTCCAAATAGGCTTATAGAATCTCCATTTTTCCAATTTCAAAGCTTGCTGTTGCATCCAGCATTTCTAGAAATATTCCTTTGTAGAACAGTAGCACTGGAAGAACAGAGAGCCACCGTAAAATAAAAATTGGGACACAACGCGTTCCTTTCCAAGCGGCAATATATCAAAGGCCTGGTTCTGATCCTCTGAGGGTAAAGGCTCCCAAGGTGAGATGTGTTTTGAGGATTCTCTTCCCACCTGCAAGCCCACAAGCTGAGACGTATAAAAACCCAGCATTGAATCTCCCCCATTCTGAGAGTACAAGGAAGACCAGGACCCAAATCCTAGTCATCCCTTAGGGTGGGTGGGATGTCAGGATCCCAGAGCCCCCATGCTCTGACTCTAGTTCTCCATTTTCCCTTTGGGGCAACTCAGTTTGATCCCCATTGATACCATAACAACAGACACCAGGGGTGGTGTCCTGTTTCCTATTTAAGATCTTAGTCTGAGCATTAATCTCTTCCTTTGTTCCCCTCCACACAGTTAAGACGGGCTCTAGTTTCCAGAAGGCGTTCCTGAATCCTAAAGGAGAAAGAACTGAAAATAAACTCAGTGAACATAAAGGCCATAAAGATGGGCATGGATTTTTAGGGGAATCAACTTTTATTTATTTCCTTTCCTTTAGGGTCTGGCTCTGTCAGCCAGGCTGGAGTGCAGTGGCCTAATCACAACTCATTGTGACCTCGAACTCCTGGACTCAAGTGATCCTCCTGCCGCAGCCTCCCTAGTAGCTGGGACTACAGGCATGCACCACCATGCCTGGCTAATTTTCTTTTTTTATTTTATTTTATTTTATTTTTTTAGAGACAGGGACTCACTATGTTGCCTAGGCTGGTCTCCAACTCCTGGCCTCAAGCCATCCTCCCACCTCGGCCTCCCAAAGTGCTGGGATTACAGGCATGAGCCACTATGCCCAGCCAGGGGAAATCTACTTTTAAACCTGCATGTTTCTTTCCTGTAAAATTTCTTTAAGCTATGGTACTCACATCAGGAACACAAAAGAAGACCTCAAGCCAAGTTCCAACTTGAAGTTCAGCAGTTAAAACCTGGGTGCGTGATATGTGTATACTATGAAATATTATCCACCCTTAAAAAGGAAGGAAATTTTGACACATTCTACAACATGGATGAACCTTGAGGATATTATGCTAAGTGTTATAAGCCAGTCACAGAAAGATAAATACTGTATGATTCCACTTACATGAAGTACCCAGAGTAGTAAAATTCATAGAGACAGAAAGTAGAATGGTGGTTGCCAGGGGCTTGGGGGGAGAAGGAGGAGAGGGGAGTTATAATTGAATGGGTAAAGTTTCACTGAACTCACTTAAACATGGTTCTGAGTTAACCATCTTAACACTGAAAAAGTAGTTCAAATAGTATATTTTATGTTAAGGGTATTTTACCAAAAATCAATTTTTTTTTAAATGTTGAAAAACCTGAGAGTATTTCAACAACGATTTTGACTTTTCAGCCTTAGTTCCATTGCCTTCATTGACCTTGGAATCTTTAGTTGTCTCCAAATGGGGTAATAAACCACAAGATATTTTTTGACCTTGTTGGAGACAAATGAGATTCTATATTAAACTTATTAAATGAATTTTTTTTCAACTAACATCCATATTTAAACAGACCAAACTCACTCATCCCAATGAGTGTTAGTCATTCAAATTAAGAATTAAGAGTGTCTGTCAGAGTGAGCAAAAGACAGAACCGAGACACTCCGGCATGAATAGCTTTCAAGAAGACAACACCAACAGAGGAGTGGCTGGAAGTGGTACGATTTCAGTTTCTGTCTGTTCATTAATTATCTCATCCATTTAGTCTCCTAGTCATTCAATAAATGATATTTTGTTCTTCAACCTTTTTCAAACTCTTAGAACACTAAGAGAGGTACTCTCATCCCTTCATCTCATAGGTGGGAAAAAAAGGGCATATGCACAACTGTGTAACCAACGATAGATTCTGCTGACACCTATTCATCTCCTACACTAGGCTAGGAAGCAGGCAAATAAAGCTATATGGCCATGCATTTCTAATTTCACTCTGTTTCCTAAACAGACTGGATGAAAACGCCCCTCTCCTTCCCATTTAGCCCCAGACTGAGTCCCCGGACATCTGCCTACCCAGAGAGAAAGCCCTTCCTTCTCTCGGGTCAGCAGTCTGAAATGTCGGTTCTTGGTGTGCTCGTGTCTAAAGTACGACCAGACACACCAAAAGCAAGGTAGGCAAGAAACAAGGTTTATTAAGGAAAAAGAGATAGGATTATAGAGCAAGAGCAAGATATAGGTTTACAGAGTAAGAGCAAGATACGTTCTCCACAGAACGACGAACGAGCCCCTTGTTGTACCAAAAAGGCCTTGGTCATGGTCTGGGGTCTTGTTTTGTACTGTCTGGATTGGGTCCTCCTCCTGGTTCAGACGTCACCACGGAACCACTTTGAGGGACAGCTGGGAGCTATAGGACCTGAATCTTATTGTGCACGTGGATCTCCCATGAGCCTCTCTGAAAGCCGATTTGGAGGGTGAACCACAATGTAGATTTAAGCTAATGACATGGTAATTAGGCTTAGGTTGTTCTAGGTCACCTTCCAGACCCTATGGTACCTCTGCACTCTTCTGCAGATGGCATGCTAAGTTCTGATTGGCAGACTGGTAGGGCATTCTCTCCTCCCCCAGGTGTGCTGACTGCTAGCTTGGGGCACCTGCCTTTGTCCCCAGGAGGGGCCAGAGGTCCCTGGCTGTCTACCTAACACTTCCCCTCTTCTCTTCTGTCCCCTCTGTAGGAAGTGCATCCTGCCCCTACTGGCCGGCCCATTCAGGAGTCCCTGTCCCTGGTGCTTCAGTTACCCAGTCCACAGCGGGAGCACAGTCTCCTCCTGCATTTGCCTAACAAGCAGTGGGGACACCATCTTGTCCCCTGGAGGACCTCCCAGTGCTGGCCACTCACCTGAGCTTCCGGAGTCCACGTGGACCTCAGTTTCTTCCTTTGTAAAATGGGCACAGTGATCGCACCCACTCCACAGGGTGGGCGGGAAGATGTGGTGAGAGAGAGAGAGGAGGAAGGAGCCTCAGTCACATGGCGCACCTCAATGGGGAGTACTTGCTGTGGTTGATGTTTTACTCTCATTTTTGAAAGCGGATTTGGCAGCCACCTCTTCCTAGCCCCCAGCTCCTGCTTTAATCCCGGAGCACACAGCACGCCCCCAGGAGGCTGCCCAGCTGGAGACAGGCAGGCAGGCATTGATTGGAGTCCAGACAGACCTGAGTTTGAATCTAAGCCCCAGTACTCATTATCTGCATGCCTTAGAGCAAAACCACTTAACCCCCTGGAGCCTCCACTTGTTCATCTCTAAAGCCTACCCGGGGGGTTTCCTGGGATAATGAAAGGAGATGAGGCAGGAAACACACCTAGCATTTGTAGGCATTGAATAGAACTCTCTGCTCCTGCCTGTCCTGAACACGTAGGCAGGGCCACGGGGCTTTGATCCAAGACCACCCTGGGTTTCCCTGGGAAAAGGTTTTGGATCCTTTCCCCAAAGGAAAGCTTGCGTGCTGGCTACACACCGGTGTCCGCCTCCTCCGCAGGGCTGGGGACGTGTTTGATGTAATCAACAACTGTCCACGCCTGTTAGCCAAATCCCGACACGCAGGCGTGTTCCGAGGAGCGTGCGTATGTTACTCCAAATTACATGGGAGCCCAGGGAGCAAATGACTTTTGTCAGGATGTGGGGTCAAGAACCACCCTCCTGTTCTCCAACAAAGGGTTATTTACAACTCTGTTTCTCCCAGTGCTGCTTGTCAGCTGCTCACAGCATCCTATTAAAGAGGAGCTGCAAGGAAGAACAGGGGCCTCCGCCAACCATCTGAGCGGGGCTGGGAGGAGGAGCAGGCGCTGGCACTTGGGCTCAGACTGCTGGGGCTTATGATTCCCAGCTCACTAGCTTGGCACTCTGGGCAAGGAACTTTCTCTCTTTGAGCCTCTATTTCCTCATCTGTAAAATGGGCGTTATAATATCACAAGAGAAGGCAATGTGGCAAAGTGAATGGCGTGGTGCTGCCATTCTGTGAGTGTTGAGCATCACTACAATTAGCTGGAGTAGAGTGACCAGTACACGAGCTCTGGGGTGTTCCGTCACGGGAAGGAAAGGAAGGCCATGGTGCGAGAAAGCACCTGCCCTGTGTTACCCTTACGTATGCCACTGTATTGAGTCCTCAGAGGGAGCCAGGGAAGAGGGTGTGTTATTGCCATTCTAAGGGAAAAGGCTGAAAGGCTCAGAGAGGTTAAGTGACAGGCTGAAATCTGCATCAGTAGCAAGGGATGTGCAGCCACATGCACCTGCCTCCTAAGCACCCCGTTATGCCAGCGGATCTGGGGGGCTGCAGGAGGACTGGGGGTTCACAGGTGGCCGGGCTGCTGCCTGAACAACACTCAGAGAGGGAGACAGGATGTGAGAAAATGGGGCCGACTCACTGAGTAAGAGGGCACCCCTCCAGGACATACCCTAGAGGAGTAGCCCCCCATTCCCACATCCCCCACGCGGAGCAGACCAAGGCAAGGGAAGGCGTCTGGAGGGGAGGTCGGTGCAGCTGGCTCTGCCAGAACCATCCAGATCAAAAAAGCCTACATCCCCCCATCCTCTGTAGACCAGAGTCTACCCAGATCTCAGCCCTTCCTGCACTCTGTTCCCTGTGCCTGGAATACTCTTGACTGCCTTTGGTTTGGCTAATTCCTACCTGTGCTCGGGTCTCTGTATAACATGCACTTCCCTGAGACTCATTACTGGAATATCCAATGTGGGTAAGATACTTCGTCCTGGACTCCCATAATGACCTGCATCCTACCTATCCTGTAGCCTTACACTCTGTCTAACCGGCCGCCTCCTGCCCTGGCTATAAGCCCAAGAGGAGAAGGATTGTGCAGTCAGTCCCAAACCTGGCCACACAGAGCTGTTGACATCACCATCTAATGATTTCATCATTACATGAAATGACATCTGTGAAATCCTGAGGCCACTGTACAGTGATGTGCACACAGGCAAGGGGTGAGGACAGATGTGGGCGCAATGCTTCTGAGTTGATTCCTTCAATTGCTCATTCATTCAGCAGGCATTTCTGGGACCAGGCATTGCTATACACACACACAAAAAAAAAAAAAAATCCAAAAGTTGGTAAGACATAGGAGACTGTGGCAGCACTGGACACGCAAACACATGAATACCAGATCACGGGGCAGATGCTGTGCTGGAGGGACAAGGTACATGGAGAGTTCAAGGGCAGGGCTTGGAGAATTCTACCTGGGACCAGCAGGAAAGCTTTGTCCAGCAAACAAGGAGAAGGCAGGATTTTCCGGGCATGGGAGAATCATCGTGAATGAAGGACAGAGGTGCAATTGGTGGAATTTAAAGCAGTTTAGTTCAGAATTATGGTGTATTCAGACATTTTGCAAAAGCCCCAAGAACACTGACATCTTGACCATAGAGAGAGCGTAGGATCAAGGACTCAAGGCTCCAGCCCTGGCCCTGTTTCTTTCTAGGCCGGGTCTCCTTGGAACCCCCACCAATATTGAAGCTCTAAGTCTCGGCGAGTGTCAATAGCATTGCCAGTTGCTACGGCATCCTGGGCTGCAGCACTCAGCTTCCCGATGTGGCTGAGACATGACAAATAGAGACCTTGGCCTGGGAGGTGGTGGCTTCAGGGGACCCCCTCCCAAGTGGAAACTGTCTTCATCAAACCAGCTACCTCCCCCCAGAATACCCTTCCTTCCTACTCAGGTATGATCAGAAAAATGACCAGGCTCTGAGCTAAAAATACAAATGCTTTATGTTCCTCCACAGGGGGAAAAAATAAGACAAGAGAATCTATGAAAGTAACAAGGAATTTCATCCTTCAGTGGACTTCAGAATGGATATTTTAGATTCAGCCATCCATAAACTTTGGGTAATATCATACTCTTGTAATGCAGAATGAATTCCACAGAACAAGCCACAAATCTGCATTAGACCAGCGAGGGGGCCGCTGTGAGAGCATTTAAAAATTCTAAGCGGTGGCTGGCATCCTCTGTCCCCAGGTGAACAGATTCCCACTCCCCAATCGCACCAACTCCAGGCCACGTGCTGCTGGGGGCTGGTTACAGGCCATGAGCTTTGAGCCAAAATCCTCCTCAGGTCAGACCCTGGGTGTGGCCTGTCTTGGACTAGTGACTGCCTGTGTACGATCTCCTAACACCATTCTCCTAACATGCACCCTTTCTCAGCCCAACTCGGGCTAAAGGCGCAAGGTCGTCCATCTCTCTGTCTATCCTCCTCCCTCCATCCTCTGCAAGCCTTGGATTCTGCACCTGCCATTCATTTGGCCTGGCGCAGTCATTCCCCAGACTTTCAGTTCTCAGTTTAATCATTGCACCCTCCAGGAAGCTTCTCTGGTCCCTGGTATGGATTAGCTGCCTCTTCTGCGGTGACATGTAGATTCCAGGCAATAAATGCCAGGCCTTTGACACGCTCAATGGCACCTTTCTCTCCAGCACCATCCCCACCCCGGCATCCTCTGCTGCTGCATTAACCAAGCCCACCCTGCTCACACACACTCCTGTCTGGGGCTCCTGCCGGACCCACGAGTCCCTCTTCCCTGAGCCTGCAAAGACCCTTCTCCAGTTTGAGCCACCATCCATGCAAGGTCCCCAGGGATATTCTCGCCTTTGTCAAATGGAACTAAAAAACTAAAACCTCCTCCTCCTCCTCCTCCTCCTCCTCCTTCAAGGATTGGCTCAAATGTTACCTCCTCTCTGAAGCCTCCCGACCGGAACCTGCAGGATTGCTCTCTCACACTCATGCCCCCCGCATCCCCTCCGTCCCAGCAGCAGTGTGCCCACAAGCATGTTCCTGGCTGGAAGGACGAGAAGTTATCTCAGCTGAGTCTGCAGGGCAATGCCTGGGTCGAAACGACCCTTAGTATCCCTGGCGTCTGCATAGCTCCCAACGCACAGGGACCTACCTCCTTCTGAAACAACCAACAAGAAAAATAAATTAAAAGCACTTCTTCCCCTCTTTCTATGAGCAAGTAACCTAGGTCCCAAGAGGAAGAGGTTTGCTGTGGTTGAGGTGCCCCGGCCTCGACTCCAACCCCTGCACTCTCTTCAGGAGCACACGTCTGCAATTACCAAAGAGCAAGGCAGATACTGCCTCAGGGTCATCCTGCCCACATGCAACCAGCTCCGGCCCTGCTGGATTTGGGAAAAGACGACACAGCCAGTGTGTTTAATAAAGCCAACGTTATGGAGGATTTGCACTGTATCTGCAAAGCCTGGTGGCTAATTGTTTTACATTCCTTCTCTCTTAAACCTCACAACAACCTGATGAGCTAAGTTCAATCGTTCCCATTTTACAGAACAGAAACCAGAGAAAATGAGAATTTACGTCTCTGCCTGGTCAGGTCACAAGGACACCAAGCAGTCGAGCTGGATTTCAGGGTTTGAGCTCCCGCGGCTGTCCCCACAGCTCTGCGCTGGGATTTTTTGGGCACATACTTGGATTCTGTTGGAGAGACTGCCCAGCCTGTTTAGATCAACTTGTCAACGGCAGGCTCACCCACAACAGATCTTTTTCATCTCCCCTGACTCACGCGGCTGACAGAGGGGTATATCGGATTTCCAAAGGCATCTTTCATTAGAAAAATATATTCTTTGGATCACCCTCTCTCTTCCCAGAGTTGCAAAGGCTGAAGATCAAGTTGCCGACCAGAATTCCATCCATCGAGGAGGTAGACATCAGCCACCCACTCCCCTACGGCCACCATCAAAGAGCACATGTCAGCCGGTTGGCAGCTGGCGGCGGGACTCACGTTGGAGAGGCCTGAGTTCCTCCTGCTGCCACCTCCGCTGCCACCCTGCCAGCGACCTTGGGCAAGGCACATTTCTTCTTTCAGCTTTTGTTTCCCCATCTGGAAAGCAAGCGTGTGCCTCCATGAACTGCTAATTGACTGAATAAAGGATGTGATGAATTATGTAATATGCCAGCCATGTTCCTAGTCTAAGGAACTATGGCTCTAAAGCATAGTCCATACAGTTGGCCAAGCCGGAGCCCAGATCACCCGAGGTTGGGCCAGCGTCTAAGTTTAGCATTATCCCCACAGACCTCCCCTAAAGCATCGGGACTTTCGACCCAAAGCACAATGAGAGGTTTGTGGATGTTGTGTCTCCCCTTTTCCTCTCCCCATTCAAACCCAGCTCTGCCCACCGACGGGCAGCCAGCGCGGAGCCGGGAGCTGTCAGAGCCAGGGCAGTTGAGTCGGGCGCAGCCGACCTCTCAAGGTGTCTCCCAGCCCCGGATCCTCTGATTCAATAATGGTCCCTGTGAATAATAGATCTGCTCCCCGACACTGTGCATGATAAAGTGACCTGGTACAAAGTCCTATTAAGATAAATCACATTTAAGTTTAGGAAATTATATGTTTGAATCCTATAATTTAATGTCAGGGTGAAGCCTGAGAGGAAGGAGAGGGAACTCAATTAGAGGCTAATTAGACCAGGTGACTCATGAGGCCTCTGTGGCCTCCCTGCCCCTGCCGAAGGGAGTTAAGCAGAGCACCCCACACCCCCAGCCCCTCTGCCTTAGTTTCCCCACCTGCAAGATGGGGATGATCCTTGTAACGGAAGGAAAGGAACTCGAATAAGACAGAAAAGGAAGTAAGGAAGCTAAGGGAACGTCCAAAAGCCCCAGTTCCATGTCCCCTAGCACCTTCTGTCTGTCCTGACCCCACTGGCTTCCGCTGGGTGCGTGGACAGGCTTCAGAGGGTCCGTGAACTCTGCACCATCAGATGCAAAGTCTGTGCGTGGGTCATTTTGGCAGAGGAGTGAGTCTCTCAGAGCTTCATCTGATCTACAGAAGGTGCACAGAGCTCCAAACCACTGCCTCGCTCCACCCTTTCCTCCAGCATAAATTATTCTATCATCTTGCCCTTTCCTCCTTCACTTCTTTCACTTCTAGGCTGTTTTGCTGCTTGCTGCGGTGACCCCTCTTGCTGAAATGGCTGGCCGTGGTCACCACCCTACTTCCTCCCTCCTAAAATCCCGCCATCAACCAGCTCTCTTGCCAGGGTATCATTGGCCTCCTAAGAGCCACCTGCGTCAGTCCTTGTCCTTGACATTTCTCCAGCATCACCCTGTTTGCGACAGTGTTAAACCCCTGACCTTTTCTGGCTTCTGTTTCCCCAGGTGTTGTCCCTCCAGATCATGGTCAGGAAGGGGACTTTGGGACAGGGTGTGGGCAGAATTCAGAGGCAGAGGAGGCATGATAGAAACAGGACGTGGTTTCTTAGCCTCCAGTATTTAATGTCTGTTAAAGTCTTCCTTTATGACTGCTTTCACCAAATGGTGCTGATGATAATGTCCGCTGAGATGAAAATCTCAAAAAGAGAAGACCGCCTCTTTGCATAGCCCTTGCTTAGGCTTTAGTGCAGCTTTTAGCTTTAATAACGTCAGACAGATAAATGCTGCAAATAGACAAAAAACATCATTTGAAAACATATTTGAATCTTTTCTGCATTTATTCACTTCTGTGAATTTTTTTAAAAGGATAAGTCTTTAAATTTTCATCTTTTTTTTTTTCAGCCTCTCTGGCTGAACACGGCAAATATTGACTGCAACAAAAATTAAAATTAAAAATTTATAAATTCACAAAACTAAAGATTTTTAGGCCATGGAAATACATCAATGTCCAAATGATGTGTTTTTGTTAAGTGCAAAGCATTTATGGTTTCTGCAGTTATTAAAGCTCCAGATTGCACTCAAGCTTTCGGAACACTTTGTATTTGAAAAAACATCATGTTATTTAATCCTCACCAAAAGCCCCTGAAGGTAGGTAACTGTTACCACTCCCATTGTACAGACAGAAACCCGGAGGCTCAGCGAGGTTTAAACACGTGCCAGAGATTCCTGGGGGAGTGATTCTGGAGCTCGGGCTACGGTCCCTTGTGACCAAGATGAAATGTAACCTAAGGAGAGGTTTGGGAAGAAAGCTGCCAGCTCAGGCATGGCGTCTCATGTGCACCTCAGAAGCAAGTTGCCTTATAAAATAGTAAGGAGTGGTCAGGACAGACCACAGCAGGGACAAAACGCAAACCAGGGAATAGCAGCAAGTTGGCCTCAGGGAAGATTATCTTGCAGACAGAGGAGTGCTCCAGGGTGTAATCAGAGACAGCTCCGGCCAGGATGGGACTGTTTATCTCTGTCCATATGGGCCTCTGGTGATGTTTACACAGACCACATGGAGCTCTTCAGGGAGGCTTTATTTGGGGGTGGGGGTGAACTAGATGGGGAAGGACTTCGGGAGGGTACAAGAAATCCACAGGGAGACCCGAGCGTTGCAGGGAGCAGAAATGGATGAGAAACGCAGTACTTGGTGAGACATAAGCTATGTGTGGCTGCTCAAATATTAATCAACAATATATTTTAATGACATAAAACACCAGTGAGCATTTGAAGAAACATGAAGGGCTTTGGATACTTGAATAATGGTATTGTCACTCCGAGTTTTTATGGTCTCATCTTTGGCAACAGCTTCAGCAAAACCCTAAGCAAATAGTCAAGGGGCTGGATGTGAGGTTTGGAATGTGAGTCAGCGACAGCCCAGCAGTTCAAGCTCAATGGCAAAGCGTTGCCACCCCCAAAGTCATGGCTGCCTTACCGCCATAACACATCTGTAAGTCCCCAGATCCCGAAGCTATGTGGCCTTTCCTAATGGGACAGGGTCAGGCTGAGGGGGAGGGGAGAAAGCCCCGCAAAGCCCTGCTCATACATGAGCCCACCGTGTGACCTTGAGCATGGGGTGTAACCACTGGAATTTAGTTTGGACATCTGGGACATGGGGTGGGGGGGACTTTGGGTTTGTGGTGAACGTTAAGGAAGACATGCCTTGTGGTAGGACCTACCCAGGCTCAGGCACAGGGTGAGCTGGGGTAAACCAGCCCTAGAACCTCACTCCTGTTCCCAGATGTTCCCCCCCGATTTGGCTGCTTGGGATTAAGCCATCTGCCCACACAGCTCGTCATCGGTGGGCGGGGCCTAGAGCCTGGGTCTCAGAGCACCAGGCCAGGTTCTTCCCCCTAGCTGTGCGCTGAGTTGCCCCAGAAGGGCCAACCAGCCCTGGGTTGAGCAGAGGAAACTTGCCTCATTCTATGTACGATCTGGGGAGATCACCCCTCACCTTATGAAGAAGAAAGGAATAAAAGGCCAGCCTTACAAGACCCACGGTTTAAGGCTCCTAACACTAAGTGAACAGAAACAAGATTTAGGGGCTGCCTCTAAAGCCACTTGTTCCTGAGGGACATACGAGACAGCAAGCGTGGCCATGGGGCACGAGAAGGAAGAAAGACACCTGCAATGTTCAGAGGGCTTTTATCTGCAATGCCTTTGTCCTCCAAGGAGATGCTCAGAATGCCTAAATTCATCACCTAGAGCCACCAGGCTTGATGTCCCTGACTCCAAAGGCCCCATCTGTGCTCTACAGAGCCACCTCTCTGTGTTGAGTATCAGGTCAAAGAGATGAAAAGACCCCAGCTCAGGGCACCTAAAGGCCATTCACAACCTAATCCTCCAGCCAGGATAAAGTAGGAGACACTCGTGGAAGGAAAGGGATGGTGGGTACGGGAGGCTCATGGCTTTTGGCCTCAGTATCCACACCAGAAAACCAGCCATAGTAACTAATGATATCTGCCGTACAGGCAGGGCCACCACAGACAGCTGCTCAGGCAGCGCACTGCCCAATTCCGGGAGGTATCACATGTGAGAGACACCCTTGGAGCTGAGCAGACCTTTGACCTGTCATACATAGGGGTGTAGTGAGAGTTCCATGAGATTTTATTAAACCACTTTGGAAAATGCCAAAGATTATGCAAATATTAGCCACCATCATAACAGTTATGAAGAGAAGTTTGACAATTACCTCTCTACACTGATCTCCTCTATATGGAGCCTAAATGCCTGTAGCACTTTCCCTACTGTCCTGTTAGTAATGGCAACAACAAAACACACACAGTATTTAAACATGAGTATTCATCACTATTCCCCAAGATGCCTGTCTTTTGCTCTCATAATTCAGTATTTACGTAACTTACGTGTATATAAGAATCATCTAAAAAAGTTTGTTACAATGCAGATTCTGATGGTGGGAGGTAGTTTTTGGGGGTAGGAGGTAAGAGGGGTGCTGAGATTCTGCATTGGTGAGAAACTCTATGAACCTTGTGACATTGAGCCTTATGCTGTTGTTTCCTGGACCACAGTTTATGGAGAACGCTTCTAACTCCGCAGCACCTAATGTGAGCAGAAAGGATGTTTGTTTGATTTGTCCTAGTTTGTTGAGGACTAGCTAGAAATGATGGGTCGGCCAACTAAGGCCTGTAGGCCAAATCCAGTCTGCTGCCCCTTTTTGTAAACAAAATTTCACAAATGCAGCCACACTCACTTATTTACATGTCGTCTCTCCATGTTTTCGCACTGTCACACCAGGGCTGTGGCAGAGACCGCAGGGCGTGCAAAGTTGAAAATATTTTCTACCTAGTCCTTCAAGAAGAGTCTGTCTGACCCCCGAGCTGGAGGACCGAGCAGTCAAGGTGAGACAAACTTGGGCTGAGTGGGAGCAGGGGGCAGAGTGGGAGAGACGGGAGAGAGGACAATGCTAATCTGAAGTCAGACACGTCTCGTCACACGCTGACTTCAGCCTCAGCTCCCAGCCCCTGACTCTCAGCCTTGGTATCTGCGTTATCTCCGCTTCCAAGGAGAGTTAGTTATGGTCAGTCCCCTTCACGGCGAGAGGGCAGATTAGGCCTCCCTGGTTTCCCTGTTGGTGGAGAAACCAGACACATGCCAGGAAGCCACAGAGCGCCCCTCTTGGCCCCCAATACAGAGGCATGTCGTAGTTGGCCGCAGCCAGTGTCTCTGCAGGTAACACGCTGAGATTCAGATCGCTGAGTCCAAGGTGCTCTGAGAAACCCAGCTGGCCCAGGCCGAGTCCAGGGATGTGGCCAACCAGCCCCCCTCAGAGCCAATTCACCCTGACACTGGGCCACCAAGTGAAGGATCCACTGTTGAGAGGTTGGCCATAAATAACTAGAATAACCGCTTGTGGTTATTTTAGTATTTATTACTAAAATATGTGTTCTTTTGTGCTGTAAATTCTCAGAGCCCCACTGTATCTTAGACGGCATCCACTCTGATCTGAAATGAGAGTCAGGAGTTCCCTCAAGCATGGTTTTGACCAGGTGACTCCAGCCTCTGCTTGAACGCCTCTGATGAGGGGGAGCTCGCTACCTGTCTTAGTCTATTTTGTGTCACTATGAAAACATAGCTGATACTGGGTAATTTATAAAGCAAAGAGGTTTGTTTATCTCATGGTTCTGGAGGCTGAGAAGTTCAAGAACATAGCCCTGGCTCCTGACTTTCATGCTATCTCACAACCTGGCAGAGAAGATCAAAGAAGAAATAGACATGTGTGAAGAAGGGAAAACCCCAGGGACATCCTGGCTTTGTAACCACCCACCCTACCAGGAACTAATCCATTCCTGGAGAACAGATGCAGTCTCACGCCAGCAAGAACTCACTCCCGACCTCAAGAACAATACCAAGCCATTCATGAGGGATCCACCCCCATGACCCAAACACCTCCCACCAGGCCCCACCTCCCAACACCGCCACACTCAGCATCACACTCCAACATGAGTTTAGTTGGAGACAAACAAACGTATCCAAACCACAGCACTCCCCCACACACATTTGCAAGAAAGTGACTCTTTGAACTGAGTTCAAACCTGCTTCCATGCAGTGTCCATCCGCTGGTCAGAGTGCTGTGTGTTACAGAGTCACAGAGAGCAAGTCTCACTCCTGCCATTATCCCAGAACTTCAAACCTCTTTTCTGGGCTGACTCTGGATAAGTTGTCTTACCCCTTGGAGCCCTTGTCCCCTCACATCTAAACGGGAGAGGACCCTGCTGAAACACAGAATGTTTGTGGGGGTCACATAGGCAGGACCAGCCAAGCCTTCATCCACGGCATCCAGAGTATGTCACATGATGCTCACGCCAGCTCTGTGAGGTGGAAATCAGTTGTTCTCATTTTTAAAATAAGGAAAATGAAGTTCAGAAAGGAGAAGCAGCTCAGCTGGTGAGAGCAGGGGAGGGCTTCGAGTCTAAGCACATCTAAGGCAAGTCCACTGCTCCATGGGACTTGACAATTGCCTCTCATAAAAGCAGGGAACCAATCTGGGGACAAAGAAATCCTCCGGCCTTTTAAGGTCCAGACTTGGAGAATCCAAAATGAGCCTCTGAAAGCTGGAAATACATCAGGTCAATCCCAAGCTCCCTTTGTTTAGAGAAATGAAATGTTTTTATCAACTTCTCCAACAGAAAATCTGATTTCCGTGCTTGTTGCCACTTTATCATTTCCTCCCAGCTGTTATCGAGATCACAGCTTCAGAGATGGCTAAATGTTTGTCACATTTAATATTATTGTTCCCATTTTTCACATATGGGGAGCTGGCTGGTGCTCCTTGGAAACGTGGGGATGAAAATGCAGCTGTCTGTGCGACCGTCTGCCCAGGGCTGAGCGTCCACGGGTAGGAATGCCTGGGCTCCTCTGTCCCTCTCCTCGGAGCTGTGCAGTGGCTGCCAGTGCGTGCCCAGGCTCTCCGGATGGCCCCCAGCTCAAGCTGCTCTAGGCTCGATGCTTATGGGAGGTCCTCACTGTTGTGCTGTTGGCTGCTGTGGAGACCAATATGTGAGCAGACAGCATTTCCCACAGTTTCTCACCCACACTGCCTGCTTGGGTGGGGTCCCAGCCTTTCAGGTTGCAGGTCCAGGCGCCATTTTGAGTTTGACACTGGGCTGCACCCCGGCCGTCAAGCTGAGTTTGGGCTGGACTTGGCTGTAGCGCTTGCCTGGCGGGGGTGGGGCAGGGAAACCAGGCTTTCCAGCACATATCTAGGATGGTGCCCACCGTCCTGCAGCTAACTGCTGTGGGACTGAGTTGCAAATTTACTGCACTCCCCAGAGTTTCCTGCCAGCAAAGCCTGCCTGAGAAGGGCCCTGCCCTCTCTTGTCACAGGCCCAGGGCACTATTTTGGGGTCTTGAACCTGGGCAGTGCCCCGCCCTCAGGCTGAATCAGGGCTGATGCAGCCACAGCCCTGTCCAGTTGAGGAAGGACAAGCTGTCCTACACATACCCAGGGCAATTGCCACCACCCTGCCACAGGCTGCTGTGGAACTGAGCTGTGAACACACAGCACTCCTCCCAGCATCTTACAGATGCTGTTTGCCTGAAAGGGCCCGTACCCTCTCTGATCACAGGCACGAGGCGCCAGTTTGGGAGTTTAAATCCAGTCAGTGTCCCGCCCTCAGGCTGAGGTCAGGCTGATGCAGCTGCAGCCCTGCCCAGCTGAGGAGGACCAGGGGAGCCCAAGCTCTCCCAACTGCTCCTGCTACAATTCCCACCGTCCTGCTTCCGTGAGATTGAGACGTGAGCAGAGGGCACTCCACCTGGAATCTTGCCCATGAAGTTTGCCAGAAAGAGGATCCACCCTCTCTGGTCATAGGCCCCGGATGCCATTTTGAGAATTTAAAGCTGGGTAGTGTCCAGCCCCTGGGCTGAGGTTAGGCTAAAGCAGCCGCAGCCCTGCCCAGCTGAGGAGGGACAAGGACAAGGAAGCCCAAGCTCTACTACACATACCTAGGAAAATTACCACCATCCTGCCATGCACTCCCATGAGACTGAGATGCAAGTAGATAGCACTCCCCAGTTTCTTGCCCATGCCACTTGCCTTCCCTCTGGGATTGCAGGCTCACACTATATAACCTCCCAAGATTGAACCAGGAAGAAACAGAACTCCTGAATAAACCAATAATGAGTAGTGAGATTGAATCAGTAATAAAAAATCTCCCTCCCAACCAAAATCTCAGGACCAGATGGATGCATAGCTGAATTCTACCAGACATACAAAGAAGAACTGGTGCCAATCCTGCTGAAACTGTTCCAAAAGATTCAGTACCCCCTAAATCTATTAAAACAAAAAAAATCTAAATAAACTACTAAATTTTAGCAGCTAGCTATACAATCACAGATGACCTGAACACTTTCCCTCCCTTTTGTTGACTAACTCACATGTATCTTTCAGCTTAGACGTCATTTCCTCTGGGAAGCCTTGCTGACGGCCCAAGTCCATTCTAGGTGCCCCTACTGGGTGCCCATATAGAAATCCACACCTCTCTTTCCTTAGTGTGCCCAGTTGCTAGTTTGTCTCTCCCACCACCCTGCAAGGTCCCCAGAGGCCAGAACCCCATGTCATTCTGCCTCAGCACGTATCTCTATCAGGGAGCACAGTCGTTGCTCAATAAATATCTCTCAAATGAGTGAGTGAATGAACACATAGGTGAAATCACCTAGGACAACTAAAAGGATCCGAATTAATCCTGAGACTTAAGCCAAGGACTGGAATCAACTTCCTAAAGTATTTAATAGTTCCACCAAGTAGGGTTACATTACTCTCTACCAAGGCTGCGAAGGAAGATGCATACCTTATGTCCATCTTGAAGAGTTATTCCAACAAAAACATGATGAGCTACCATGCAACCACTCAATATCATTCACCATCTCAATATGTGAAAATCAGTACCTAACAATATTAAGAGAGTTGACGATTCCTCACCCTGAGCCCCCACTCAGACACTTAACACTGACCTGAACACAAGGCATAGTTTATTTGTTCACGCTTTCCTTCATGCATTCATTTGCTCAAGAAGCACTTATCAATAGTCTCCTATGTATCTAACTCTTTGCTGGTAGCTGGAGATATAAAGCCAAAAAGCACAAGGTGACAGAGGCCATGGTAGACAGACGGGGAACACCCAGCACAGACCCAGTGCTGATCGGGGAAGCCTGCTCCCACAGGTGACTTGAGATGAGTTTTCAAGGAAGGGCAAGTGTTCCTGAGAGGAGCTGGGCTGGAGGGGAGCAAGGAGCTCCAGGTAGCTGCATCTTTGGCCCCTGAGTCACCAAGGATCCTAACGCTCATGACTGTTAATTATGACATTAAAAGCAGCAAGGGACCAGGGATAAGAAAGGGGAACTGTCCTCAGTGATGGTACAGGAGCAGATGCTTCTTAGAGGAGAGAAAGCAAACAGAGGCAGAGCCCTCCGGGGCCCAGAGCCTGCAGTGTGGAGGAAGGCTGGAGGCAAGACCCAGAGTTAAGGCTTAATTAAGAAAGCAGGCATTCGAGGCTCACACAAATAAGCAAACAGAATCCCCTTGGCCTCTCCTGATCATCGCCAAGTAATTGCTTTAAAGCTGTGGTTTGCTCTGCTTGGACGATCCTTAAATACATGTTGATAAAAGTAATGAAGACACGAGTGAGCGGAGAGCGGGCTGCTCCCTGACAGTCCAGCTCCTGGCTCGTCCTTGGCTGTGTGTGACCTGAGCAGGTTGCCACGCAGCTTCTGGGTCTCATTTCCCTCCCCAACCCACCCCAAAATACACAAGGATTGGGGGGGCGTTAAAACAGATGGATCCTAAGTCTCTTCTGGTCTGGGGGTTTGGGGGGAGCAATGACCCAGTTTGTTGTCATGGCACAAATTCTCACATTGAGTCAGACCCATTGGAGTTCACATCTCACCTTCATCATTTGATACCTGTATGACCTTGGGCACAGCAGAGGAGCCCTTTGAACCTTGTTTTTTCTTACCTTAAAATGAAAGATTTTATTGCCACCCTCTAATTTTATAAGAATTAGGGAAAACAAAGACCAAAGTAGGAAGACCCAGGAAAGTGAATCATTTTCTCCACGAGACAGCCGCTGATGTCCGCCACAGGGGACAGCTGAAACCGGTCACCAGGAATGTCTCGAGAAGACAGAGTGATAGCCTCACGGAATGGCCAGGTGTTTCTGTGCTTGCCGTGCCTGCTGCCTGGAACACTCTCCTTCCTCCTATTTCATTTCACTTGCTTAACTAACATCCCCTGCCCACTCTTCAGACCACAGCCTGGGAGCCTCTTCCTCTCGCATGCTGCCCGCCGTAGCCCCAAGGCAGGCGATGCTACTGTATCACTGTAGGACGCTTGTTGTCTTACAGACCACTAAGAAAAAAAGATAGTTCAAAATAACCTTGACCTAGTGTTTTTAATCCCTTGGAGTTTTTATTTTAGAGTTATTTTAAAAGCTCTTTTGGACTTAATTGGCATAGATCTTATCACATGTCACTCTTAGGCACATGTGAAAAAGGAAAAATGATGAATGAATGAAATTGGTTGAAGTATTCCTAAGCCTTCTTCATATTCAGAGTGGCTTTTCAATTCAAAATCACCAGATAGGTATTTTTCCAACCCATACTACCCTCTGTGTCATCAAGATTATTGGTGATGCGGCATTTCTGGAAAGAATCCTTAAAAGAACCAAAAGTCATATTTACTGGGTGATTAATCTGGCTTTGCAAGTATGTAGTGCCAGCCTACTATTAACGTCTGCTTTTGGAATATTCCTAAATACTTCTGATCTGCAACCTCTGCCACCCTTTCTCTATAATCATCTGATTCCTAGGGACCAAAAAACTACCCTATTGTTTCTAGGATTTTCTCCCAGGCTACTGACACTTAAATGCTGTGAGTTTTGACATCGGTACATGCAAAAACAATGACATGACAATGCTGCATGGCCAACAGCACTTACGAGATGACATCAATTATACAGCTCAACCCAATTTTGAGATATTAATGAGTGAAAAAAGTATACATCTTGAAATTGATGAATTATAGTACTTCATGGGCTTGTTCTTAAAATAAAAGCATGACTTTCTTGAAAAACCCTCCAGCATAGTGCCTTGCATGTGGAGGGAGCTAGAATTGTATTTTTTCCCGTCTTTTTTTCTTTTCTTTTGCTTGGAAACGTTGCCTCTGATCGTAAGTCTCCTGACTATGATCAGTGGTTGATGTTGGGAAAGGAGGTTCCAATACACACAATGAGCATCTGATGGGGAATGGGAAAATAACTAGAGGCAATATGAAGCACTGTGTTTCTCAGGATACGCCTGCAGTGACCAAATAATTTATTATCCCAACCAGGACACTTTTGAGAGTGAACAATGTCACTCTCAATAATGTAACTAGGACCACAGGCACAGACTGGGGCCAACTCAGAGGAGCCAGGATATGCAACCACCTCCCAAATCGCATCTTCCATCCAGCAAGTGGAGCTCAGATCAGATGAAAACTTCTCTGTGCTTGGACTTGGAGTGGCTTTGTCCAAAACCAGGAAGACCATAAGATAATTGATGGGCATGCAAGTACTCTTGGCTCCCAACCCAAGAAGGCGTAACAATAAATTCCAAAATTGGTTAAAATCCGATGCCACTGTGTTGTGGGAGATGCTCCCCTTCCCCAGCTGTTATTTATGGTGCAGAGAAAAGGAACCGTATTGATGATGGATCTGCTTTTATCAGATAAAAATGGGAGGAACAGTGAAAGATCATGGTGAGATATTGTGCAGAATTTCAGCAGGACACTTTAAAAACGTATATTAGAGAAAATGAATTTTTCACTGGCTAAAACGTATCCATTTACAGTTGGAGCCTCCATATATTTATGAGCGTTTTAGCTCTTAAAATAGTAACCCAGGACAGAATAACAAACAGTCTCTTAATAGCCCTAATTTATCAGACTCAGCAGTTTAAAAAAATAAATAAAAGGAAATAGGAATGTAAGAGAGAGAGAAAGATGAAAGCTGGAATCTGAAATATTGGAAATGGGACTGCTCAAAAGGTTATACCATGTCTGTCTTCTTTTATTTTCTATTTCAGCATATTACGGGGGTACAAACATTCAGGTTACATATATTGCCTTTGCCCCACCGGAATCAGAGCTTCAAGTGTGTCCATCCCTGATGCACACCTCACCCATTAGGTGTGATCATACCCATCCCCTCCTGCCCCCTCCCACCTGCCCGACACCTGATGAATGTTACTACTATATGTGCACGTAAGTGTCGCTCAGTTAATAGAGATTTGATGTTTTCTTAAGAGAACACATCTAGGAGAGCGCTAAGCCCAGCAAAAGCCAAGGGTGGCTTTAAAAGCAGCTAAGGTTGGACCCTGAATGGGTGATGAAAGGTGAGGGTGAATAAGACAGCTTAACCCTTGTGATGGGCCATTTCATTTGGTTAAAAGTTATTCTGGCTATTTCTGGATGGATTAACATTTGAATTGGCAAACTGAGTAGAGCAGACTGTCCTCTGCAATGTAGGTGGGGCTCATTCGATCTGCTGAAGGACTGAATAGAGCAAAACTTATGATTTCAATCTAGGGAAAAACATTATTTGCAATATAAGTGTCAGTTTCCTTAATATATAAATGTTTCTAAGAAATAAATAAGGAAAGTACAGCCCAATTAAAATAATGACAGTTCAATAATAATAGGCAAAGGACATGAGCAAGAAATTGACAAGAAAAGAAACAAAAATGACCAAGCATGAATAAATATTCAAAAAAACAAAAATCACTCAAACCAATAAGCAAAGAAGTAGAAATTAAAATAATGCATGTGAAATTTTAAAAGGTCAAAACATAGTTGTTCATGGGGGTCTTTGAAATTGGTAAAACTTTTATAGATAGCAGGGTTAGAATACCTATCAAAAGTCTTTAAATACATGGAAACCCTTCGATTCTGAAATTTCACTCAAGAAATTTATCTCAAGAATGAGGTTTTTAAAAGTACACAAAGATGTCTGTGTGATGATGTTTACCATGCTATTTAAATTTCCAAAAGAAAACGTGAAAACATTCTAAATGCCCAACAATAAAAGACAGGTGATGCAAAGAAAAATACAACATAATTCTTTGCAGACAGTTAAAATGATGCTTTGGAGAAAATTTAGTAACAGGAAAATGTGCATAAAACAATTACTAGAAGGAAATACACAGTGGTTCTCTCTGGATAATGTGGAATTACTGGCGATTGGTCCCTTTTCTTTGAGTATTTCTGTATTTTGAAATTTTCATTTTAAAGGAAGGAAGGAGGGGAGAACAGAAGGGAGAAGGAGGAAAGGAAGAGTAGACACCGGCAAAAGAAAGTTTGGTTTCTATCGTGCTCTCTAACGATGCCAATCCAAATATTAGAACCAGTTGGGAAAGAGGAGGCGGAATCAGATGACTGGCTTGCTCACTAACTTCCTGTGCAGGTTTTTGCTTTATCCCTAACCTCTCTGTACCTCAGTTTTCTTCCTGGTCAGATGAGGATAAAAATTGCCAGCCCAGCTTGTGAGTTGAGTCGCTGTGATGATCAGAAGGGACAGCATGTGCGAAAGCGCTCACAAAACCGCAAAGTGCTCTACAATTCCTGGATAGTGTAATCACTCCCTTCGTTAGTGCAATCATTCTCTCGTGCTCTATTATCCTTTGCTGGAGAGCTGCTTGTCGGGCTATGAAGTGTACTCAGTATTTCCACATACACAAAGTGAAGTGCATGCGTCTGACCAGAACTGTTTCAACAGATCTGGCATCAAGAGTGAACCGAGCAACGACCAAAGACCTCTGTGTTCATGTGGCAGGAGCATGCATGGTTCTCAGAGAACCCACTTGGCGTTGGAAGACCTAGGCTGGAGTCTGACTTGCCCACGGTAAGCTGTGTGAACTCAGACAACTCACCCACCCTCCTGAGTCCCGTTCACTCGCCTGGGAAATGGGGATGGTGAGGCCAGTCCTAATTCTATCACGGGATCATTTGGGAGAAGTGTGAGTGGGACACCTGATGCCCACCGACCCATACAAACAGACCCAGCATTGGGAGTGTCTGCAACCTTGAACTTGGTGCATAAAATGCAGACACTACACAGTGTAGTTCCTCTTGAGGTCAATAAGGAGTATGTGACAGGCTCTATGAGCAATGTTTTTTGGAATCACCAGATTTTAAATAATAATAACTATTATTATCATATATTATTATTAAGTCTGTAAGACTTCTCAAACGCTTTAATATGCTCTTGTATACGTGAATCTGCAAGAGCAGGTTAAATCTCCCAAACACCTTTGACCATGCAACCCTCTTTTTATGGAACATCATGTTGTTTGGCAAAAAAAAAAAAAAAAAAAAAAAAACTGGTAAATGCTGACCTGAGACAAAACTGACTATGTAGCACCTCATTCCTTTGAAAGCAACTATCACTATTACCCATTTTCACCTGTTAATCCCAACAGGCCTTACCCATCCCCTTCACATTAATGATCTGTTTTGAATTAATCCATCCATCCCTCCTCTTTCATTCATCCATCCATCAGTCTGTCTATGCATACATTTATTCCCATTTAACAGATTGAAAAAACTGAGCATCAGGAATGTGAAGTACTTTATAGATCTGATTCCAAGGTCTGCTGTCTCTTCATTGCATCACATCCCCCTCCTTCCCCACCACTACCCCTAGGCCCCATAGCCCAGAGAGCCAGGGAGTCAAATACGGACGCTGGAGAGAAGAAGGAAGCCACCCCTAGCCAATGACACCTGAAAGCATCGTGAGTCCTATTGTAGTATAGAGAAATCTGGTGAGGGAAGGGGATATTGGAATCCCGCTGCCCCAGCCTGTGGGTGAGAGCTGAGCCGGGGAGAAGCTGTTCATCACTCTAGCATGCCAGGATGATAACTAGACAATCAACTTTGGAGCCAGCAAGATTGAGTTTGGATCTAAGATCCAAAATTTACTAGCCACATGCCTTTACTGAGCCTCAGTTTTCGTCCCAGTAAATTGTGATAATAACACCCGCTTTGTCAGAAGGCTATGAGCATTCATTGAACCAATGTGTCCTTTATAGGTCTTAGCAAAACTTCTGGCCAGATGTCCAGTAAATGATACCTTGATGCATTTTATCCCCAAGCTGATAGGGTCTGGAGAAAGACCCATCCCCACTCATGGTATCACCACGCTCTGGGTGCTCACCCCACACCAAGGGTATTTTATGGAAAAGCAAAAGCAAAAGCAGATTCCTCCCCCAGAGGAGACCCAAGCCTACTTGACCTCATCTATATTTCTACTTCTCTTGGTGGGGTTTGGTACCTAAAGAGACTTCTTTACATGCTCTAGAAAACCAGCTGAAATTCCAAGGCTTGCCCAGGTCCGATGAGGGACGTGAGGGCAGCTTCATCAACCGTGTGCAGAGAACAACCATGTCTGAAGGAATTTGACTGCTAACGCTAACCACGACAGCAGCAGAAACTACCACCTTGACCAAAGCCACGTTATGTGCTTCCTAAGGTTATCTTTTCTCAAACCTGGTTTTTATTTGCTAATCCATACCAAACAGGCAGCCTTTCTGAGGCAGCCCTCAAAAACCCTGCTTATATTTTCCTTTTCTCTCTTTAGTCACTAAAAAAAAAAAAAGAAAAAAGAAAACGAAAGTATCCCTTGTTAAAGATTGTCCTACCCTGCAAAGGGCACTGGATACAAGGATTGTGTTTTAGTGGAGAACACAGAGAGCAGAAAACCTTGACTAATTACTTTACTAATTACTTGGAAGCATCTTCCATTTAACAACGTAATTATGTCAGAGTAAGGTGAAATATCTCAATTACTTTGGAAAAATGAAGGAGAAGCCCCCTCCTCACTGCTCTCTCTGTTACTCAGGCTGGATTTTTAAATGTTCTCTCAAATCACAGATCATTTACAAAAAATGAGGCCACACTTCTCTCTCTCTCTCTCTCTCTCTCTCACTCTCTCTCTCTCTTTCTCTCTCTCTCTCGTAAGCCATGACAGGCCATGTAATGTCTGTTTTCCCTCCAACAGCAAGATTTTGGTGAATAAATGAGGTTTGCTCAAAGGAAATAGACTTGTCAAGTGTTTGCCCACCTGCTCTGTCGTCCTTGGTTCAGGTTCAATTGTCAGACGGGTGAGACCTCCAGCAGCATCCTTAAGTATGTTCCAGAAGGATCAAAAATATGAAGGCAAATCATTGTTCTTTCTTAGGGTCAGGGCCCGAACACACCAGATTTGGAGTAGACATCCGTTCTGAGGGGCCTAAGATGAATCCGCAGTAAATGCAAGACTGATGCAGAAGCAAGGAAGTTGGCAAAGGTCGGTAGAAAGAGGTAGAGCAGGATGAGCAAGGTTAATGGAACCCTCACACCCAGCAGCTTGCAAATCTGGTGGTGAAACAGCCCTGACTCTCTCTCCCTCATCCTCTTGGAACCCTGGTTTCCTAAATGGTAAAATAACCGGTTGGATGAGCATCTTAATATTCAGTGGATGGTCTGTAGACCAGCCACATCAGCATCACCTGGAAGCTTCTTAGAACTGCAGAAGTTCAGGTCTCTCCCAGACCTACTGCATTTCAGAAATATTTGCCCCCTGCCCCCAGGTAATTCATGTACACCTTAAAGTTTGAGACGCCCTGAAATGGCCTATACTCCTGACACATTTCCTTTGCCCCTTTCTCTAAAGACAGTTTTCAATTGACAAGGGCCACTAATTGCCTCACATTCTACTCCAAAATACTCATCTAAATTCTTCTCATCTTAACTGTCACCAAAGAAAACACATTTCCCCAGGCCTTGCTTCCATCCGTCTCTAGAAAGATCCTGGCAGGCCAAGTCATTGGCAGGTGTGGCAAATATGTGCTATCTCTGATTGATGGGTGCTACCTACCTGGAGTGCTGTTTGGAAAAAGGATCATTAGGCAGCACCAGGCCCAGCAGGAAAGAGCTCAGTGATCAATTAGTGATGTCTGCTTCAGGAGCAGGCTGGGCATCATGGATGTGCTCACTTATAGCTTAATGAGTTTATATCTCAAAAAAGGATGTGGAAGCAGGGGGTGGTGAGTGAAAGCCCTGAGAATCACCCAGCCGGGGTTCCTGGATTCCATTCTCCATGTCAAACCTCAGCTTCTCCATCTTTAAGATGAAGGTGTTAAACTTGGACCACAAAAGGCCCGTCTTACCCCAGTGTTCTTTGATCCCACTGATCTGTGATCACAGGCAGACATGGTCTTATCACATGTTTCTGTTCATGAGAGCAGATTTTGTTCCTGTGTCATAACAACCCCAGCTTCCCCTAAACCAGAGCCCTCCTCTTAAATAATAGCCTGGTGGTGCTTGCAGGGCTGTGGAGGAGGAGATGGAAGGTTGAGGGATATGGGAGGAGAAGCAGTCAAGCCCTCAGCCCACCACCTCTGCAGGCATCTGTTTCCAATGAAACTAAGGAAATGCCTGACCCCACTCCTGCATTCTCTCGTTGCTGCCCTGCTCTCGCCTTCACACTAGCCTCTTCCCTTTGTGGGTTCTAAGCCAAGCCCCAAATCCCCACGGGCTCTCAGGGGCCAGGAAGCAGGACAAGGCGTGGTGCCCTGGCTCCCCTGGTGGTGGCCAGCTGCCAGCTTTGATTCTCTGAGGCTGTCTAAAGGTACCTAAGAGGAAACTAATGCCCTTGCAGGGTGTTTGAGGTCCACCAGAGGTGAGCTAGGACTCTAAACATGGCTGTGTGATGGCAGGAGAGATCTGAACTGAACCAGGTCTCAGTGGCATGGATTTTCTATAGATACGTGCCCATGGGTATCCAGAAACAGGATGTTACTGCCCAACACTGCAAAGAAGAAGGTGGAAATGCACCTAAAAAGTCATAAATGAAAGGCAGTTTGTCTCTAGTGGGAGAAATTTGTCCCCCTCCCCCAGGGGCATTTGGCAACATCTGCAGACATATGTTTCTTTTCCTGTCATTAAGCTCTTTTATATATCACGGCTCCATGACATCCCATCATATCAACTTACTACAATTCATATCTTATAATTAGAAGATATTTTCTCCTTTTAATATTATATATGACACTGTAATGAAAATCTTTACATCTTTGAGTGACTTTATAACTCATTTGGGTGACTTCCTTAAAGAGAAGCTGCTGGGACAAAGTGCATGGACCATTTTTATGACTTTTGAGACATATCTTCAAATTGGAAGGTCAATGGTTTGAAAATACTGAGAGACTATTTCAGAATGCAGGTGTATAAGCCCCCACATTGGAAAAATAAGTGGAGTAGCTCTTTTTGCTAAGAGTTTGGGAAGTTAAGGTTGAATTCTATCCTAAATTCTTGTAGCTCACTCCTCATTGGTTCTATACCTGCAATTCAGGAAGTGACCACTAGCAGCCACTCTTTGGCTTTGGAGGATGAAGGCAAGATTCCCAATAGTGACAGAGGTATCAAATACCGTATATCCACTAATATTATACTATTGATTGTGCCATTGTGCTAAATGTGTGTTCACAATTCTATTTCTCCTATCATATTTGAGATCTTCAAGGGAAGGGGGTCATACATCTTTAATCTCAGAAAACCTCAAGATAAAAGCAAAGTGTCTGCCATAGAATGTACATTTATTTTATGGGTTGGTAAGTCACCATCCACATCTAAACAACAGCCACAATAAAATTCACATAGCAAGGCTACTGCTAAGGGTGAGATGTTGCTGAATAAAATAAAAGCCACCATCTCCACTGTAGATCCTAGTGTAAGCCTAGGAATAAGTGCACTTTTTCATTCTCCCAGAGAGAGGAATATATTTAATTGAAGACATTTCTTAGAAGAAAATGATAATTTAAAATAAATAAAACATTTTTAAAAATATAAAAAAAGGTGGTTAGTGGTATCTTAGGGTAACCAGCCAAAGGATGACATTTCTTTCCTGGTTTCCAGTGCATATTTCTGGGAACAGATTAGGCTGCACATGGAAATAAAAGCGTGTTTCATTCCAGGTGCTCAAAAACAGACGGTGAGAGGCAAGCTGGTTCATTTCAAAAACAGAGGGTCTGACTTTGAACTGCTCGATGGTGAACAAACCAACCTTCCCTGTGATGTCTGGCTAAGACTTCTGCCTACACTGACTGCCAAGGACATTTAATGTGTGATATTTGATTTGCTGGGTGCAAAGCTCAGATGGGGCCTGGAAAATCCATCTGTACTCTCCTAGCTTTTCACAGGGAAACAAGGTTATTAACATTTATGCAGGCTTTAATATCATGGATCACGCACGGGGCATGTAAGAACTCGTCAAGTCAATGGGATGTATCCCACGGATAGGCTTTCAGAACAGCAGAGAGGGTGGCAAATTTTGGCCAGGGCTCAAAGTTTCATTAGAATAATACTCTCTACCATGGAGAAAGTGAGCCTCGTGGAAGGAAAGTGACTCACCCCAAGATCACACAGCTTGTTAGAAACCTAGCCAAAAAACAAAAACAAAAAAAAAAAAAAGGAACAAAAATACATAAGTAATTAACTTGCAGGTTTTCATGTCTGACTAAGCATCATTCTCTATAGGCTGAGTGACATGCTAGAAGGGCCCTTAAAGGCCAATGATATTTGAGACTTGGTGGACATTATCCCAATGGTGGCATGTTATAATGGTGAGGAATACATTTTGGGTCAAGCACACAAGGAATTGCAATTCTAGATAGGACTTAGATGAAGATATCTCCTCTCTTTCTTCACCCTGTGGCAGCACCCTTGCTTAGGCTTTCACATCTTTTATGTGTTCAACTTCAATAGACTGCTGTCTAAGGCAGGGTCTGAATAGAGTAGAACAGAATAGAACTCAATAGAATAGAATGGAACGCAATAGAATAATACAAACCACCCTAAGTATTTAAACAGGAGGAACTGAATACAGGAATTTGTGTTACACCACTGTTAGAAGAACTGAGAATCCAAATAAGTGAGATTATGTCGAGATTTAGAGCATCAGGAAGCTGTGAACTTCCTTAGATTTCAGGGGCAAAAGGATGAGGTGGCATTACTAGAGTCTGGGATCTGGAATCATCTGGTGGAAGCTGAAACTGTGTCAGATCAGGGGAGAGAGAGAGAGAAGTACCCCGGCTTCTCTCTGAAGCTGTGGAGCAAACATCAGAGGAAGGGGCAAAGTGATGGGTCTGAGTGCCAACAGATCCAAACCCGATTCACTCCTCTGTTTCTCCCTGTACGATCTCTCCATCACAACACTGCCTGACTGATCTAACACATAAATCTAACCTTGCCATCCCTTGCCTTAAATCCTTCTGCGGGTCCTAGTTCCCTCACCTCCAGCACGACATACAAGGTTCATCTGTCTGGGTGAATTTAATTCAGACCACAGCTACTAATAAAGTTTATTCTCTGAGAAGGCCAATCTATTGGCTTCTGGAAGGAGGCGGAATGTTGAGCTGCAGCAGACTGACACATGACAAGGAAGGATAGAGTAGAGGCCACCCAGCTGGGAGAAGATGACCATGGCAGAGCAGGGAGAATACACAGGTATGACTCAGAGAAGACGAGAGGGGGACTTCAAGCCCAGGCCCTCTGCTTCCAAAGCCCACCAGTGAGAGTATGGATGTATTGAGTCTTAGGAAGAGAAAACTCTTTCTTGGCACAGCCTATGTGAATGTATCAAGCACCTCCCCCATTCCAAGCATGTGACAGAGACAGTGTGAGAACAAAGCTGGAAATGCAACCAAGGCCAAAGGACCTGGAGCACCAAATCTAGGAGCCTGGACTTCATTCGGGGGCAGGTGACCCAAGCCCACCTGGGCTAGTGAAAACTCACTCTCACCCCATTGTGAAGCGAGGCCTGGAGGGGAGGAAGCTGGAGGGAGGGGCCTCCTGTGAAGCTGGGTGCTGCCCCCACCCAACCCAAGGGAGCCAGGCCAGTGCCAGCTCCAGCCCATGCTGAATCCACATCCCTGCACCGAGAGCTGTACCTCATGCTCTTCAGATGCAGAAAAGTCAATAAACTCATTTTCTCACAGAAAGAATATGTCCTTTGGAAGGCCCTGGGGAGTTTGGCTGAAAAGTTTAATTTCTATTGAAGGATCCTGAGTAGGCTGAGAATAGGGAACGGGGGAGAGTGAAGAGGAATCGAAGGAACCGATGTCTGTGTGCTGAGCACTTCCCTTGCACCGGGACTTTTAGGTGCGTAACCTCATCCAGTGTTTGCAAACAGCCTCTGAGAGGGAGAGGAAGTGAGAGCCTGGGTAGAAACTGGAAGAGATCAGGGAGATCCTCTGATCTACTTGAATCAGTCAACAGATAATCACTGAGTGACTCTGGGTGCTTGGTATTGAGCCAGGGGCTGGGGACCCAGCATGGACATGACATTGTCCCTTTCCTCAAGGATCTTTCAAACCTGTATTGGAAACAGACACATTGACCAGCCCTTAGAGCCCTTTTCCAGTGCATTAGCCTCCATTCCCAGTTCTGCCTGATACTCCCAGAACCAGGAGCCTTGGCCTCTCACAGAATTTACCAGACATCCTTAAATACATGGCAAATATTTCTTTTCCATTTACATTATGTTTTGAAAATCTGAACGCATCTTACTGTTGATGCAGAAATTTAATGTAATTAATCTTTTTTTTTCCTTAAACAAACAAAACAAAACAAAAACTCAGTGTTGTTCAATCAATGGTATGAATCGATACCATCTTAAACCTGAGTAAGCAACGAAATTGTTTACAATGGAGATATTAATACCTCCCAATTGGGAGGTAATATATAGAGTGTTTAGCGGGGAGGAAATGGGGGGTGAAATTGATATCCCCTCTGTCAGGTGATGCAGTGAGGCATGACTGTGTCATAACCATGGTCCCTGCCACGTGCTCACTGTCCCTTGCGAGTCAATTAATGTCACCATGAAAAACAAGCAAGAAAAGGAAATCTCCTCCTTACTGTTACTTCATATAAACATGCAACAATCCCTGTATGCTCTTGAAGGTGGGACAATGGGGATCAGTCCAGACTGGAGACTGATCAGTGGCTCCGTCAAGATGGGAACGTGGATACAGGTGAGGGGGCTGTGCCGATGCTTCTCTCAGTAAGGGAACTACACAGAAAGTCACAAAATACCCCATTTCCTCATTTGTTAAGCCACAATCATGCCTGAAAACATTTCAACTTCTTTCTTTGTTGAACCAACACTTGATTCCTTGCAACTCACACACATTCCCCAAATCTCCTCGAGTCTGAAGATTGAGAACAATATGTAGGTTTAAAAAGGATGCAGCATTTTTTTTCCCAATTCCCCTCTGAAGTGGTTCTAAATTAAGTGCAACGAAAGGAAATTGAGATGAAATGCATGTTTCGTACATTTGCAAGAGGTTACCTACAAGGTTGGGTGCGTGTTTGGAGATGAGGTGCTGTCAGAAACACGGCGGGTTCAGCAGAACGTGAAATCACCCGGGTTAGGAGCAGGAGGGATGTGAGCTGGGAAGGTGTGTGACAGGCCTTCCTCCCTGCCCTGTGAAATGGGACAAGAGAAAACATGACTCCAAAAAAAAAAAAAAAAAAGAATTCTCGGCTTTGGGAGTCTCCAGGGGATGTTTGTTTTGATGAGATTTCAGGCCTGATTTTCAAGAATGAGGAGGAACCAACTGTTTGTAAAAGCTCCTAAAACAGCATGATCTCTGGCCCTTAGGAGATTTATCTTTTATTTGTACAAAGTATTTGTGAAAGCCTGTTACTGAGACAAAGAAGTGACTGAGAGGCTCCCTGTAAAAGGCAACGCGATGCTTTTTAGAGCCTGCATCTACAGAAAATATATGCATACTCTTATAAAACAAGTAAGTTGAAGAATAGGTAGAAGGTTTTAGTCACTCACTTAAACATGAGTTTAACTCAGCACTATTATGCATGGGGGAAATGGCTCTGAGCACAAAATTTGTTGTTATCAAGGGAAGAACAGTCTGGAGAAGGAAACTGACTTGTAAAAATACAAATTTCAGTCTTACGTGACATATGGTAGGATAAAGGAACCAGGACACAGAGAAAGGAGGAATAACTACCTTCCCGATGGAATCCATTAAGTCTTTCCCAAGGCAGTGGCTAGAGTTTGGTCTAGAAAAAGTGAATCCTTTTGATCTAGCATCCATACTAATGTTTTAGTTATCTACAGCTACATAACATATTACCATGAAATTTAGTGGCATGAAATAAAAATAAACATTATCACACATTGCTTCTGGGGGTCAGGAATACGGGTGCAGTTTTGATAATTGGTTCTGGTTGATGGACTCTCACAAATTTACAAGAAAGATTGGGCCTGGACTACAGTTCTCTAGGGCAGGGGTCCCTAACCTATGGTGAGTTGTATAATTATTTCATTAGATATTACAATGTAATAATAATAGAAATAAAGTGCACATAATGTAATGTGCTTGAATCATCCTGAAACCATCTCCCACTTCCTGGTCCGTGGAAAAATTATCTTCTATGACAACGGTCCCTGGTGCCAAAAAGGTTGGGGACCATTGCTCTAGGGGGCTTGGTTAGGACTGAAGGACTTGCTTCCAAGGTGGCTCACTCACACAGCTGGCAAGTTGGTGTGGGTTGCTGGTGGGAGATGTCATTACCAGCCCACGTGGAACTGTCCATAGTGCTGCTTGAGTATCCTTACAACATGGCTGCTGGCTTCCCCAAGTGTTTCAAGAAGGGGCTAAGCAGAAACTGTGATATCTTTTGGGACTCTTAGCCTCTTCAAAAATCATTCTCTATTATACACACAATACCCTATTGACTAGACAGGTCACCCTATTCAGCATGGGAGGGAACTGCACAAGGGTAGAATAGCAGGAGGTTATAATCATTGAGAGCCATCATGAAGATTGGCACCTAAGATGGCAGCATTATTATTATATTTGGCCTTTAGTGATTAGGGAGCAGGGATAATGCAGGTAGTTTGGTTCAATGTTTAGTTAACATCAGACTTCAGAATCACGTAATCCTTGATTCAAATCTGGGCCGTGTCATTTACTGGCTCTTCTCTGCTGGTTGGGAGATGACATGAACTGAAAAAGCCACTGTGGTCAGAAGCCATGTGTTGAGACAGCCCCAGCCACCCCAAGCCATCCTGGATCACCTTCCTGTGGACCAATATATGAGAAAGAAGTAAACTTCTACTGGATTTAAGCCATTGTATTTTAGGGGCTCTTTGTTATAAGACAGACTATATCCTAATATCTTAGTTGGTACAAAAAATTTAAACTCAGCAAATCTACTTTTACTCATCTATAAAGTACAGATACAAATACCAACCTCACAGGGTTCTTGTGAAGGAAAATGAAGAGATGCATACAAGCGTCTGTCCAGTGCCTGGCCCAGAGTTCACACACTTGTCCTTGTCACTCTTGTCCTGCTTTGATCAGTGTCAACACACTGGATGAAACAGAAACATGCACTGAATTTGGCAAATATGTGTGTCCATCCAGCAGTGGTGTTGCCCCAGGGAATTTAAAACAATTTGCTTTACAGATCTCTTTAATGGGAACTTGTGGGATTTAAATAAACAAGGCAGTGTTTTCACAGAAAGATCATTCAGCGGACTGCTTTTGGCCCGAGATCTGCCGCAGACATCTTTTCTAATGCCCTAGTCCTCAGTTTCCAACTCTGGAAAATAAAAGGAGGGAAAGAAAGAAGAAAGAAGGAGGAAAGGAAAAAAAGCAAGAGAAAAGAAAGAAATAAAGAAAGAGAGAGAGAGAGAGAAAGGAAGAGAAAGAAAGGAAGAGAGAGAGAGAAAGAAAGAAAGAAAGAAAGAAAGAAAGAAAGAAAGAAAGAAAGAAAGAAAGAAAGAAAGAAAGAAAGAAAGAAAGAAAGAAAGAAATAAGGAAAGAAGGAAAGAAAGAAAGAAAACAAAGAGGCAAGATCAGTGTTTTCCAATTCCCAATCGTCCCAGAAAGCAACCACAATAGTTCCACTATTATCCGAATTACATATTCGGCTCGCCATAACATTTTGCTGAGTAAAGTGTTTTACTGCTTCAAACAAGTTTGCAGAGACCACGAGATGAACAAGATGATCTACAAGGCACCCTCTGGCTCCATGAATTTTTCCTAACCCAGCTAGTTGCAGACATTTCACCTCCAGCAATAACTCCTGCTTCAAATCAAAGAATCTCCCAACTCCTTATACTCCAAGGGCCCTCCGTTGGTCCCAAATGAATTAACAAAGACAGTGGTATTTGGCTCAGGTTGGTGGAGCCTTTCTTAGCCCAGCCGACTCTGTGCAACTCAGCTGGTCTGAGCCATGCCATCTAGTGAACAAATCAGGCAGTGACACATCCTCCAGCTCACCCATGTTCTAAGATGAGCCAAGCATCCTCCTTTCAGATGCAATGGCAATTTTTTTTTTAAAGAATCAAAATGAGGAAATGAGTTAGAAAACCAAAATGTCATCTCAACCCAATGCCCTGGGCCTGAAACGGCTGAAATAATCAAAACTGTCATTTTATTTTCTCCTCTCTTGGAATTACTACTTTTAATTTAATTTCCCTACTGAAGTGTCTCTGGCCAACTCATCAAATTTTCTATCGAAATTATTCACATTTAATTTGTATGCATTGGAATATAAGATTGGGCTGACAAGACGGGCCACATGCATTTGGGGAAAAAATAGTTGCCCACCCACTCTAGGAATATGGTAGGTGGAAGAACGGATGGTGATGCTGAATGTCCAGACAGCCCTGCACATGTTGGCTGAATCCTTGGCTTCCCTCCTGCCAGTTAGTGTCTCAGCCCCACAACCTTGAGACACTGCCAAGTCTCCTTGCTGGAGATTTTCCTTGGAGGACCAGGGTATGATGCCACACTTCTGTGACCCCTGGATCTTCCTTTTCAAGTGGAATTGGACTTATGAACGAACACCTAGGACAACAGTGGATGCGTCAGAAGTCCCAAAGGGCATGATGACAAAAAGAAAGGGTGATAGAAAAACCAGTCCTGCTAACATCATTTCAGTGATGAATCAGGAAACTCAGGGACTCTGAGCCCTCCTTCTGACTCATGCAGGCCACAGACACCTGGACCCCAGGCCCGGGTGGTGGACAGAGAGGTGACCATCCATCGTCACCATGCAGAATCCTGTCCCCAGCAATAGGGAGAACTGTTTCCTTGATTCTGTTCATTTTCCACCGTTAGGAAATTCATCTTAAGAAAGCACATTCCTTCTGAGTTCACCCCCATGGTTAAGATTTTATACAAAAAGAGGAAAAAAAAAAAAAACCCAAGGCTGAATTTTCTTTCTTTGCCTCTGCCCAACTCAACTCCAGTTGGTTTTCATTTATTTCCATGTGTACTTTGGAACCGGAGCCCTCCGTGTTCCCAGTTAACTCCTACCACCTGGGTTATGTTATTTTGAGGGGGCAGGGATGCTGGCTCTTCCCCTGCTCCTACTCTTTCTCCACATTGTAAAAACAGATTGTTAAAAAGGTGGCCTGTGTCCAGAGACAGGGAGAGAGAGAGGGAGAGGGAGGGAGGATGCGGGTGAGCCCTTCCTGCTGGGCTGAGTTACGGAGCAAAGGGCTTGGGGGAGAGTGACCACTTTCAGCTAGGAACTGCAACCCCCAGAGTCCGGCAGGGTGATGGTTCCCTGTAGCAAACCCCTCTGTTTGGATCACTTTGGGGGGTGAGTCTAATCAAGACAGGATGTGTGACTTCGAAACAGCTGGGAAGCATTACAGGTCAAAAGTTTAAATCAAGTTAAGAACCATCGGAATGTGCAAACCCCGTTGTTTCTAATCTCTGTTTCTTCCTTTAATCTGCGCAGTCCTCCTGGTGGATGAAATGTTGTGGTCAGGGCTGGTGCTGACACACAGGCTCGTGAAGACACGTTCGTGAAGTCTGAGTTGGAGAGGCTGGTAGGAGAGGTACCTTATTTGCCGCGTAAAATAAAGGAGGGGCAACCCCAGGTGAAAACATTAAAAAAGGGACGTGTAGAGTTAGAGAATACTAAAGCTGAAAAGATCATTGCAAATCGTTCAAACCCTCTCACTGCAAACGTGGAAAACAGTCCCAGAGAGGTTAATATCTGGCTCAGAATCACACAGCATTTAGTGGCTAACCCACTGGAAGGGTTAACATATTTAGATAGTGCCACACTTCTGCCCAAAGCCCAGTGGCTCGTGCTTGTCATTAGGATGAAATGGAAACTCTCCGGCCTCTCAGGCCTTGGATAGTGTGGCTCCTGACCACTGCTCCCTGGGACCACACCCCACCTGTCCCACCACGTTCCTGGCACAGTGGTCTCTTCTGTGTTCCATAGATTCATAGCATCCTTTTCCACTTCTGAGTTTAGGGGCTTGTTATCTCTCCTTCCCAGGGGTGTGTTTTCCCCCTCTGTTCTTCTCTTAACAGGTAGGTGAAATTCTGTGGCCTCCTGGATAAACCTCTCCAGAGTGGCCTGCCTGTCACCCTCTCTCCCATCAGCTAGCCCATGCTGTCCCTGGCCCCCAATCTCTGATTATCTTCTCCCTTTGTCGCTCATTCACGATGGCCCCTCCCATTAGAGGGTAAATACCTGGGGCTGGAGACCCCAAGTCCTGCCTTTCCTACTGTTATATTCTGGTGTCCAGTACGCGGCAGTTGTGTAATATCAATTTAATGAACCAATCAATCAATCAGCCAATTAGACAATCAATGGATTCAAAGATAAGCTCTGTCTTCGTGGTGGCTGAGTATTGGGACATGTGGTAGATTCAAGACGGCCACAAATGGTCTGAGCAGGGCTGGTCCATGTCCATCCACTTGACTCTGGATTCTGTGACCATTGCTCAATAGAGAAAAGTCAGAAGTAGCCTGTGCCATTTTCTAAGCTTGGGCTTTAAGAGACTGGCAGCTTCTACTGGAGCCTCTTGTCTCTGGGAACCCTGGGCTGCCATGTAAGCAGTCTGCCCACCCCGAGAAGACCACCATGCTGGATAGACCCCATGAAGGTGTGCCCATCAACAGCCCAGCTTAGCCCACCCTCCCAGCCACCACCACCCACGCACTGCGGAAGTGAATGAAATCATTTTGGACCCCACCTGCCCCGCCCCAAACAAGCCCAGCTACCAGCCTAAAACCACTGAGTGATCTTAGCCACTGCCACAAGACACAGAAGAAACGCCCAGCCGAGCCCTGCCTGAATTCCTAGCCCACAACATTCTGCCATGTAACAAAATGCAGGTTGCTTTAAGCTGCTAAATTTCAGGGTGGTTTGTCATGCAACAGCAGATGATGGCAATGAGACTCTGATACTTTGAAATACGTATTTGGTCTTTGTAACTGTTTCCTGACATACAGCTTCTAAAATCCTTGGAATCTCCTGAGCCATAGAGCATCTTTTTGTATGCTAATGAGTCAACTGCTGGCTGGGGGGCCCTGGTCTCTGGAAAGATCAAAGCCTGATTAGAGGGCTGAGACTCTCAGCTCCAGCCCCCAACCTCCAAGGAGGAGAGAGAGGGACTGAAGGTTAAGTTGATCACCAAAGGCCAATGATTTAATCAATAATGCCTATGTAATGAAGCTTCCGTAAAACCCCAAAAAGGAGAGGATTTGGAGAGCTGCTGGATAGCTGAGCACATGGAGGTTCCTGGAAGGCGGCGCACTCAGGGAGGGTGTGGAAGCTCTGCGTCCCTCCCCACAAAACCCTAACCCCACACATCTCTTTGTCTGTGTCCTTTGTGATATTCTTTATGAAAAACTGGTAAGTGTAAAGTAAATGTTTCTCTGAGTTCTGTGAGCTGCTCTAGCAAATTAATTGAACCCAAGGCGGGATCTTGGGATCCCCAATTTATAGCCAGTCGGGCAGGAGCACAGGTCACAGTCTGCGCTTGCAACTGGCATCTGAAGTGAGGGACAGTCCTGTGGAACTGAGCCCTCAACCTGTGGGATCTGACACTACCTCCAGGTATTGTCAGAATAGCATCCAGGGAGATAGTGTAGGAATTGTCCAGGCAATGTCCGGGGAGATAGGGTCGGATTTGAATTGCATCAGAGGATACCCTGCTGGTGTCCACTGCAGAAACTTCCGGAGTATTGTTTGGTGGGGAAAAAATCCCCACACATTTTGGTGACCAGAGGTCACAGAAGTGTTGATTGCTGCCTGAGAGAATAGGGAAATCACTTTAGTTTTTTTGTCTATCCACACAGGGCTCTACAGCCAGATGATTTGGGTTTAAATCTTAATTCCACCATTTGTTAGCTAGCTAGGTGACCTTCTCCGTGTTGATTTATTTTTCTTAAGCATCAATAGCTGGGTCATCTGCAAAAGGGGAATAATGGGGTTCCCAACCCAAACAGGTGTTAGGAGATTAAATGGAGTCCATGTCAGATACTCAGCACAGCGCTTGACTAGTGATACCAAATGATCAATAGGCCTTTAATTGCTATTGTTTACACACTTCCAACTTTCATACAAGAGTCAGGAGAAGGAAGATTCCAAAGACTCACATTGTACCACTGCCTTACCATTAATTCCTTCATGCACCCCATCACCACGGGGGAAAAATCCAAAACTCATTATGATTTGAACAACTCTCATCCCTGCTTATGTCTGGAGCTATCTCCCACCCCTTTCTCTCAAACCCTGTTCTTTGCCATATATGCACACCCACAGCTGTGCAAGCTCCCAAAAATGGCAGGAAGGAAATGGATAAATATTTCCACAGTGAATATTTCTGGTTAGGGAGATTATAGGCATATTTTCTTTCTTCTTTGTGATTCTTCCTTGTATTTTCCAAATCTTCTGCAACACACACTTTATCTTCAGATAATGAAGTAAAGATTCAGAAACCCAGGAAGTGAGAATTTCTTCTACTTGAAAACTGAGACACTATTTTATTTCTTTGTCGTTCTCGTGGCGTTTCCCTGAACGTCTCTTATACTGTTGAATGAATGAATGAGTTAAAATTAGACCAGCATCCATTGTGCACGTGTAGGCAGAACAGCCTCGGTTTAAACACTAAATATATTTGTAAAAATATAAAGTTTAAAAGTTTTGCTTTTTTAAATTTTTAGTTGTTTTGTTTTTATAGAGATATTCATGCTGAAGTTTTTTTTTTTTAATGAAGAAATCCTTTTGCAGAGGGAATAATCACTCTGTAGTTTATTTTTTTAAGGCCCAAATGCCAGAGTTTCTCCTTCTGCATCTATGTTTATAAACTAATGACAGGCTCTTAAACATCCATTTAGCAATGGGAAAGTTCCAAGACAGGGCGCTGTGTTCTGGTTAGAAGAATTCAGTGTCACCGAATGTATATAAGTTGCTCACACTGAAGGGAGAGAGGGCTCCAGGAACACGAAACTACCAAGTGCAGCTTTGTAGCCACAAACATTTCTTCTCTTGGGGCAGCAAAGTGAGCTGACTCTAGGCGACCACAGCCCCCTGGGGCTCTGCCCAGACACAGTTAGATAAACACCCATTTTTCCAGAAGTCCTTCTCTACTTCTGTGTTCCTTTTCAGCTGCCTCGCTTGCCGGACTCTAAGGAAAATCTGATTCTTTCATAAATTTTCTAAATAGGTTACTAGTTCATGCACTGGATTTTTATGCTCTCGTCAATTCACCAGCTGAATGTAACCCAAATCAGTCCGGCCCGTGTGAGATGAATTCAATGAATGTGGAAATTGCCTCCAAGTCCTTCATGCCTCCGAGACAGTCCACAGGCTCCCCCAGAGCTCCTGTTTTGGATTCCCCGTGCATTAGCAGCTAAAGCGACCCTCTCCTAACACGCTAGCACCACCTGCTTCCCGCTTCCCGCCTGTGTCATCTCGGGAGATTTCCAGCTCTTTGTGTCACCCCCAACAGGCTTCTTTTATGGCCATTTCTCATCGCTGGGATCTATAAATATTAATTTCAAGCCTCATATTTTAAAACCCCTTTGAGCATATTAACTGTTTAGCCACATAAATCAATCCTAAACTCATCTCAGTGGCTCATCCTACGTTCACGTTTTCCAGAACTTTCCATTTCAGCTACCACTCTTCATTGGTTTTGCCAGCAGAGTTATTTAAGGACCTTTCAAGCTGTTGGGCCCTTCTTTAGAAAGAAGGGAACAGAAAGGAAAGGAGGGATGGAGAGAGGGAGAGAAAGAAGAGGGGAGAAGAAAAGAAAGGGGGAGATGCAGGGAAGAGGGATGAACCCGGGAGGGGACTGGAATATCAGGACCTACTGGTGCTCCCCACAACTGGGTCTGGGGGTCCTGAGCAAGTCACGTAACCTCTCTGGGCTTCGCTTGGTTTCCAGGGTATCTCCGGCATGTTGCCCACAAACTCTATCCTCCTACAGTAAGAGCCAGAGTTTTCTCTCTTTGTTTGCTAGAACATGCTTCTAAAAGGATCCCCAGGTAGCACAGGAAAACATGAGGGCTGCTCTGAGCTCTCTTCTCATTACTCGCCAAAGCAGATCAAGGGACCCCGGGATTACCGACCAAGGCTGATGCCCCGGTTCTTGCTTTAGGATTCACAGGAGGACACTGGCTCTACGGGTGTTGTCTTTTCTGTGTGTTTCTATGCAGCCCATACACAGGGTCCATTAGTTCTCGGAGTGTACCTCCTAGACGTATAGAAGCCATGTTGCTACCCTACGAGTGCCTGGAAAATCTAATAGTATTGGTTGCTTTGCACCAGCCGCTCCAGAGGGCACCAGGGCGGGGGGAGGCAGAGTCAGACAGGCTGGGTGGAGTTGCTTCTGCTTGCTTCACAGGGTTGCTATCCAGAATAAGAGACGATGCTACAACACAAACTGCTCAGGGCCTGACTCATTGTTAGCGTTCGATAAATGTGAGCTTTTATTATTACCATATTTCCTCTTTTCTGAGACACCATCGATCGGAAGTCAAAGCATCAATTTAATAACTTCTCAGGGGGAAAAACAATATATTAAACACACATTCCCATTTTAAGACATCACGATTAAAAGGTGAAAGAGAAATGTGTCTTAAAAAATCAATGACATATGGTCTGATTATCGTCACATTTTGGAACCATTTTAAGTCACGTGCTTGTTTACATCCCTTTTTCCTCTTCTGTCTGGCTTCCCCAGGTGATGCATGAGTTCCATGAGAGTAAGGAAACAGATATCTGTTCACCAGTGTGTTCCCAGTGCCTAGCACAGGTACCAATTGAATATTTGTTTGATAAGATGGTTGGGTAGCATCTTAATCTGAGAGGGCTATTGATTAAAACCCACAAATGTTCCCATTGGCTCATATAATGACACTTTCCCTTATGTCATTCTCAATTTATGCAACTGAGTTCCCCAGCAGCTTTGGGAGAAGGGTTTGCTTGAATGTGTATCTGTTGAGGATTGGAATTTTCCTTCCTGTACACAGGAAGAAATGAGGATGGAAGCAGACAGGAAGTGTAGAGCATCTGCCTTAACCCTTGACACAGGAAGCAATCAGAACTGAATACAAAGCAAGAACATGGGCCCTTGTTAGCTTAAAGTGCACAGTGTGAACGTCCTTAGGACTGCAGATATGCATTAGACATTAATAAATATCTGTTTATAGACCCAACTAGATTTTCTCCATTCAATTATCAATCCAGAAAAATAAAACATCAAGGTCATCTCCCAAGTGCAAAAGACTTTTAGTTGCCCATTCAGAAATCAAGACATTAATTCATTCAATCCATAAGCATGGATTGAGGGCTTTCTGCATGCTAGGTGTGTGCTAGATGCTGAGGGGAAGAAGCCAGGTGAGAAGGCTTAGAGGATGGTGCAGACTAATGAGGGGGGCTCCCATAGGTACTGATAATTGCTCTGTATCAGGTAGCAAGAGGCATTGGCTCATAGCTGTGGGGCCCCAAGGTGAGGAGCAGAGATGATGATTTCACAGAGGAGAGAGTGTCAGTCCCATTAGACTGACTGGGAGGGGGAATCTCCAATTTCCCATGCCCCAGCCCTTTCAGAAAATTCCCTGGAACATGAACTAAGTGCGAGCCCAGGGGACCTGCCAGATTCCAAGTGATGTTCTAGGGACATGTCAAAAATGAAATGGCTTCTTATAAAGAAAGAAGCAAATTCTATCCAACTTCCTGGGGGAGAGGGGTCATTACATAAATAAAAGTTGCTTTTGACTTATCATGAAAGAGGATCAGGAAAGCAATTAATGTAAATAAGAAAGTGAGTCCACTTATCCAATCTGATGAAACTGTCTGACAAGAGACTGCTCCTGGGTGCAGTCTTCTTTGATGAGGGTGAGCACAATTTATGACAGGACCCTGGAGGCAGCCTCATCATCAGGACAAGACACAGAGGGACCCAGAGATGGAGAAACCAGTGAGCCCAGTTCCCAGACCCAGCATTCAACAGATCAGAGCTGGGCGGAATGGGTTGGAGGACCCGAGGAGCCCCAGCTGTTGGATGTGGCTTCGTGGAGACTGGAGCAGGAGGTGCTGCTGGAACATGATGGCCCTGGGCTGGTCTTCAACCAGGGGAAGAAATCCAATGTTGGCAGAAAGGGAGGAAGGTCACGCCAGGCTGAGAGAACACCGGAGCAAGAAAGGTGCTAATCCAATATGACACAGGGACACAGAGATAAAGTCGTGATGAAAGGGGCGCTATTGGCAAGAGCTTGTTCAAGGTGGATGCTGATTATATAAGGAACTCAGAGCTGCAGCGTTGTTTTTGTTTTTTATTTATTGGCATTGAGAATCCTGAAAGTTTTGAGCAGCGAAGTGATGCAATCTGATGTGTGTTTCAGGAAGACAATTGTGGTGGTGTTCAGCTGGGAGAGATAAGAATCATGGGAGGGGAAAACAGATGATGCACATGGCAGGGCCAGGAGTCAAAAATTGAGGCAGTGGATGGAGGGGCCTGGGAGAGCAATTAGAGGAGGAGGAAAGGGGTGAGAAAAAACACCCTGGCTTACTCAATTCTTAGAACTGAGAATATTATCCCCTACGTTCACCTAAGGAATGTACTAGAACACTCACAGCAGTGTTCTTCATAATGGCCACTGCACATTGCTGTGCACGACACAACAGAATACCATATGGCCACGTGAAGGGGAGATCTCAGGCAGGATGCTTCAGCATGGGTGAATCGCACGGACATAATGCCGAGTGAAAGAAACAATAACTTTCTTTATAGCCCCCCAAAATTGTATATAGTATTACTCCATTTATGTTAAGTGATCCTGGGAACACAGGGCCCCTCTAGGATGAGTTCTGATGTTCCAATTTAAAATTCTGATTACTTAGGTAAGTCCACCATGGGCAAATCCATCCAGTCAAATATGTATGTATTATTTGTGTTTACTTTTATGCAAATATATCATACTTAAATTTTTTTTAAGAAAATTATCCTTGTTTGTCGTGCCAACTGTACAACATTAAAGCAATTTCAATAATAATAACAATGATAATGTCTCCCATTTTGGAATGCCAGTTCTATGTGCTAGAAGCAGGTAGGTGCTGACGGCAACCTTGTGAGACAGATTTTAAACTCTCATTTTACAGATAAAGAAATGGAGGCACAGAGATGTCCCAAAGCCACCAGCACTCTTCAGGAACAGAGCAGAACTGGAACCCAGGAATGCCTATGTTATCCTGCCTCAGGACTCCACAAGAGGGTTTCAATAAATGTGGCCATGATTATTCTATTTAGGCATTGGATCTGCTGTGACTATATGACCCTACTTTTCTGGAATAAGCTGGATCTGTCACCTATGTACTTCCTAATATTTGGGTTTTCCATGAGCTCAGCACTCAGCTGATTTTCACAATCTCAGACCCTTTGAACACATACCTTCCTTATAAACATTTTCAATCAAACAAATGAATCTAACCCAGAAAAGCAAACACATTTTGGATAGAACAGTCATCTTTTTTAATCAGTTTTTGTGTTTCCTATATAAACCAGCAGCCCAGAGGTACTATTTCTGAAAGCATTTTGTAATGGAAGATTTTTACCCGAGTGCTATTTAGTATTACTATTATTATCCTCATTATTAACAATAATGATTTACAGAGTAGTTTGAGGAGGCACTTCTATTTAGAGACCAGGAACAACAAGCCTCATTTGATACTTAAGTCAGCAAATGTAATAGGAAGAGGAAAAGGCAAAAGAAGGAATTAAAACAGATGCGCCTGTTGTGGGTAGGCATCTACCCTCAGGGACCAAGAAGCAGGTAAGAGGAAGGAAAGATTCAGCAACAATGGAACCCAAGAACAAACATTTCCTCCACTATGTCACTGCGAGAGATGCGCTCTGCTGAAACTCAGTGACCATAGCCAAGGTCCATATATAGTATCTTGAGGGATTAACTTCCAACATGGAGATGTCCCGGGAGAGTTTCAAAGCAGTCTTACAAATAAGATTGCACATGACCTTCACAAGAATGCTGTGAGCTAGCTGGGGTGGGTGTGGCCTTATACCCCTGCCCCATCATGCTGGTGAAGGCACTGCAACGTTTGCAAGCACAGCGCCGTGTGACAGCATCACAGAAGGCCACCCTGGCCACTCTGCCTCGTAAAAGTGCTAGAGCAGAAAACCACCCTAGGGACTATCTTGTCCAGAGGCCCACAGACATCATTAACTCATACATTATTCAGAAATCTTGTTAAATGTCCAAAGTCCTGGGCCCTACCCTAGACCTGGGTGGGACCGAAGAATTTATATTTAAAAACCAAAACTTCCTGAAAAAATAATCATAGAAATAAAAGAAGAACTTGCATCTTCCAAATGATAGACTCCCTTGGAGCGTCGCTGAGGATGAAAAGCCTAAAAACTCTCACTCACATCCTGGTGAGAGTCCAAAACAGCAAAGATGAAGAGAAAAATCCGAAAAGCTTAGAGAGAAGAAAGGAGTTACCTTCGATGGGACAGCAATAAGATTCACATCGGTTCTCACCCTTTATGAGAAAATGTATTTCAATTATACACCTCGCCAACATACATATAAGTACACTAATGTCTCTGCAAAGAATATTTTCTGCAAAACAACAGTAAAATTGAGACTATCCTTCAGCCAAATGAAAAATAAATCCAAGAAAAATAGAAAAGGAGTTCAGGAAATCCAAGGAAAAATGGAAACTAAACCCAGGAGGGGAATCGAATGAAATCTCAGGATGACAAGTGTGCAGCAAAAAGCAATCAGTCCAAATGGGGACAGGAAGTCGACCTGTGCCAGAAATAACATCTCCAAGAGGAAGTAGACTCTATCATTTAATTTGTTTGATGAACAAACTGCAACTTCTTAATGGGAAGATGAAGGCTTAGATTTTTTTTTTTTTCTATCTGTAAGAAAAAAATAAAAGAACCCCCTGGAAAAACAAAAGCATCCACATGAAAGTCATGGCCTGAATATGAAAAATTAAAATGCAGCATATTTTTAAGGAATTAATTGTGTATAAGCAAAGAAAGAGTTTTGGAGTTTTTTAATGTTTTCTTCATGTGGCATGAGTTTAGAGACACAACTTCGTAGTCCCTTCTGTGTGCAGGTGAACACCAAGAGCCCACAGAGCTGACTGGCTCAGACAAGAGCTTCAAACCACCTGCAAACCACCTCTGCCACTTGCTGGCTCTGTGACCTTGGACTAATTAGTTCACCTCTCTGTGCCTCAGCCCTCTCATCTACAATGTCTTCTGTCTCACAGGACTGTTGCAAAGATTAAATGAGCTAATACGCACAATGCCTGCAGAATGGTAAATAGGCAGATATTAGGTGTTATTGCTATTAGTAATACAATATTAAAATATAGAAATAATAGTTGATTTCGCATTGCAAAATCTATGATTAAAATCACCCTCTAACAAAACATGGAAGACTAAATCAGAATTAAATAACACAGATAAATATAAAAATCAATAAGGGAAAAATAACGGCATAGCTACCAAAGTAGGGCAGATAACAAAGAGAGGTTGCCGGGAGAAGAGGAAAATTGTTTGTTCCTTCATCAAAGATGGAAGTCAGCAGATACTGTGCAAAGCAAACAGATTCAGCAGGAAAGGATTTTGCACCTGTCTATATAATTATAATTAATTTAATAAATAATTCTAATTCATCTTAGTTTATTCATTATTTTACTTTTCATTAATTATATATGTTTTTATATATGTATATACATATAATTATATATTAGATTTATATTTAATTATATTATAATAAATAAATAATCAATAAACTTAAGTATAATTTAAAAAAATAAAAGCAACACTCAACATGGTATCTATCCGTTACAGAGAGCAGGTGGTGGACAGAGGAAGCAAACTGAGAGGAAAATTGAGAAGCAAAATGACTGCTGACCTCTGTGGAGTGCTTACTATGGGCCTGTCCTAAGAACTCTGAACATATTATCTCATTTAACCCTCTAACAACCCTAAAAGGGAAGCACGATTATTACTATGCCATTGTACAGATGAGGTATTTGAGGCAGAGAGACTAGGTACATCCCCAGGTGCCACGACTAGTGGAGAAGAGCGACTTTTGGCCGCTACCCCTCCTCTCTCAGGGTGGAGAGTTGGTAAGAGTGGTTCACATATAGGATTTAGCATTACAGTGGCAAATGCCAGAGGGAAAAATAACAACTGTGGAGGGATAAACAGCATCCCACAAAAATCTCAAGTCGACCCAGAACCTTAGAATATGACCTTACTTGGAAATGGGGTCTTTGCAGCTGTAAAGAGTTAAGATGACATCATACCGGATTCAGGTAAGTAAATCCAATGACGGGCGTCGTACAGGAAGTCCACAAGAGATCCACAGAAAACAAACATGGGAAGACCCATGTGACAGCCATTAGAGTGATGCAGCTACAGCCCAAGGGTCAGGGACCGCGAGCCAATAGCAGCTTAAAAAGAAACAAGGAAGGATTTTTTCCAACAGCCTTACAGGGAGCATGACCTTCCAGATGCTTTGATTTTATACGCCCAGCCTCCAGAACTGTGAAAAAAAAAAAGAAAATCTGTTGTTTCATGTCACCCAGTTTGTATAATTTGTTCCAGCAGCTCTAGAAAACTGAAACAATAATTAACCCAAAACTTTAAATAGATATGGTCAAAATGAATGAAAGAAAGGAAAATGTTACTTTATATTTTACAACTTTCTACATACCCTTGGCTTTTTACAAAACTCTCAGATGTTCCTCCTTGTGGTGGGCTCCAGGGCGGGCCCCGAGATTTCTACCTCCTGGTAGTCACATGTGTGTCATCTCCACTTCTTGAGTATGGACTCAAGGTGCAGGGGACTTCGCCAAACTGTGCACGGACCCTTGACTCACAGAAACTGGTAAAATAAAAGCTTGTTGTTTTAAGCCTCTAAATTAGTGATGATATTGTTACGTATCCATCGTTAACTCGTTTCTCCTATAATTAAAAATAGCAATGATAAGGATACTTTAAAATGTTTTCATTTAGCAGTAGATCTCTACAATTAAAAATAAATTGAAGAAGACAAATTATTCTGATGAGCATTAAGTTTGGGAATAGCTCCCTCATTAAACACACAAGGATCCCAAGGCACAGAGAAGTTAAGCACCGTGGGCAGGTGCACACAGGTGATTAATAACTGAAACTTCACTGAAGCACACATATCCCCACTGACATTCTGTTTTCCATCTCACTCCTATCTGCAGAATGACAACTGGAATTTAAAATTAAAAAAAAAAGGTAGCCAAGAGCAATATAATTCTGCAAATCTAAGGCAAAGATTCACAGATTTATCTCAGATTATATAGATGGTGCACACCGTTTCCAACAATTTCCCCAGTTCCTGGGAGAGTAGATATGTTAACCACGCACTTATTGGACAGTTTTTTTTGTCTGCATTTGCAATTACTGCAGTATAATTTTTTTTTTCTTCTGAATAGCTCCAGATTTGTTTTTGTCTGAGCTGAGGTGGAAAATTGAGAAATAGCAGATTCAACAATAATTGACTTTATTAGGAATATGAATGTATTACACCCGCCATATATTAAAAACTCATTGCTTTTATATCGGCCTCGAACACTGTACACTACTTTTATGGTTCCCTAGTCTCCCACGTTCCCCTCACTATACTGTTCCCATCAGCTTTATGTTCCTCATTCCCTGTCACGTGGAGGAAATAAATGGTTAAAAATCTAAGTGCTCATCAGACACAAGCCAGAGTTCATAAATGAAAGTGGGCAGCCTTGGGTAATTTAAGATATTGCTGTGAGCTGGTGTTGCCAAAAAAACGATGCACTTATTGAACCATAAACAAAAACAATTAAGATGAGATGTTGATTACTGCGAAGAGAGCTCCCCAATAGCATAGAAAACACAGGCCTCAGAGGGAGTCACATTTGCATAAACATCTCTGGAACCCTGGGATTTCTAGGATGCCCTACAGGAAGCCTTTCTGCAAAAGGATTTTTCAGCCTCCCGGGAAAATGCCTGCGAAGGCCCCCTGGAACATCCTGCCCCAGGAATCACAACTACCAGGCAGAGAGAGGAGACAAAGGCTGACTATTTCTTTAGGGCACAGCCAGGAAGGAAGGGAAGTCTCTTTGAGGTAGATGAAAGGCATAAAAACACAGGCAAACCGCAGTTGGAATGTACAGCTGTTGAAGTCCACCTGGCGAAGCATCCTCCCAGCTCCATGACGAAGAGCTCATTCAAGAAAGCCTAGGCATGGAGAGAGCGGAAGAGGCCTTCTGAAGCTCTTCTTAATGGCTGGACCCTCCAGGCTTGGCCAGAAAGGTAATTGGGATAAGAAGAGCCCAGCATCAGAAGCCTGGACCAAGAGCTACCAAAGCATGGGCGGATGCCTGGCCGCAGAAGTTTCAAGAACCACAGAAGTGAGAAGGTATCTGAGTCACCACAGAGGAGGAAAGGATGCAGGGGATGGTTATAAATCTACAAACAAAACTGGGCAACAGATCTGGACTGTAGCAATGGCCAACATCCCACCCTACCCCAGCAGCTGGAGCTGCTGCCCAATAATGATCACAGTGGAAATCTGTGAGCACGCTGGTTGTGTTCTCTCTTTCCGGAGTGGAAAGGTGACTGTAATTATGGAGAATTGTGCCTAAAAATCCCCCAGAGCAAAGCAGATGGTGGGTGCACAACAATAGCTTACAGAAGGGAAAAAAAAGAGAAAACAAGCAATGGATGTATGCACAGATGGAGTGGATGTGTGCGTGTGTCATAGGACTGAAGTTAGGCTGGGACTGACATTTAGAGGCGCCTTGAGGAGGCAGAGAGAGTGGAAAGAGCACGCCAGGGCAGAGCGCCCTGAGACACATCATACGCATTGAGCAGGAACAAGACAGGCGGGAGAAGAAAAATGAGCGTCCAGCCAGACAGACGATATTGGGTCAACTCAATCTGTCCCCGTCTGTCTGGAGAAACTCTGCAGGCACACATTACAGCATGTCGATCAGCCAGGGGGAACAGTGATTGGCATCTGCGAGCCCAGCACCTGTGAGCAGACTGACATTCATGGAGACAGGTCCAAATGTCACCGGCCAAAGGCCAGAGAACCTCGCGTAGCCTGACGGGGGCCGCTCAGACAGGTGGGGTGACAGTCGTACCAATGCGGTCACTCTGAGCAGTGGTTTGAATTTCACGGCAAGTGGCCAGTTCACTTAACTGGGAGGCATATCTGCGTTGGTGTAGATGGCAATTAAAAAGTGTAGAAACCTGGAAAAGGAAACTGATGGGTAGAGACCACTTACTCTGTGCTGGGCTCTGCTAAGAGCACAACACCATCTTGTTGAATAGCCAAGTCCGGGGTTATTAGCCCTATTTTATAAAGAACCTCAGTGTTGCGCAAATTAAATGGTCTTTAAAAATTCACACAGGTGGTAAGAGATGGAACAGGATAGAATCTTGATTTCTTGAGCCATGGAAGTCTTGTGCTTTCTACTGCTCTTTACTTGCGACACTGACACTGAGAGATACAGAGATATATGCAAGGCGAGGTATTTTTTCAAGACAAAGGGAGACAGAGGTAGAGGAATTTTAAGTGTTTATTTGACTATTGTTGTTACCATTCTGAAGCTGGAAGAGAAAGGATTCATGGGGCAAATGGAAAATAAGATGGCACACAGGGATAGCCAGAGGACAAGCTGTCATTTCTGATGTTGGGCTCATACTCCTCCCAGAATTCCATAACAGAAACGCTGAGGGGATAAGGGTTGGGTCATTGTTTCTGGCAGAAGTAGGGTCCCAGGGCAGACTCGAAGGAGTCACCAGGAAGGTAAAATGGGTTATGTCCAGAGGCATGGAAAACCCTGATACCCAGCACCAGTAAGGAAAGGGACTCAGTCACTCAGTGTCTGATGTCCACTGCCCTCATCACCATGGATACAAAAGCCCACGGGAGGAAGTCCTGTCCACACAGCAGTCAGATTCAAGGACGGGGACAGACATGTGGAAAGACATTGGCAAGGTCACAAGGTGAAGCTCTCTTTAGGGGAACGCAGCTCCCAAGACCAAGTTTGTAGGACTCCGTGAGTTAATTCATCTATTCAATAAACATCTATGGAGTGGCCCCCTTTGAGATGAACTCTTATAGGTTTAGGGTTAGATCAGTGGAGAAAATGGAGAATAGGATCCCTGATTTCCTTGGGCTCCGATTCTAGGGATGGGTGCTCTGCCCAAATCCCACCTTAGGGGATTCCACTCCACGTGTCTGTCAGAATAGTCCTGCCGTCTCCCTCCCCAGAGGAGTGAGCACGGGGGACGGAAAGTGGGGATTTTTAGACACAGGAAGCCTTAGATTTGAATCCTGGATTTGTCACATCCTAACTAAGAGATCATCAAAAACTAACAAGTTTCAAGGGTGTTTCCCCACTTGTAATACTGGGGAAAATACTGTTTTCCTTTAAGGGTGTTAGAAGAGTCAATTTATGTAGGCTAAATCATTTAGCCTGACACATAAACACGGAGAATACAGATATCTCTTCCTTCCTTCAGATCTCTCTCCCAGAGCCTGAGTTACTATCAGATCGTAACTCACGTAACCCTGCGTCCAGCCACAACCCTATTCCCGCAGCGGCTCCTGCACCCTGTGGACACAGGCATCATTCGGAAAAGCAACTTCTGTTACACAATCACAGAAAATGGAAAACTCCAACTCATGAACGATGGAAGAGCAAGAGGCAGGGAGACCAAAATAAGGTATTTCTCTGGCAAGAGACATACCAGCCCCTTCACCAGGAGTGGGATGCTTAGACCAGGAAGAAATGCTATTGAGAGATGTTTAGGAAGCCCTTATCTCTGGGTCACGCCTTCCGGTGAGACATTAGGCAGAGAGAAAGGGCAGCTTCAAGCATTGCCCGGTTTCTGATTTGGGCTACTGGGTGGAGAACAGCGTGACTAATGAAGATGTGGCCAGAGCTGGGCAGAGTTATGAACTGCGGGTATGTTGCACTTGGCAAGTCCAATGAGTATCCAGGAGGGGATAGCAACTGGGAGTTAAATACAAGACTTTCTGGAAAAAGGCTAGGCAGGAGATCGAGACGTGGGAGTGAGTGGCACACGGGTGGTATTGGTTACCGTGAGAGTAAACAGCACGACTAGGGGAGAGTTACTGGAGTGCGAGGAGGGGGTTGGAGACGACTGAGATACTGCTGTGGAAAAGTGGTTTGGGACCAGGCGCAGTGGCTCCCACCTGTAATCCTACCACTCTGGGAGGATTGCTTGAGGTCAGGAGTTCGAAACCAGCCTGAGCAAAAGTGAGACCCCTGTCTCTACTAAAAATAGAAAAATCAGCCGGGCATAGTGGCGCATGCCTGTAGTTCCAGCTACTCGGGAGGCTGAAGCAGGAGGACCACATGAGCCCAGGACTTTGAGGTTGCTGTGAGCTACTCTAGCCCGGGCGACAGAGTGAGACCCTGTCAAAAAAAAAAAAAAACAAACGTGGATGGGGAGGTGAAGTCAATGAAGTGAATACAGAAGAGGCTCGCAGAACTGGAGGCTGGGCCCCCCTAGAACTGAACTGGCCATGGACTGCAATGGCACATTTGCATCAGGGCTAAAGGGGGATTCCTACCAAGTCCTCTCACACTGAGGGGCAGGATGGGCTTGCCAGTAGCTCCCTGGGACCCCCCTTTCTCCAAGGAGTGCAGAGAGAGGGCTCTGAGCATAACGAACACAGCCATAAGCTTTGCCTGGAGAAATGTCACATTGGAGGAGCCCCAGCCTCAGAAAGGCAGGGGTTAGTGCAATGACTGAAACTGTCCCTGCGATGGGAAGCTCTAAAGATGAAGTGCATTCATTTGGTTTCCCGGGACCTTCTCAATGATTCATCCTTCTCCTCCTCTGTGAGGTGGAAATGCTTTAGGAAGAAATCTCCGGTTATAAATTCTCTAGGTCCCTTCTTAACCAGTCAGGCAAGATTGATGGGCTAAGCTGGTTGACACGGAAGCAATTGGCAATATCATTACTCGCCTCGTATTTATCTGCATTTATGTTAATGGCTTTGTTCTTGATCAGAGCAGCCACAAAACTGGGGGAAATGTTTATTGCACTCAAAGTTTGCCTGTGATGAATGACGTGGGAGTCACAGAATAGCCAATGCACATGGTATGTAGCAAACATTTCCTTTATTTATTTATTTTGTCTGCTTCTGGCAAAAGCAGCACAGACCTGCATACCTGGGACCAAACCAACTCAATCTTTTTTTCTTTTTTCACATTCTGCTTCGTCATCTGATTGATTTAATGCTTCTTGTGGTCAGACTTTGCAGAGAAAAAGAATACGCGTACAATTTCTCTCTCTGGCAAGCTCTTTCTTGCCTGCTCTTTTTGCAAAGGGCAATTTCATAAAATCACAGGGCTGGGAGGGAACCCTTGCGCACTTTTTTCCCCAACTCCTCACTGTGCAGAAGCATTTGGGAGAAAAAAGGAAAGAAGTCACTTCTTCGAAATCTTTTAGAGGTCAGGCTATGTGTTCAGATGTTTCACTTGTATTATCCTATTTAATCTTCACGAAGCTCTACCAGCCCCATGTTGAAGATGAGGAAATGAAGGCTTGAAGAATGTCAGCCACAGGTTGGCAAGCTACTGCCTGTAGCCCAAATCGAGTCTGGGGCTTCTGTTTTGTTTAAAAAAAAAAAAAAAGTTTTCTTGGAACACAACAACGCTCCTTATTTACATATTGTTTATTGCTGTTTTCAAGCCACAATGTCAAAATTGAGTGGCTGCAGCCAAGATCCTATTGCCTATAAAGCCTAAAATATTTACTATCTTGTCCTTTCTAGTAAAAGTTTGCTGACCCTTGATTTAGGTAAATTGTCCTGGTTGCAGACAACATATGACTGTGCATAGTGAGACTTTGTTCTATCTCACTTCAAATCCTCTGTGATATCCTACCAGGTTACAGTGTTCACCATAGAGAGGAAGAATTAGCTCAGGTGGCCCCTCCCTGCATTCTCCTTTAAGAAGGCACCCACTCACCTTCTTCAAAACCAGTACAGGCAGCAGCAAGGGTACCTGTGCTTGTAAGGCATCTAAGGACCAGGCCCTCGCTTATCCATCATGCCACAGTGGGTTTCCTATTCTGTTTTGCAGAACAGAAACCATATTGGAGATTAGTTTAAACAGAACCCTATTTCCTTTATTGGGGAAGGTTTCCTGGAAGAGGAGGAGGTAGAATTTGATGTAAGTTGTTCACGTCACCGGTCATATAAATTTCTCAAAAAGCTTCTGAAGGAAATCAGAAGAGGTGAAAAATGGTTTTGAAGACTGTACACCACTCGAAATGGTGATGCTAAGGAAGGCAAGCAAAGGTGACAGTGTTAGAAGCAGCCATTTGCTGAACATCTATTATACACCATGGGATTTACATAAAGTTTACAGAAAGTTATTCCATTCTGCACAACCCTTGAAAAGGTAGGTAATTTGGTGAAATGAGGAAAGAAAGACCCGGAAATGTCCAAGGACTTACCCAAGATGCCACAGTTAGCAAATGATACAGGAAGGACTTGCCTCTGGGGCCGCACACTAAGCCTGCTCTCTTCCCTTTGTGCCCCTTCTTACATTCAGCCAGCAGGTAAAGAAATCACGTTGAGAATTGGCCCCAAAGATCATGTTCAAGTTTGCTCAGGGTTAGCTTTTCTTAGAAGTGAAATACACTTGAGTGAACAGAAGCCAAAGGCAGATATTGGTGGTTCTGATGGGAGTTGGAGATCTGAAAATGGGAAAAAGGGGGAGCATGGTATATGGAGGGTGTCACAAGGGAGGGCTGGAGGGAAACAAGAATGGAGAGAAAAGATTTTCAGCGGAGGCTCCCTGGGCCAGGAGACCTGTGGGTGTCAGTCAGAGGTAGGAAGAGACCCAAGAGAGACCACAAGCAAAGGAAATTGTTAGAAGCAAATAAGAAGGTGGAAGAGAGACCCATCTATGAAGGCCAAGTCTATAAGGCATCAGAAGAGCCATATCTGACCCTCGCAATCTGATCTGTGATGAGATCTCTGCATAATTAGAGGGTCTCATTAATCAGAGACTTGTAGAGCACCAGGCACAGAAGGGATGGATGGGCCATTTGTTCTGATCTCCCATCTAATCCTGACACCCACAATAGCCCCCCACTGTGGACACCCAGATCCTGCCTGATCACCCCAGAGACAGGGAATCTAGTTCCTGCAGCACCAGCAGCTCCAATGAAGACAGGTGATTTCCCTGTGACTTCTGGATCCCAATTCTGCCCCCAGGACAGCAGATAGGACAAACCCAGTCACTCTTCCACATAAAATGTCTGAAAATATACAGATAGCTTAACATCCACCCTGTGATCATCCTTCCCAATAAACACAAAAATCACCGTTTTCAGACGCCTTCTCAGCATGATTAGCCCATTAGGAGCTTTAGATGTTATCTCATGTCCCTCAGAGGTTCTCATCACTGTGTCCACTTTATAGAAGAGCAAACTGAGGCTCAGAGAACATAAGTAAGTTCCTCTGGTAACTGCGCTAGGGAATACAAGAGATTTTCAACACAGATCGTTCTTGGAATCCCTTGTGGTTTCCAACAGCGGGATTTTGAGCTACCTCATCATAATGGTAACTTTACTCTGGACTTATAAAAAAGGCACAAAAGGCTAAACGAACATATTTTTATTTGTTTTTTTGTTTGTTTGTTTTTCATTATATTGACATGAAGGAGAAAGAGTAAATTATAAGCAGAGCTGAATCAAAGCTACATAAGAAAGACAATTGACGCGTTGAAGAATGACTTCCTATAAAACACCTTCTTAGGGTGTTTCTGATGTTTAATATAAAAACCCAGTGGTATGTGCCTCGTAGGTTCAGGGGAGACATTCACCCAGTTACCCAGGAATTGTCAATAAAATCATATTTCCTTACATTTATCAAATAGTGGGAATAGACATTTTGGTAATTAGATAAACTTCCTCTCTTTGTCATTTTAAAATCAATAACATCCTTAAAATGTGTTTTTATAATAATCTATTCTAATAAAAAGTGTCAGAAGAGGCAATTTCATGGACTATAACTTTACAGACAATGAGGTTAATCAAGGTGGATATGTGTTCAAAAAAATGGTTATGAGTTCTCAAGCCTTCAAGGTTGAAAGACAGAAATCAACTATAAAATTTTGGTTTTAAATGGCACCATAAAGGCCGATGCCAATTATAATTTCCAGCCCTTTTTCCTTCAATTCTTATGCCCGGTGCCATTTCAAATTAGGAGACTGGCCTTCTATGAGCACCTTAATGAAGTTGTAACTCCTGGGAATTCCTCGGTCTGGAAGAACTTCCATGTGTTACAGATGAAATCGTCCACAGCTACGCTGAGCTGAAAGTTTGACTTCCAAAAGCCCAGGGCATCCACTGGCTGACAAGCACTTACTTTTTGAATATTTTAAAGACAAGGGGATGAGACACTTCAAAAATAACAGATTCTGCTTTGCATGAAAATATAATATGTTTCCATCTTAATGATGTAAAAGAATAGCTTGTTATCACGGTGCATCTGAAGAAAAAAAACAAATTACACATGCAAATGTTTTTTGGCTAATTAATTCAATTCTGCAGATAAAATTGGGACAGTACAGAATTTCAAGCAGATTCCTAATAAGATCTGGAATCTAGCAATTTCAGCTAAGATGCCAAAACATCTCTTTCCAGGAGATGAAGCTTCCTATAGACCCTTATATTGGTCATTCCAGGTTTGCAAAGAGCCTTAATATACTGATTAGCTACTTGTCTCATAACTCCTGCAATGTAAAAATTTCAGGGTCAAAATTTAGAGTCAATAGATGGAAATTCTAGTTACCCTTGTACAAATTAAAATACTACCCTGGAGACCAAAATTCATCTCTAATAGTGATATAAGGATGACATTGTAAAACCTACGTCAGTTATACAATTAAAATGGTCTTCGAATCTGAAGGTCTAACTTCATTTTAAATTAGTGAAAAGAACATCGGTTTTGAAGTCATACATATCTGGATTTGAATAATGAATCTGCCAGTTATTTGCTATGTGAGAGAACAAAGCATAGTTAAAATCCCCTAATATATACTCAAATTTTCCATCTGTAAAGTGGAATTAAAAATATCCACCTTAAGAGCTTTGTTGTTGTCTGTTATGGGAATTAGAACCAAAAATGTATTTGTGTTTTAGGAAAAAATATATACTTTTGCAACCCCAGTTGCCTTTTATGTATGTTTGTACCGAATAAAAGAAGAATCGTTTTGCTCCGTCATGAGACTAAGATTGCTGGAAAAGCACAAAAATCTTGGGGAAGTCTTTGGACTTGCACAAGGCACGGGGATACAAGAGTCAATTAAGCTGGTCTCATCCAGAATTCCAGAACCTAAAATGACTCTAGATTACACGACAAAGAAACTATCTCAGAGCTTTGTGTGTAGTAGATGCTCAAAAAATATTTATTTTTGTCCTTTCTGGGGGCACTGTTTCTGTGCTTTCATATCTCCTTTTCTAAGAAGTATTATCAAGTTCCCTGTCTTCTTTGAGAAGCACAAATCCCTCCAGCTCAGTAGCAAAAAGAAGGAATTTTTACTCTGCCCCTGAGGGTGATCTCTGGACAAGCAACTGGAAGCCTTGAAGGAAGAGAAGAGACCTAAAGTGTGGACAGGAAGTGCAGCACACCCTACCCTGTGGCCAGGAAAGACTTCGCTGGCATGTCACAGAACTGTGTGAGAGACCAAATAACTTCCTCTTCTTCACATATTCCATTAAAAGAGAGACTTTCTGGTATGTTGGCCCAAGGTTACCACTCTGAAGGTCTCTACCAATGAGGAAAGGAAAGTACTGAGGGTCCCCAAACCGGGAGGACCCTCTCATGTTGCACTAGATAGACTTGTCCAGACCACAGAAATCAGAGTTTTAGCCTAGAGTCAGGGGACATAGGGACCACCTGAGCCAATGTCCCAGAAAAGAGCTGACAGCAAGGCAAAGAGACAACAGAACCAAGCAATGGGTTGGGTCAAGGCAGAACCAATGGAGTTTGCACAGAGAGCAGAAATAGTGCACCGTGCCCACAAAGTGCCTGGCAGGGGCACTAGGCCAGGTGGGAACTTTGGAATCTCCAACATTTCCCAAGTCTTAAAGGACTTGGACTAGGGAGGGTGGCTGAGAAGACAGCCAGAGCAGGGGACGCAGGGGACGGTGTGAATCTTGACAACTGGGAAGTGGCCACAGGCATGACCAGCCCAGACTGGGAGCTTGGCCCAGAGGTGAGTGTTCATGGGACTCATGGAACAGCAGTCCCCTCAAAATAATCCTTATCTGCAGGGCGTGCCCTGGATCCTACACTAATATCCAGGAAAATCTTAAGAACAGGAAAAAAAAAATCTTACTTCCCAGTGGTGATAGAGGCCACTTTGATCTTCCTGTTGATGTGAATGAACCACAAATCCCTGAAGCCCTGCTGAGTGAATCCAACTGAGTGTCAATTCTGCCTTTTCTTCCAAGATATACCACCAACATCTCTTCTCTTAAATGGTCCTGGGTTCTCTCACTGACTACTGACTTCTCTGAGCATCAGCCTTCTCATCCATCAGACCAGGAGAATTACACTGAGGTGGCAGCAAAGCTCAGGAGAGTTTCCGTGGGAATTGGGGAAGCTGAGGCTCTCTGGTGAAGCAGCAGGAATTCCGGAGTTAAGTGTCTCAGTATGATTGCCCTTGTTTAGTGTCTTCTGAAGTTCAACTGTGAAACAGCCACATCCAGAAAACAAAGCCCCCCATGGATGATCTGAATCCCCTCTTGATTTGAACGCCTTTGCCTCCACCTTTAGCTAGTGGAGGAGTCCGGCTCATGCAATCTCATTGTGTATCAGCCACATATTGTCTCACTTGGGGAAAGACCCCAGTGACATGCAGTGTTAGGAGTTTCCGAAAAGCCCAGATGCATGTGGAAATTGTTCTAGGTTCACAGGGACTGCTGTATGTCCCTAGAAGGTATGGTCCCTGGGGAAAACGCTAAGGAAATATTCAATTCCCCATCCTCTCCACTCTCCACTTATCAAGACAGATGGGTCTTTATGGTAACGACAATAATAGCTAGCATTTACTGAATATTTACTATATATAATGCATGGTTAAGTATATTACATAAATCGTCTCCTATGAGATGGGTTGTTATAACAACCCTATGAGATGAGTACTATTATTTATCTTCATTTTAACCATCAGGCAACTGAGGCACAGAGGGATAAAGTAACAGGCCCCAGATCACCCAATCGTAAAGTGGTGACGCTATTTAATAGTATTTGAACTCAGGCTGACGGATCCAGAAACCAAGCTATAAGCCTCTGTCTCCACCAAATTCTGAGTTAGGGGAGGTGGATGATCTTGGAGGAAATTTTTCAATGGGAGAGAAAATGGTTGATTTCTACAAATGTTGGTGGCAGTGTTCTCCTTGATGCTGAGATTTAGACATCAGAAAGCCAGGAGCACCATGAATTAATGGAGTTGACTTTATGTGAATCAGATCTGCACGTATCTTCTCTGCATGACTCCAGTCCCCAGGAGGAAGTTGGAGAAGATGAGAAAGCGGAAGTCAAGAACACTGACCATCTCGCCAGCCCCTCTGGGGCACAGCCAGGGCCTGGGGTGCCCAGCTCCAGATCCCTGGTCCCTCCCCATCTAATCTTCCAATTTTGTTGATTTCCAAATCCCACAAGCCCCACCCATACAGGATGGTGGAGAGGGGGGAAGAGAATCATGTCATCCTAGCTTTTTAATTCCTTTTTTCATCTTCTTATCACAAGTTCCTTGGTAATATTCCAGTTTCAAAGGAAATATTTGGAAGGATATCTGAGGACTGAATGCATTCATGTTTTATACCAAATGCTTTCAACATGAGAATCCGCCCAGTCGTAGCTAATAAAAATATCCTTCCTGAGCTGGTACCAGGAGGTTTCATTAAAATAGCAGTCGATAAGCAGAGCTGATTTGGCACCGAGGAAAAAAAAAAAAATCACAGGCGTATCATGCCTTTGGAATTCAAGAGTACAGCTGAATCAAGGCCTTTTTTAGTTATCTTAGGACCATTTTCTAAGTTTTTCCTTAACAGATACTGAGGCATATACTGTGGGGGAGAAGAACTAGCTTTTCTGCCTATCTCAGGTTCATGGCCGAAGCCCCTATAACAAAAGGTAGATTAACAAAAGAAAAGCAAACGATTTTTTTAAAAAAATATAACTTTTATGTGACACAGGAGACTTTGGAAATGAAGACCCAAAGAAACCGTGAAACCTGTCTATTTTTATGCTAAGTTTGGGGTAGCGTGCCCCGACCCCCATCAGCACTCTCGCAAACCATACTGAACGGTCAAATTGAGAGAAATATCGGAGAAATTTTCTCTGTCTGTCGTGCTGGAGGCAGAGAGACCTGCCACGGACCATTACTGGTGCTCTAGTACCCAGGCCCCCTCTGGCCCAAACTTCCCAGGACTTCATTTTTTTCCGATTACAATTGCCCAATCAACAAAAAAGCCAGAATGGAGGCCCAAGCGAGTAGTTGCTAATATGCTCATTAATACATTTTCAACCTTATTGCATACCGCCGTGGGCTAGGACCCAGCTGCTAGGGGAGGTGAGCCGCTGGGGACCCCAAATGGAACCAGGACCTCACCTACAAGGAGCTTACCATCTTACAGGAAAGGTAAGACATGCACACGAGGCAGGATGGGAAGCCGTTCTTGGCACAAGGGAGTTAGGAGGGAGGAACTGTTCCCAGGTAGCAGGAACATGCAGTACTTCCCGGAGGAAGCATCAGAACCCAGCTTTGATTGGGGCTGAGACCTGGGCAGCAGGGAGGGGAGGGGGCATGCCTGGAGTGGGAAATAGCACAGAGGGTGCAAGCCCAGGCTGTGTGCAGACAGGGGGCATAGAGAGAATGCTTAGAAATTCAGACTGCCCCGAGTTAAAAAGGGTGTGTCGTGGGCATTAGAGGCAAAAACGGTCAAGCTATTTAGTTTCTGTATGTCAGTTTACTCACTAACCCAATGCATGTGCTGAGGTCCTTTTCAGCACTGTTAGTTTAATTCTAACTGCATCCTTTTGATACAGCAGAAACCTCGGGGGTTCTGTAGAGGCGACAGGTACTGAGAGGCAGGGGCTGACACCCTAGAAAGCAAAAGATATCCTTAAAGCCCTCCAGGTTTTGTCACTCTAGTCTAATCCTGATGCCTTTGTATTAGACACTGTGTTTTTCCTGCCTGACACACCTTTCTCCTTTCTCCACCCGTGTGGTTCTAGAAACTCAATTCAAATCTCATGTCTTCTGTGACTGAAGGCTGTCCTCTCCCCGTGGCCACCTGGCAGTTGTGAGCTCCGGCTTCCTTCTGCTTTCTCACCGCACTCTGCCCGTTCTTTCAGCTGTGCCGGGTCATCTGTGTGAGTCACAACAGCAATCGCAAGGACAGACACGGTGTCCTGAGCCCTCGGAACGTGCCGGGCTTTTCCTGCACGATCCCATCACTTCCTCAGGTGAGCTGGCACTCACCGCAGATGACCGTATCCCACAGTGAAGAGCATGGACCCGGAGCCAGGCTGCTTGGCTTTGCATCTCGGTTCTGCCACTTCTTTAGCTGTGTGAACTTGGGTAACTTACCACCCTCTCTGTGCCTTGGTATTTCTCATCTGAGATATGGGGATAACAATGACACCCACCTCATGGACATTATGGAACTCACCATGAATTGCATGAAAAAATAGAGGTCCCTGAGGTTGAAGTGGAGGTTCCAGGCGTCGATATGTAATGCACTTAGTAGGCTCTCTATACAGAAATGTTTAATTTAGGATGTTTGTTTTTAAACTCGGAGTTCTCTATGCTTAGCAACCGTGTTAAACACGTGAGCAAATTTCCCAAGGTCCCTTCCAGCTCCAGTATTTCCCAGTCCCAGCTGCCACTCAGTGGCCTCGGGAGTCCCTTGGGAATGCCGTGTGATCCCCATGCATTCAGGCGGCCTCCCCCGTGGGGGCGGAGCCTCCAAGCCTGTGCGGGGCACCCAGTACACAGATGTTTCTGGTTATGCCTGAGACTTATAGCCATGGAAATACCAACCTTCAAAACATTAGGCCTTTTTTTTTTATTCCAGGATGTGAATGAGGTCTTAAAAAAATACAGAAGAAAAAAGAAAAAGAAAAGTAACTGATCTGTTTTGTGCCAGAGCTGTCTGGTCCCTCCAAAAATGCTTAATCCAGCCGCCCTCATTGTCTGGGATCAAAGCACCTTCCCCACACTGTAGCTTTGTTCTGCTTGGAACAGATGAACAGGCTGAAAGGAGAACTCCTCCAGGCTTCCTGCCCCTCCCTTCCCCTGAACTTTGAGAGAACAAAGAGATTTACAAGGCAAGGATCCCAACTACAAGGTGCTAATGATCAGAATCACATGCATCTGAGGTCTGGACAAGTGTTCCTAAGTCACGGGGCTTCCGGGAGAGGGAGGCTCCACACGGACGAGAAAGGCAGCTGGGAACCCAGAACCAAGAGCCCGGAACTACCTGGACGGGAACAGACCCTGGAATCAGGAGCACTCAGGAATTGCCTAGCAGAAGGCGGAGCACTCCAGGCGTAAATGCATCTCATCCCGGAAGGATGCCCTCCCCCGACAGCCCTAGGCTCCCAGCTCTCTGAGGATCAGGCAGGCTGCACTGGGCCCTGCTTCTCTCTTGCCCAGCACCTGCAAGGAGCTATTTAGTCTCAGCCTGTGCTGAGGATGCCGAAAGGTTTTGCTGAGAATGGCAGAACACAAACTAGAAGAAGACCTATTTAGTGGGAATCAGCATCACCTCAAGGGTGTGTTAAAATATAGATTGCTAAGCCCCAGGCTGTAAGTTTCTGATTCAGTAGGTCTGGGTAGATCTCCAGAATTTGCATTTCTAACAAATTCCCAGATGCTACAGGTTCAGGAACCATCCTTCGAGAACCTTCCTTCTGTACAATTAACTTTCCAGATTGATACACAATGAACCATACAGAGCCTGTTAGGTCTCTAATCTCAGCTTCTGGTTGCTTGCCCCCAAGATTCTGGAGACCCCATAAGCAAGGAGCAGAGTAAGTAGTCATTGCCCAAGTTAGGTTTCAGTCCTTTTAGCACGTGCATCCCAGCATGGTTTGGTTGGGGTGGAAACATGCAAGTCCTGCTCTAAAACTCTTAATATGAACTACAGAGATACACTAAATAACGCTGTGAAAAGCTGAGTAACACTCATCATAGCCAAGCAGGTGAGAAAGGAGATTGCTAAGGCAGACTCCCTGGGTTCTGCACACCCACGTACCAGCTGGGTAACCGTGGACACGATCCTTAAACTGTTAGCCTCTGTCTCCTTCCGTGAACAATGAGGAGCAAAATAGACTGCCCCTCACAAGGTTGTTAGAAAGATTAAATAATGAAACCCGTATATAACCTCATATTAGGCTCTGTGGCCAATGTTAAAGAGTCAACCTAACCTATCTTGCCTGACTCTCTAACCTAAACTCTCTGCCTTTCTGTGGGCTCAGCTTTTGCCTGCAACCTGTGACAGGAGATAGGATGATTTCAACTTCGGTAAGCAAAATAAACACCTTCTTGCCTAAAGTCTCAACAGTTGACAGATGCCTCATTGAGCAGGAACGTGGGCACCAAGATGTCACCTGTGCATCCCCACCTCCAGCAGCAAGGGCACGTGGCATTCCTGTTTAACTTGGCTGTGCCCAGGTTTCTGACATGAACGTGTACATTCCAACCTGCAATGCCAGGGAAACCCTTGTTTCACAGAAGAGGTTCTTGCTGCGGAAAGGGTCTTGTTCCTTTTGCACGGAAGAACTGGGCCTGGTGGGATTTCTGAGGGATTTTTGAAAGACAGCCTTCAGAAAGAGCATGCCAGCTCAGGTTGGCAGAACAAACAAATCCCTAAATATTTTATCTTAGTCCATTTTGTGTTGCTAGAACAGAATATCTGAGACTGGGTAATTTATAAAGAAATGTATTTGGCTCAAAGTTCTGGAGGGTGGGAAGTCCAAAGCCATAGCACCGGCATCTGCTTGGCATCTTGTATTCTTGCTGCATCGTCCCATGGTGGGAAGGCGAGAGAACATGCATGCACACAAGGAGGAGGGGAGGAAGGGGGCCGACTCACCCTCTTACCAGGAACCCACTCCCGTGAGAGAGCCCTCATGACCCAATCACCTCCTAAATGTCCCACCTCTCAGCACCGTTGCTTTGGGGATTAAGTTTCCAACACATGAACACTGGGGGTCACCTTCAAACCATAGCAGATTGTCTATTTGAAACAAAAAAAATAAAAAAACTATGGTGATTTTTTTTTTCTTCATCTTGTGAACACTGATAGTAGATGCATCAGGACTGACTCCCCCAGGACTCTGCTCAGGGACATGTTGAGAGGGAAGAACATCAGCTGGAGTTTAGCTGCATGGGATAATTATCTGAAGTTCTCTGTGAGCAAGTTAAGACCTTCTGTGTGGTCTCAAAATCATCAAATCAATGATACCTCCGATGTCACATAGCTGAAGACTCTGTGAGGGGCAAGACAGCTCCCACAGGCAGCCAGCTGGGCTCACAGCCACGCCATGATTCTGAGCGAGGCGCAAAAGGCAGACTGTGGTCCCCGACTGCTCCAAGAATCAAAGGGGAAGCTGCCACGTCAAGACAGAAACTGGGGAGGTTAATGGATACACTAGACCCTGGGTGGGAAAACTGTACCAAAAAAAAAAAAAACACACAATAATGTAAAGAATGGTAGAATGTACCCAGTAGTCTCTCAAGTCACTTTTTCAAATGCCAATATAATAAATGATATTTCCAAGAAAGTGTGTGGTCTGGTCCAGGACCTACAGCCAACCTAGGTGGCTTTTCCTTGGTGAATCCATCCAAGTGCCATTACAGTCACTTCACTCTGGGGTTTGGGACAAGGCAGTGTTGTCAGCACTGGGAAGGGGAAGCTCATCTCTCTGGGCTAGACGCCCTCATTTCAGACTCACCGAGGCTGATAGACAATCAAAGTGCCAATCTATTCATTTCTCTCCAGGGACGCCAATTGTCACATACGCCAGTGCTCTCCTTTGCATGGCCTGTCTGTTCTGTTCCTGTCCCACCAGTGCTAGGTAAAGGTCTCCTGGGGTTCTCAGATCAGAGCAGGGTCCACACTGAGGACCCAGAGCAGGTGAAGGTCAACCCAGAGCCCGAGCACACTCGTGGGTCGGAGCTCCTGAACCTCCAGCTATAGCCGCTTGGTTCGTGCCAGAGGCTGAATAACAGCCCCCAAAGATATCCACATTCTTACCCTTAGAACCTGCAAATATTACCTTAAATGGAAAAGGGGCTTTTGAAGGCATGATTAAATTAAGGATCTTGAGATGGATGGATTATTTTGAATTATCAAGTTGGGCTTTAAATGTAATCACGCTTTTACGCCTTATCAAAGGAAGGCAGAAAGAGATTTGCCTGTGGAGACAGAATCATCGGCATGTGATGACTACAGCAAGATGCTATGCTGCTGGCTTTGAAGAGGGGGGAAGGGGCTAGGATCCAAAGAAGGAAAGGAATGTAGCCCTGAAAGCTGGGAAAGGCGGGAGACCAGATTCTCCCCTGGAGCTTCCAGAGGAAGTGCAGCCCTGGACCTTAATTTTGGCTCAGTGAAATTGATACTGGACTGCTGACTCCCAGAACTGTAAGAAAACAAGTATGTGTTGTTTTAAGCCACCACACTTGGAGTATTTTGTTACAGCAGCCACAGGAATCTAATACAACTGGACACGATCAAAACTCTGCTTCACTGAACTGCCCTTTTCCCTGTTCCCCACGGATTCACCCCACATCCTGCTGTTGACATCATCTTTCCAGCAAGTCACCCACGACTCACTGGTTTTCCACACCCATTAATCCTGCCCATAGCTGATAACTCCCAAGTCACTCCGATGGAGGCTGAGACCAGGTGGAGGTGTGCTGGACTCACTGAACGTGTCCAAGGCACGCCAGACAGGAGCTCTGTAGCCTCGGCTGTGACTTTCAATCATTCAGGGCACAGACTATAAGATCTCAGTGAGCTTTTACTTTACATTTTAAACTGCAAGGTTTTTCACATTTTCTAAATAAGGATGACAGTAACTTTACTGGTTTTTAGTGAACATCAGATGGAATTTTATATGTGAATTGTCTGTATTAACAGCTAGCTTGTTAACCTCTGTGAAGTCAAGTTTTCTATAAGGGGCGCTCTATGACAGAGGACATAATAGCCCTATGCCAGAGGCTACTCTGTTATGCCCATTGTACAGATGAGAAAACTGAGTTCTACACAGGTTGGAGAACATGTGCAAGGTCATATGGCTGATGAAGATCACACAGGTGGTTGAGCTGGAGCTGGACCTAAGCAGTCTGACTTCAGGGTCTGTCCCCTTATCTACCTTGTACCACGGCATTGAATGAATCTGCACAATGACTACAACAGTCATGAGGGGTCCTTGGATCCTAAAATAGTGCTGACCGTGGCCCCTGTCTGATGTGCTTTTACCTGGTCCTATGGTGTCCCCCAGGCGTCAGGGGCAGAGACCCACATCTTCCCAACGCAGGGGACGTTAACAGGAGCCATAGCTCGGAGCTGATGCTCATCAGCTCCATAGCTGCAGGCTGCCAGTTGGCTGTGAGCATGTGCTCCGCCCACTTCCAAAGCTTGTGATGTGAGGGAGGCGCAGTTCAGATGCAACCCCGACTCCCACTTTGAGCCTGAGCCTTGTCAACTGGAGCTGACATTTTCCAGTGAAGGCTGAGACAGGCTGTTCCTGACATGTAGGAACAGTTTAAACACCGTAGGTCCCTCAGAGAGAGAAGCTGAAAACACGCCTCCTCCATGTCTAACTCTAGTCTTCTACACTAACCTGTTTAGTAAGCAGTTATTAAACACCTACCGCTCTCTCCTGGACACTGGGGCTGGGCTAATGAAAAAGGTAGCTCTACCATATGCATTCCCACAGCTCAGGGTCCAGCATGAAAGAAACAGGCCCTGGGGATCACAGGCCATTCTGGACAGGAGGCTCTAGTCTTGGAACCCAGAAAGGTGGTGGCTAAATGTGCCCAGAGGCAGAATTGAGGTAGGATTCAGAAAGACACTGATGTCTAGTGGAATCACTAAGACTTGCCAAACAGAGCGGGAAGACAGTCCTATCACGGCGAGGGAGCAGCTTATATATACACAGACTTGAATGTGTTAATGAAAAAACATCAGTGTGTCTAGAATGTTGGGTATATGGAGAGGAGAGTGGGAGGAAGGTTGGGCTCACAGTCCTAAAGGCAAGAGATGGAACTGTTGTTTCAGACCACAGCCCGACTGGGATTGAGATTATATGCCAGGCTACCGCAGCAAAATTGCAAATGGACTGAGCATCCGATCTTTCTTTCCTCTCTTGCCTCAAACTCTTGAACCTGAACTCTAAAAATCGTGTCACCGCACTGCTCCCATGTTAATGAGCGAACGTCAAGACATCTCATTCATATGCAAACGCTCTGACACAGACGCTATATGAAATGAATTCAGATGGAATATGCCAGCATCCTTTTTAAAAAAAAATCCTTCCAGAGAGTTATGATGTTGCTACATAAGTTAATGAGAGGAATGGAAGAGCAAACACCGTTCCTGAAACCTGTCAACAGTATAAGTATTTAGATGGGTATTAAAGCCAGACACTGTCATATAATTTGAGGGTATGGTTGAAGACATCTTAAGAATATTTTGTTTCTGACAATTGAATCATAATTTTAATAGACATCTCCAAAAAGAGAAGCAGTGGTAGCAGCCATGTAACGTTTATTTAGGAGCTGGTGAAGATCTTTGATTCAAAGTGCTGGCTGAAATGACAGAACCTGGCTCTTGGGATGTCAGACCTGCCAAAGGGTTTGAATTTTATTATAACAGTAAGTGCCCAGGAAATATCAATTTCATGCCTGGTACTATACAAAGCGCTTTCCACACATCCTCTATTTAATCCTCACAGCAGCTTTGTGAGGTAGCAACTTCTACTACTTTCCTTTTATGGATGGGTGAACTGAGGCACAGAGAGGGCAAGTAACTTGCCAAAGGTCACACAGCTAGTAAGTGGGAGGGGGTGTCAAGATTTCAACCAAACAGTATGGCTTGACTCTCACCCACTGAGCTCTACTCCCAGTGAGCAATGAACTCTACTGCTCTGGTCTTAAAGATGAAGAGATAAGGGCCAGCTCAGGGAACAGTCACCTGTCCAAGTCTCCTATAGACACTTTGGAATAAAACAGTTTTCCCTCAATCTCCAGTTAAAGTGAGCTTTTTGTCAAATCTTGCAAAAAGATAGTGTGATTTTATCATAGGGGTAGAGTCTTTAGGGAAGCTAAAAGCTGGATTCGAATCTTGGTTTTGGCATTTGTTTTTTGTCATCTGTTGCCTCAGGCAAATGTCTAAACTTTGATCACCTGTATGCTAGGGAGACTCTTAGCTACCCTTCAGGGTTGTCACTCTGAGGACCTGAGGTCCTAAAATCTTCTTCTGTAATTGCCCTGAAGTGCCACCCCACGGCCACACTGAGATTCTAGAGAAGTGAGCTTTTAGGGCAAAAGTTCTACAATGACCATCTCAAAAAGTTGACGCTACTGGATTGTCAAGGAAACCACCCAAACACCCATCCACATTAAATGGACATGCGAGTTGAGGTACAGTCACCTGATGAAATAGTATATAGCAACGAGAATAAACAATCTACAACCACACACAATGACACTGACGGTTCTCACAAACGAAATGGCAAGTGAAAGAGACCAGACAGAAAAGAATACGTGTTGTATGATTCATTTACATAAAGTACAAAAACAAGCAACACTGGTCTATAGAGTTTTCCCAGGAACGTTGACAAGAAGAGACTGTGGGGAGGGGCCTTCTGAGACGCCGTTAATCTGGGTGCAAATGGCATAGATTTGTTAATTTTGCAAAACTACAATGAACTATAGACTGACAGCGTATGCATTTTCCTGTATATTCCAACAAAAAAACATTTAAGGATTCCAAGGGTTTAAAACTCTTCTCACATAAAGCAAAGTCTTTGATCCCACAAAGCTGAACAAGGTGTTAGGTGTACCCCACGTGGGAAAATGGAGCCCACCTGGTCCAACTCACTAGGAAGGACAAGAGACTTGTCCACTCCCCTCCTGAGACAGAGTTTTGCTGCTGGACATGCAAACAGGCAGGGACCTGGGTCTTGGGGAGATGGGAGGGCAGGTGGAGAGAATCCTGGGAGAAGAAAAGAACCAAAGGAAAAATTGGAGACCTAAAGCCACCACCCCAATAGTATCTGTTTCTGATGAGGGAGTGCCCATTGTGTGAATGTGTCATCATTTTATTTGGTCCCCACAACAGCCTTCTAAGAGGTTTTATTATACCTCCTTACAAATGGCGGCAACAGGCTTTGAGTGAATAAGATCCTTGCCTAAATATAGCCAGTAAGCAACAGATTGGGAATTTGAATCAGCCTGTCCAATTGCAAGAATTATCCATTGACAAAGGCTTTATGCCTCCTCTCCATGCAAAGATAATTTTATCTACTTTCTAATCCTGGGAAAGAGTAGGTCAATGGTGATAGCGTGTGGGTGAAAGTGAACCAAAGTGCTTTAACCTCAGCCTGATTGATTTTTAATTATTCAACCTCTTGTTAGATCCTAATGATGTAAAGAAACGAAGAGAGAGATTCAAATGATAACACCCCTCCAAAGCATCCTCTGACGGCAGTGTTTCCAAAGGCCTGGCCCTTGGTCGGTACTCAGTGAATTAATGAATGAAAGAACCGAAGAGCACTTTGGTATGGCTGCGTAGCAGTCTCATTGCATCTCATCATCACGATAAATGGGGGAATGGTTTTTCATCCCCATTATGGAGATGAAAAATCGAGGCTCAGAGAGGTTGAAATGACAGGGTCAAGAATGCCCAGAAGGGAGTGGCAACATCGGAAACAGCCAGGCCTATTAATACACACTAGAGAAACTTCTGCCAGGATGTTAACACCCTGAGCCTGCTGTTTAGACAGTGAATCCTCAAAACCGTGTTAAAGAGAAGCCTCTCTTTACTTAATGAAGCCCAGTGATCCTTTAAAAATAGTGCTGCTATTTATTGTGTTTCTGGAGCACGGAGCAGCTGAGCAGAATATTTTAATGCTATGTTCTGGGAAAGAGGCAGGCTTTACCCAGTGATGCAATCGGCGAACCTTAAGAATAGACTTCCCTGTGATATTTGGACCGATTCCCATTGCTGCTTCCTGCTTTGAGGTTTCTCGGTGGCATATCCTCCCCTTCTGAGACCAAGATATGATAACAGGGGTTCTGCTTCTCGCTTCTGAGGGTGCATGTCATGGTTAAAAGGGTTGACCAGTTGCCCGACTCCAGACCAATTTCAATCACCCTCAGCCACTCAGTCAATTAATCCTGACACTAAGGCTTCTACCCTTAAAATTCTAAAACAGCACTACGCAGCCAGAGCTTCACGAGGTGCCATGAAGAGAAAGAAGAAAAGCAGGAGTATGCCCCCCTCTCATCCCTTGTTCTTACGGGAGGAAATTATAGAACAGAAAGAAGGGAGCAAACATACACCCAAGAGGATCTCTGCAGAAGCCAGCAGAGGCCACCAAAATGGCCCCGTCTTGTGCATGATGATCTCCAGAATGAACCAACCCCTCCTGCTTAAAACACATCAGTTCCTGGAGGGTAACAAGCCAAGAACACTATGTAGAGAACAACTTTATTTTGCACTATTTTCCATTCTCATTAAGCTGCTGATTAATTTGTCCCATTTTTTTTTTGTTCTCTTTTTATGATCTTTGTGCGATAAAAAAAAATGTCGTCACTGACTTTTAATTTGTACCCTACAGCATGCGTCCTGGATTCGTCAGCGCTGAAGATGGTCCCCCTGCCAGAGCTGGCTCTCTTACGAGGACACTGCTCTATCCCGTCCCTCAGGCTTGCTTTCTCCCTTTCTTTGGGGACTGCTGTGCTATCAATGTCTCTGTGGGGCCCCACGTTCAGGCGCAAGAGCTGAGATAGTTGAAAACACCAGCTTCACTTCTCCAAAGAATCCAGCCCCTGCCTCTCTCTCCACGAGCAGAAATTGCACAGCTCAGGGGCTCCTCTTTTGTTAATTAGGATCGAATCTTAATCCCCGATAACCCAAAGAAAGGAAAAAAGCAGCCAGTCAGGCTAAGAGGCTGCAAAAGAACTCCCACTAATCCTCCCAAAGCACTCAAGAGAAGGCTTTCTGCCAAGTCAGGGTCATATAATGTATTCTGCTTTGGAAAAGATATTAAAAATGATTAAGTTCATTAAAAAAGAAAGGAAAGAAACCTCATCTAAAGCAATGACCTCTGCTCAGCCGCTGTGATAAAACAAGTACCTTTTCTTAGGATCTGAAATGTGTTGGAAATTTCAACAAAACTATGTAGAAAGGCAAGGTACGCCCACACCAGGGAGAGGATCTTTCTGCCCACCAAACCAGCGCAAGTCAGAAGCAAACATCACTTTCAGCCTGGTGCTAAAGAGGGATCAGAAGGGGGTCATATAGTCTCTATCCTCAAATCTCTTACAGTCAGGACAGAGAGGATGGCATATATACAGAAAATAAAACTACCTGATGGGGACAGAGTGAACACAGTTAGAGGAGCCCTGGAGAGACAACTTACGTGCTAAGCTTTAAACAAGGAGTTGAATTTGGAGGAGCCGGGAGGAATATGGCACATTCGAGGCAGAGGAGAATATTTTGAACCAATGCAGGAAATTTACAATAAGGGAAATGCAGGTTTGGCCCAGTGGGAAATAAGGTAAAACAGATTGAGTCCTTGAGAGCTTAGACACTGACCAACGAGCTGTGAGGTTGTTCCGAATGTCAGTGTAAATGTATTTTTATTATACATGGAAGAGGATGAGAAAGATCACCTCTCAATTGGACTTTTTTTTCTACTCTTATCCCCAGAGTTCAGAATTTCTCAAGTGTCTATCACATTTCTTCCTACCATTATTTTTCCTCTCCAAATTGTCTCGAAAAGTTTTCACCTGGAGATGGTACCCATCGACAGAGCATTTGGAAACGTGTCTGGGGTATTTGGAGTCCTAACTGTGATTGAGGGGCATATATACCTTTCTGGGTGGAGGGTGAGGATAGAAAATGCCCTCCATTGTTCTGTGAACAGTTGTCCTGACTAAACGGGCAATAGATCCCCCTTTGACTTGCATCTGCTCTGATGATGATGACAATGATGACAATTATAGAACAATAATAGACTCACAGATCTAGTCAGTTGTATGACTAAGAGTTAACCTCTGATGTGTCTCAGTCAAAACCTCTTTTGTCACGCCAGGGTGACAGCCCCTGTAGATGTTCACGGAGCACACGGCTGCCTGTCATTGATGCCTAGAGGGGACAACATGCCCAACTCATTTCCTCCTTTTCCTGCAACTTTCAGTGTGACAGCAAATACCTTAATGGATGAACCGTCAACCTAACAATGGAAAACAGAAGCAAAGGGGCTCCTCACATCCTCTCCCAGTAGTTCCAAAACTCACAGAGCCATGGTGAGCCGGTATTCCAAAGAATGGATCATGGTTTTCCTGCCACGGCCCAGCAAAGGATAAATGTACCACTTACAAGTATGAGTCCTCCATCGACTATAGAAAATATTGAAAACATGACATTGGTATATTGATTATCGTTCTTCTCACAACTGGAAATGGGTTCTGACTCAAGGTTTGCTGAATGTGCCAAAGGGCACGGGAAGAGGAAATGTTTAATGTTGTGTGCTGTGCACCAGTGCAGTGGGCTAAACATCCTGGGAGAGTTTCTAGGAAGGAACGAAGATCAGCACGAGGGTTATGCAGTCCTGAATGACCCATTCAGGTTGGAGTAGGACCCCGGCAGTGTGGCTTGATTTTGTGGAGAGAAAACAAGTTACACTTAAGCAGTTCCTTGAAGCCCTAACCAAGAAAATTGGAACTCTGGGCAAGATTCATTCATGCAACATCTACAGCTGAGCATCTACTATGAACCAGGATGCCAGAGTTTTTTTTACATGCTGTTGATTATAGTGGACTAGACAATGTCGTTGACATTCTTAGCAGGAACTGAGTATTAAGATGACTGTGAAGCTAAATCAGAGAGCCTTTTGGATGCTTCCAAAGATCGTGGTGGGGCAAAGAAAGGCTGATATTGAGGATGCTGAGTGAGGGAAAAGTGAGAATCACTCCACGGCCAGCTGGATTGGCCTAGTGCTCGTGGGCTGGAGAATGCAGGTCGGAGTAGGGTGACCAACCATCCTGGTTTGCCAGGAACTGAGGAGTCTCTGAGCACAGGGACTTCTTCCTGTTTGTTCAGGAAAGTCCTAGATAATCTGGGGAAGACCTGGTTGCTGTAGGTAGGAGACACCATCTTTTGCAGCCAGGCAGGGCTGATGTAGACAGAAGTTGAGAGCCTGAGTCCACCCTGGACTTTCTGTTTCATTCCAACACCAATCTCCTCGCTCCTAGTTTCACCCGCATCCTCTCCTATGGCTCTGTTTCCCCACTTTAGGTCTTGAGGCTTCACCATGTGCCATGAACTTGGTTTGCTCAGTTAAAACTCCTGAGTCTTATGTGACCACTACCACCAGTCTACTAGTACCACCACTTCCACTGACACCAGAACAACTACCATTCATTGAGCATCTACTACATGATGGGAAGGGGCTTCACACAGCCTAGTCTACCACTTCTAGACCTATGTGCATGTAGGATAACCCTTGCTAGCATCAGACTTTGAAGCCCTGTAGCACCTGTCACCAAGATAATCCTCTAACTCCAACCCCCCAAAAAGGGATTTTCACAGCAACACTCCCATTCGTACACTTTTCTGATGACTCAGAATGCCCTTGGAAGCCAAACCAGGCAAAGCCACCACATGGTGAAATATTCTTATCTATACTGGCAACATTCACTTGTTTATAACCTTCACTATGCAAAACATCCTTGAGGCCTTTATAAGCAATATAATCCCTGACTGCAGATTTCTAGAAATACAGCACGTTCCTAACACCTCTGACCCTGAGGAACAATGGTCTCAGCCCCAGCGTAGTTCTCCCTTCCTAGAAGGCTGCAGTGGCCCCCTTTCATATCACATGGGGAAAATGTATATTTTGAAACGTTTAGAAGATAATTCTGACAAGACTCCTCACATTTGCAGTTGGAAATCTGTGCAGTCGACCATAGAACCTCGTAGGAGCAGGAATTCATGACTGGATGAACATCTCAGAGAATATGAACCCCCTGAGAAACATCCAGGATTCTGGGCACGTGCCATGTGCCTCATTCTAGGAGAGAGTCTGTAACGTTCACTAGCTTATCAAACTAGTTCCTGACTCAAATGCAAACTTAGAAACTACTCCTTTGGAGAAAATGGATTCCTCCCAAAGCAGGAATGTTAATTCTATCCTTTCTAGCCCCAGTAGGCTCTGGACACATGTAATTGGAAGCCATTATTCAGTCCGTTCACTCAGCTTGCATTTAAGGGAAAGATGTTTCCCCAACTTAATGTAATATTGCTATTGGCAAATAGATCACTCTCAGAGTTATCGAACCCGCCAACTTTTATATCCACCAAGGTAAATGCGTTCGTCAGATTTGGTCTTTTCATTCTCTTAACTGGTGCTAATAGATTTCTGTCTAGGATCAAAAGGTTGGCTTTATGCACTGGCTGTGCATAAAGTTTTGTGGGTTAATTAGGATGATCATTAGCTGTTCACGCACACTCTTAGCTTCATGATTTGTAGGTAGGGAGTTTGCTTCTATCAGACACAGTTGCTCCACTGGGACCTACCTGTGTGCGTGGAATGTTCAAGCAGACTCGAGACCCTCGCAGGAAACCTGGCTGGTTTCTGAGCCCCAGTCTGAGTGCTCACCAGCCCGACAAGGTGCTTTTCTCTTGGTCTGGCCCCATTACACCAGTGTGGTAGGAATTTTTGTTTAAACATTTGTGAGTCATCCTATCCCTGTTTCAATTTCCTTCCTTATATTCTTTGCTGGTATGTTTCTGCTTTTCCCACTGGTGGTTGTAACCATACAGCCTCTGTATCTCTGCCATGTGCAGTGGGCATCGTAATGTCCATCAGTCCAAACCCCTATGGAGCACCTACTATGTGCTGGGCAGACGACTAAGCACTGAAGAATAAAAATGAAATAGGACATATGGTCTGTGTCCTCATGGAGCTCCTCACAGCCCAGTGGAAGAGAGACATGGATCAACACAGTGTGGTGGGAGGTTAGATGGAGGTAGGTTGCCTGCAGGGGACAATACTGCATCTTGGAGTGATGAATGGGTGAACGGGGTGTTGACAGAGAGGATATTCCAGGCAGAGGGGATGGTATGTGAAAGGGCAGGAAGCAAGCAACAATGGGGTGTGTCATGGGCCATACCCATTTCACCATAGCTGGAATGGAGGTTGTTCATAGATCATGCAGACATCATCAGCATTTCTCTTTTAGAAATGTCAACAGTCCCACTGAGGTTAGTTGGTTTGCCCAGAAGTTAAGCTGCTGTTATAGACTGAATGTTTTGTCCCCTACATTCATATATTGAAGCCCTGCCCCACAATGTGATGGTATTTGGAGGTGGAGCATTTGGGAGGTAATTAGGTTTAGGTAAGGTCATGAGGATGGGACACTCATGATGGGATTAGTGCCTTCCTAAGAGCTGGAGCCCATTCTATGAATAGTGGAGTATCACAAGACTGGATAAACAAGCACCACATGTACTCACCATCAAATGGGTACTAATTGATCAACACTTCTGTGCACATATGGAAGTAACCTTCATCAGGTGTCAGGCAGATGGGAAGTGGACGAAGAGATGGATATATTCATACCTAATGGGTGAGGTGCACACTGTCTGGGGAATGGGCATGCATGTAGCTCTGACTCAGGCGGTGCAAAGGCAATTTATATATATATAACCCAAACATTTGTAGCCCCGTAATATTCTGAAATAAAAAAAAAGGAAGAAAAAGAAAATGCATGCAAAAAAGAAAAAAAAAGAAGAAGAGAAAGACAAGACCGTAAGCACGCACTGAGGAGAGGCCCTGTGAGCACACAGGGTAAGAAGGCACTGTCTCCAAGCCAAGAAGCAGGCTCTCACCAGGAACGGAATCTGCTGGCACCTTGATCTTGGACTTTTCAGCCTCTGGAACTGTGAAAAATAAATGCTTATTGTTTGAGCTACCCAGACTCTGGCATTTTATGATAGCAGCCCAAGCTGACTAAGACAGCTGCTATCTCAGGAAACCCCAAGTGCGATGCCTGCCATCCCAGAGCACAGAGACCTCAGTGACCTGTGATGCCCGGAGCTGAGCCATTTGGCAGGTGTCCAAGGCAGACAGAGAGGGAAGGGGCCTACATGCCAGGCACTCTCCTTATGTTTTCTTATCTTAGAGATGAGGCTACCGAGGCTCAAGAGATTAAGAATCGTGCCCAAGATTGCACAGCAATTTATTGGTGGCCTCTGAAATCCCCATTCTTTGATGATCTTATGGGCGATAACTCTTTGCTGGCCAAATCAACATGCCACCCCTGTGACTTCTTGAGATTCCAGAAATAGCACCATTAGTTTGGTTTATTTGCTTTATGAAAAGCATTGTTAGGTGTAAATATATTACCTGACAAATAACACTATCCACCAAGTGTCTTTTATGTGTCAAGTGCTATGCTGGGCACTTCATACACAATATGTCTAATTATGGCAATAACTCAGCCAGCTACCTGTCGTTGCTCTCATTTTATATTCAGACACAATAGTTCAGGGAGGACACTGAACCTGCAGAGTCACACAGTGCTAAAGCCAGGTTTGAAACCTTGAAGGGAAAGTTCATGGGGACAAGAACTTGTTTTCCTCAAATGACAAAAATATGGTGGAAGAGTTTAAGCAGTGGATCTAAGATCCAATATTCAAACAAGCTTGGGCAAGCCAGAACGATGGGCTGAGAATAACTAGATGGATGTTTCTAAGATTCTACATTCAGTTATTTTTTTAAATAAAATATACAAAAGTGAGATATGCAATATGAGCAGCAGCTCATGTAATGGGGATTTAGAAATGCCTGAAGGTCTTAGGGGACCACAAGCTCAATGTAAGCCAAGAGCAAGGCAGCACTGATAGGATGAGAGTAGCATTAGGGAAGCCCATTTCCTTTGGGGGCTTCAGTTATCCCATTTGCTGAATGAGTAGGGTGCAGTAGATGAGTTCTTATGTTCTCATGAGCTGGGGTGCCCCATCATTTAGCTAGTTCCAGTTCTTACTGCCTGGGAAGTGGAAGCAATGGCAGACACATACTGTCTGGAATGTAAAGAGAGCATATGCTCAAAGAAAGAGTGCACAGCCCAAGGTCGATCAATGAAATTGGCTCCTGAACCTGGATCCTTGAAATTGAGGAGCTGAGAGAAGTCTGCATATAACTGCACCCTCAGCAAATGCAGGAGACCAGTTCAGGTGGTGACTTAACATAGACACAGCCACTGCCCACTGCAGAAAACCAAAACACTGTGCTGAGCACCTATGCCCCAGAGATCATCTCTGGGATGAATTAAAACAACGTTTTAAGGATGTTAATAATGTGGACTTTTGGAAGAAGTACAGGTTATAACCTTCATCCATAAGCCAAGTGGACTCAATGCAATCAATATGGGATATTTCGCAAATATCCAAGGAGTAGTTTTTCTATCCTGAGCAAAATTGTCATCGCGTGGGAAAGAACATCTTCAGAGATCTCTGACATCTAAGACATTCCCTAGAGCATCAATTATCTTCCTAGCTTCCAGTGCCTACATAGGATTGGTTTATTGTGGTTTTTCAAATTCAGATGGAATTAACATTTTACTCTTTCCCTCTGCAAAAAGAGAATGTATAAGAAACCCTATTGTCATATCCAGTGACGATTTGTTGGCACATGCTCACCGCAGGATGGGGTTCAAGGCTTTGGGGCCACACAGGTCTATGAGAAACCAGCCCTACCCTCGAGGGGGCTGCCATCAGAGGCTGAGCTGGACACACGCCTAGAAAACTTGACCCAAGTTCCAGCACAGGTCAAGGCCATGGGAAGGTTTAAATGCTGGCTCTTGATTTTCAACAAAGCAGGTCAGCTTCTTTTAGAAAACTCAGTACGACCAACAATAGAGAATGATGTGATATGAACTTTGAACTACATGATATTTTATACCCAGGGTGAATTTCCTACAACTCTCCTGGCATTTCTCCTACAAAATATTAATCTTCAGCCCTGCAAAAGCTCGGGGTGGGAGTGGAGGTGATTGGGAGAAGAGAAGGAATTCCATAAGGATGCCCACTTGGGAGAACACCCCCCCTCCGAGTGCTTTTTCAATACTGAGTGCTCATGAGAGTTTAATTGCTCCAGCTGAAGAATATTCAACTTTTTAAATTTTGGCTACCTCAGCGTTTTGCAAAGATGTTTAACCTCAGTTGAGCCTCTGCGACATACCATTTGCCTTGTTGTATCTGGCTTTGTTTTGTTGCTGTCGTTGCTAATTTTATCATAACACTCTTTAACATCTCAAGGATCCCAATTTAGGAAAAGCTTGTAAGACCAGTGCCAAGACCCACATATACATATTCACATATTCATCGGGTAAAAATTTGGGGAGGCCAGGCTGTAAACAGCTGTTATCCTTATGGGATGCATTTCCATTTTATTTTCATTTTTATACTTTTCTGAATTTCTAAAGCTTCCAAATTGAATATTTGACTTTCATAATTCAGCAGAAATTATTTCTTGATTTGAAACCAAATAAATAACTATTTATGGTACTCAGAGATGCTTTTTACTTACTGCTATACCAGTTGTAGACATTGAAATTACTTAATTTTTTTACAAATATTTGGGAGTAATTTTGGATAGTTTAAAGATGTTGACATACAGAAGTGAAGAATCTGTAGCTAGTCTTTTTTTTCTATACCAGTGGTTCCCAAAGTGTGTTCCCTGGACCAGCAGCATCACCTGGGAAGTTAGAAATAGAAACACCTGCCCACACACGCATGCACAGGCACACATACCACTCTACTGAGTCAGAAACTCCAGGGGTTCGGAGTTTTAACAAAAACCAAACAGCCCATTGAGAACCACGCATTCTAGGCTTAGAGAGCCCAGGGCAGGCTCTCCTTGTTAAAGGTGACCCCGATGATCTTGCGTTTTCTCCCTTCAGCTTGTTCTCTGGGTCAGCGGAGGATGGGAAGCAGCCTTCGCCTGTGTAAATTCCTCCAGGTGTCTGTGAGGAGTAACAAGTTGCTCATCTTAATCAGCTTTCAGCTGTTGCTGTTTTCATTAGTCAAACTGCATCAATCAGGACGCGGGTCCTACAGCTGGAAAGCGCCAGGCGCCGGGAGCAGGAATGAGGAACTTCCCCGACTTCCCCTAACGGGGGTCTCTCCCACCTCCGCCCCGCCGTCCTCAGGGAGCCCAGCCGTGCAGGTGCGCTGTGCACCAGGAGGTGAGTCCCATCGTGCCCTCTGCACAATGCCTGTGCCCACCACAGGCAGGCTGGGTGTTTCAACCCAGAGATCATCCCTCCCGAGCCCCTAATTTGATAGCTAAGAACTCGAGGTCCAGAGAAGGGGAGCATAGGGCATACCCAATGCTGGAATTCCACATTTCTGCTCCTCCATTCAAATCCCTCTGCAGCACACCCTAATGAGAGCTAGGTATTTTTATTTTACACGTAGCAAGGAATCAATCGCCATCTTGTTACTGCAACAGATAGGGTGTACGTGAGTAGACATCTATCATGTATTGGTCACCATTTAAATAAGGCTACCATGGAGAGCAGATTGCAAATCACACAGAATGGCCCTGCGTGACGCTCCTTTGCAGGACTGCTTGAAGGATCCCAGTCTGCCCTTTACTCAAATTGTAGCAATCAGCAACCGTTTTGCCCCTGGTCTTTTCAGGCACTGCCAATCCATGATAGAGGCCATGGGAGGCACTGGGATGAGATGACCGACTTCCAGCAGTCTCCAACCCGCTGCTCACTTGCAATGTGACCTTGAATGTGTCGCTTGAAAGGTCTGGCCTCAGTCTCCCCACCCTTGAAGTGCAGGGGATAACTAAAGAATTTCAAGCCTCCCCCTGCCCAAGGACAACCATGCACACTTAATCCAAACTTCCAATCTGCCGGCCTTGGGCAAACAAACATGTCACTCACAGCCCTCTGAGACAGACCAAAGTGCCTGCCCAGCCCCGCCTTGGTCACCTCCAGCCATCAGCATCTGCATCACAAGGTTCTATCCAGTCTGAGGTTCTTGGGAGTCAGAAGTCCCGATGCACCTGCCGGACCACCCCTCCAACAAGCCAGCCTTAGCAGGCTCATCTGGCATTCCAGTGACATTTGGCTCTGGCTCCAGCAGGAACTGTCCTGGCCCCTCTGAATGGCTGTCTTGGATACTATGAAATCAGAGATTAGAATACCAAACATCAGTGCACCCCCTCTCCGTCCTGTGAATGTTGGAGACTCTTCTGCCGTTTATGGCCCAGAGAAGAGCCAGTCCCCACTTGGGCAGCCAGAGTCAGCCTTAAATTACCTAAAGAGCCTGAGTGCTGGGCCTGGGCTCCATTTGTTTACAAAATAGGCACTTTCAAAGGCCCTTTACCAGGGACTGGCAATTCCCTGGTCCCCTGCTATGGGGCTGATGCATAATGCATAAGAAGCTGGGAAATGTGTATTCATGAGGGCGGCTTGGCTTTTGTCAAAAAGAACTGTGAAATATTATGATGGAACAATTTTCATTTCTGCCACATTGTTTTTATAGTGCATTCATGACTGGGGATTGAGGGCTTTCTGAGTTTTGTCTGGTGCAGATGTTGCGGTGCTAAGAGCTGCTTCAGACGTCCGTATTTTCTAACTTTGTTGCTGACAATTACATGAAGGGGAGGGGGGAAAGGGGGCTCTCACAGGGAGACAAAGGATATATGTCCTCAACTGATCTTATCCTGATTAGTTCAGGAGGGTGGGATGACAGAGGAGGGAAGGGAGAGAGGGGGGACAGAAGGAGGGAGGAACTAATGTTTGGTGACACTTCCTGATATAGCTTGGATGTTTGTCCCCTCCAAATCTCATGTTGAAATTTGATCCCCAGTGTTGGAGGTGGGACCTGGTGGGAGGTGTTTGGGTCATGGGTGCTGGTGTCTCATGGGTGGCTCGGTGCCCTCCTGCAGGTAATGAGTGAGTTTTTGCTCTATTGGTTCATGCAAGAGCTGGTTGTTTACAAGAGCCTCCTCCCTGCTCTCTTGCTGCTTCTCTGCCATGTGAGCGACAGAACAGCTCCCCCTTCGCCTCCTGCCTTGACTGGAAGTTCCCTGAAGCCCTCACCAGAAGCAGATGCTGGCGCTGTGCTTTTTATACAGTCTGCAGAATTGTGAACCAACCAAAACCCTTCTCTTTATAAACTATCCAGCCTCAAGTGTTCCTTCCTAGCAACACAAAACAGACTAAGACCTCCAGAGTGCACCGTCTGGGCTGGGACCTCCAGCCCTGTTTCTCAGGCACTGCCGGGAAGGAGCCAGCATCTCCACTTTCTATATGAGGCAGCGGAGGCCCAGCAAGGTTGGACCATTTGTCTGAAATCACACAGCCAGTGAGTCGTTCTACAGCACCAGGCTTGCGGGAGCACTGACGCCAAGGAGAAACAGTCTCTCTCTGCAATCTGTTTGAGAAATAGCCACGGGATATAAGGGAGGAGAATAAAAGCTGCCACTGAGACTCGGAAGGTGGGGGGATGCTGAGGAACCCACACCGAGAGATGAGCTGGGAGCTAGTGTCGCTGCTCAGGGCCCCTGTGCCAGGCACTGTCCCTCCTCTCCTCTGCCCCGGCTGTCACGCTTCACAGCTGCCGCACACAGACAAGCCACTGCATCTCAGGGACATGAAAGGACTGCCTCCCAAGGTCCCACAGCTCCTGCCGTTCTGTCCCAGCCTTGTCTCATGGTGCCACTGGGCTGCCTCCTTGTCCCAGAGGTTCTGGCCCCTTCTAGGTCCTCAGTCAGGAGGCTACGCATTCCTGAAAGCAGGAATTGTGGCTTAATTTTCCCTGGTTCCCCAGGGCTTACATAGCTCCAGGCAAGCTCAGAGTGCAGGCTCCACACAAACATTAAACACATCCCTCGTGCCAAGCAGGGCCGGGCTCCACACAAACTCCGAGACAGCAGGGTGGGAGAAGAATCCATTCTGGGAAATTTAGAGAGGCCAAGCAAAGAAAGGCAGATGGTGCCCACGGCCTCGCCCTGGGAAAAGGTGTGCGTTGGCATAAGACAGGGGGGTCCCCGAAGGCGAACCCATGTTCAGAGCCTGGAGTAGGCAAATGCTAGAGAGAGGGCAGAGAGCAGAACAGGGAAGCAAGGAGAGGTGCACACACGGATATACACAGGCTCCCCTTAACACAGGTGAGGCCAGGGGCAGAGCCTGGGAGCCCAAGCAGCAGGGAGAAGAGTCAGGGATTCGCCTTCGGGGAAGCCAGGAGGATGAATGCGGAGGAAGCTGTTGACGACCCACTGCTGCTTAAGACAGATACAACCCAAATGGGTCTGAAAATCCTAAAAAGAAGCAACAGACATGGAAGCCATGATTTGTCTTCAGACAGCTTGTCCGGCCGGAAGTTCACGATTTTCCAGCCATATTCAAGTCACTCCACTTTCTTTTCCATGCTGAAGATTTCATTGTTCCAAAAATCTACGCACAGGTGATTAGCTGGGACTTCTAGTGATCGAGCACCTGTGGTTAGGGTGTGGCTCTCACTGCAAATCCAGATTGATAAGCCTCTCTGCTGGTTTCTAAAGCAGACCCAGCTCTTCCTCGCCTGAGGGTCTTTGCATTGGCTGTTCCCTCTGCTCCTTTCTCCCCAACCCCCTCCGGAGTCATAGAGCTGGTACCTTCTCAACCTTTAGAGCTCTGGTTGTTTGGTTGGTTCTCCCAGGCCCCTGTTTCCCATCAGCGCGCACTGTTTGAGTTTGCTGTTGCTGTCGTGGTCCTTATCGTCTTGCTGCTGCTGTTGTCTGTCTCTGGATGTCATGTAAAGTCATGGTAGCAGGAAGGCAGGGTGTGACCCACCCACCCTTCCATCCCCAGCCCCAAGCATAGTGCCTAGGACTCAAACAGGGCTCAGCAAATGTCAGAGAATGAAGAAATCCGTTCACGGTGTGATACGCAAGCGCGTTAATAAGGCATAGCTAAAGGGATTAAAATCCAACAATTTGCTCTCACTCGGCACAGGGCGCTCCTGCCTCGCTGGATAAGCCAACCAGGCCAGGGGCAAGTGACAAGGCACGGGAAGCAGATCAAAGCTCCCAGCAACCGGGGCCAGGAGGTCCCTGTCCTTTCTACCCCTTGGCTATAAGGCACAGTCTTGTATAGGATTAGAACAAATGTGGTTTCAGAACTCCACACTCCCCAGGTACACATTCTGTCACCATTATCCTCGGTTTCAATATCAGCATAAAGGAGAGGGAAGCCACCCGGCGACAGCACTGCCGTGAATATTGAGTTAGAGCAGAGTTTCCACCAGGAGTGGTTTCGCTCTGCAGAGGACACTTGGCGATGTCTGAAGACGTTTTTGGTGGTTACAATCGGGGCAGAGGCTAAGCATTCTGCAGTTCCCAAGGCAGCTCTCACAATGGAGAATTGCTCAGCCCAAATTGTCAACAGAGTTGAGGTCCAGAAACACCAGGTTAGAGAATCGCAGTGGTACAGGAAGCATCTTTCTCCAACTGCAAACGGGTCCATCAGTCTCTGTTAAATACTTCCTGATCTCTCCTCTGCCAGGGCTGTGCCCACCCCTGTGCCCCACCAGGAATACCTGTCTTCCAATTGTTAAGGTCCTTTTTTTCTCTTTTACATTGGCATTTAAATCTTACCACCAAGAAGCCTCCACCTGTTCTCTTGACTGTTGGTCGTCTGCACCACATGTCAACAGCAGCGCGAACACCAGCCTGCCTACAGTGCAGGTTTTCTTTTCCATGGCCCCTTCGGCCATCCTGACGCCTTACCACAAAGCATTGCCTCCTACGGACACAACGTGATTGATGAAAGAGCAGAGAGCTCCATTGGCAGGCAAATCCAGAGTCCTATTTGTGTGTTTTCTTCCAACTGTCTGACTTTCTCATCTGCAAAATGGGCACAATTGAATCCATGTGTCAGGATCTGCCTGAGCATTTTGAGACACTGTATCCGACATACAGCAGGCAGTAAAATGTTGTGGCCACACACTGAGTTCAGCAAAGGTCTGATAAGTTGAATGAAAAAACAAACTCTCTCTCTTGAGCAGAGGAGGGCCTCTGTTTTTTAATTCTTTGGGAGCCAAGTACACTGCCAGGTGGGATAGAAAGGCATCAGGCTTCAAGGTGTATATTTAGAAGGGACTATTATTTTTCTGAGCTATTTTTCTGTTTCATTGCTCTCCCTATGCAAAAAAAAAAAAAAGTAAGCCAGCTCTCCCGGTTGTCATTCCATGAGTACCCAGTGATTCTAGAAGTAGAATGCCAAAGAGGGCTGGTGGCTTCGAGAAGGGGGCAAGAAACGATTCACCTCCAGGCCACTGTGGCTGGGGCATAGATCTAGGTCACCCATGGGCCACCCAGAATGGTACTCGTGGATTCCCTTGTGTATAGCGTTAGTCTTGATGGATGGGTGGGGTGTGCTCCCCTCCAAAATTCATGTTGAAGCTGTGATCCCCAATGCGATGGTATTAGGAGGTGGGGGCCTTTCGGGGGTGATCAGGTCATGTGGGCGGAGCCCTCATGATGGAGCCGTTATGAGAAGAGACTGGATTCCTTTCTCTGCCAGGTGAGGACGCAGCAAGAAGGCATCCGTCTGCAAACCAGGGAGCAGGATTCCACCAGGAAATGAGCCAGAGAGCACCTTGATCTTGGACTTCCCAGCCTTCAGAACTGTGAGAGGTAAGTGTTTGTCATTTAAGCCACCCGTTCTATGGTGCTTTTGTTACAGCAGCCGAAACTGATTAAGACAGGGAGTATGATGTTCCATCACTGAACACACCAACTGCCAGCAGACGTTTTAGAGCAGTTTTCGTGTGTCCTATTCTGTGACATCATCGAGTTGCAGAAGGTCCCAAACCCTCCCCCTCCCCCAAAGACCCTAGCAGAGGAGACCCTCAGAACTGGCATGCCCCTCCTCCTCCTCTCCATAAGCCTTGCCCCGGAACCCATGTGACCAAGCAGAAGACCCTTGCGGGACTTTATCAGCTGACAGCAAAGAAAGTCTTGCTAATGCGTGTGGCTGCCCGAAGACAGAGGGCAGCCTGGGCAGGCAGGCAGGTTCCCATCTCAGGCGGCGTTCAGGGAGAGGTGAGCTGGCGATTTAGCAGACAGAGCAGGCGGCTGAGCCAGGATTTATCCGCAGACATAGGGATGATGACTGGAGGCGCCAGCTGACAGGAGCAGCTGAAAAATATTTTATTTCAGTGACTCAGAGTTTTACTGCTTCTGAGAGGCCAGTCACAGAGACGTCTGAACAGACTTAATAGGTAAAACATAACCCAGAAAAAAGCAAATAAAAACAGACACCTCTTCCTACGGCTGATTAATACCAGGGACAGAGCACGAGGCCAGTGAGCACCCAAGACCAAGCTCCCCTGGCTGTCTGCTCTTGTCCTCTCTGGGCATTCTCGTCCCCATCTGTGACGTGGGGACAGTCATCTCTTCCCTGATTATCTGCCATGAGCATCAGAGGCCAGAAGAATTCCAAAACAGAGAGCTAAACCCTTAAGCATTGAAGGGACCACGGGATTATCCTTAGCAGATGAAAGTTTTCTCTTCCAGAAGCTTCCCCAGTCCTTCCTGACCTGGGTAATTCCCACTGTTACACACTGTCGTGGTGCCATGCCACTCTCCTTCAAAACACTTAGCACGGTTGTCATCATACACATACATACTTACGTGGTCCTCTAGTGTTTGTCTCAGACATTAGACTGTAAACGCCACATAGGCAGGCGCTGTGTCCACTTGGTTATTGATGTCGTTGTTGTTCGTTCCTATAAAGGTCTCCCAGCTCAGGTCTTCGTATCTGTCAAATGACTGAACCAATGAATGAGCACAAGCTCCGTGGTGTGCGGAATAAACTGCAGCGAATGTCCCCCGCCAGTCGCTACTGATATGTCATATGAAAGTGTCCTCAGGCTTGATAACCAACCTCATGCCTCTCTTAGAGAATGTTATCTACTTTTGAAATTTAGCAGGTTAATGAAGGTGGCCAGTATTTATTCCGTTTCTTGGGGCTATGGCATCTCTTCTTATCTGAAAATGACTTAAAAATATTGCTCAGGCATCCCGAAATATTTTAGCGGGTTTTACTCGGTCTGCTCTTAAAGAGAGAGTGAATA